>NC_090265.1:215612143-215929464 GCF_040414725.1 Anabrus simplex | reverse complement strand
AATAATATCACAGAAGCCACTGAGAGCAAGCCAACCACGTGGCGATAGCGTTCTTAAATGTGGCATCTCTGTTATTGTTGCCATAGTAACAGACCATTTTCCAGCAGCGTTAGTCAACTTTTTCACGCCGGTGGCGCTAAATGTCAGACTTCAACTCTCGTGGGCCCTACTATAGACTATCGAAATTCATGGAATTCCTGAAACGAAACCAGAAGACAAGCTAGAATTAGTGAAGGTGTTAGGTCGAGCATTGAACATTGAAGTGAACAACGAAATGATCGACACCCCCTCCACAGATTAAAGAAACAACCCCATCAGTCTTCAACGGGAATCATTGTGAAGTTTCTGCGGAGAACAGATAAAGAACTGGAGACGTAAAGTGAAGAGGAATCTGAACGCATCCCAGCTTGGCTTTCCAAGTAATGGAATAATCTACATAAACCAGAACTTAACTCCTTATCGTAAGAAGATTCTTGGGCATGCGCGGAGATTGAAGAATGAGAAGAAGTACGCGCATTTGGGGGTTGATCCTTCACGAGCGTCTAGTGGTAGTCCAGTCCTTGCACCGAACAGAGAGAGCGCATGCCCTAACTCCCGCCGCCTCTTCCCGCGTGAAGAAATCTTATCTTTCCACAAGACAGTAATGTTCCATTCGCCCCTTCTTACGAGAGATAATCAGCTGATTTAGTGGCTGACAGATATTTAAACGTAAATACACAAGGAAATGGATAATGAAAACCCAAAATTAGGTGATAATTAATTAATCACAATAAGTACGGTAAAGAATTTTAGCCAAACGAAATTATCTTCCATATTTTAAACATGTTACGTCTATTTTGCATTCAGATTTTTTTTAAAAAAAATACTACAGGTAAGAAGCGATACCGAACGGAGTGGCCGATTAATGGTATGTCCTGAGTATGGTTTTCTATGGTTTGCCATTTTTACTTTCAGGCAAATGCCGGGACAGTTCCTATTCATAGACCACAGCCGATTCCTTCCACCTCCTTACCCAACTTCATTCACCCTCGTTCATTTCATCTTCATGTCCGACTCGTTGGCTGAAGGGTCTCGGGTTCGATTCCCGGCCGGGTGTGGGATTTTAACCTTCATAGGTTAATTCCAATGGCTCGGGGGCTGGATATTTGTGCTGTCCCCAACATCCCTGCAACTCATACACCATACATAACACTATCCTTCACCACAATAACACGCAGTTACCTACACATGGCAGATGTCGCCCACCCTCATCGGAGGGTCTGCTTTGCAAGGACTGCACTCGGCTAGCAATAGCCACACGAAATTAACATTTCATCTTCATTAGCTCCTCAACTGAGGTAGGCGTCAGGAAGGGCGTGCGGCCGTAAAACATGCAAACATTTCATATCACCTCATCCCCGACCTCGTATCAGGAAACGGAACTGAGGGGTAAACATACATACAAATAAGAAGCAATTTAAATATAAATTTAATTAATTAATTTGAATAATTTCACTCACCATTTTAAAACGGACATCCTTACAGCTTCCTTGGGTTTTGATATGTCATTTGCCAGTAGATTTTAGTACGTAGCCTAAGTACCGGAAAGATGGCAGTTGTAACCATAATTTTGTTCGATTTGCACGTTTTTTCACAGCTGTGCGTCTTATGAAGGAATGATCCTCACCCCCATAACTTTCTGCTAAAATTAGTAACACACTAAGATTAACACAATCACTAAGCACTATCAATTATACAATTGGGTTAATTTTGATTGTCACTCACGATCACAAAACCAATAAAGTTCCCCAGAAATAGTTCATCGCAAATAAATTAAATTGGAGTTAATGCCGGAGACAGTATACGATAATATCACTAAGAGAATGTAATAGTTTCTGTCCTTAAACATTTAACATTAATTCTGGACATCATCATCATTTTCAGCAGTAGCATGGAGAACCAAATTTGCCGCAATGTTTTGTGCTTCTTGGGTGGTACGTCTCGATATGTTCTTTACTGATTTTTTCTTAGATTGTTTTTATTTGAAACAGTCTTTGGCGGGGTATGTTTTTATTAGGTGGCTCAGCACTGGTGCTTATTCTGTGCTGTTCTCTATTTTTCTTCTGTCGAATAGCAGCCAGTATGGCACTTATTGGTGCCATTTGCTTTTCTATAGCCTTAACTTCCTCGTATGTCTCTGTATCGTTTATGATTTTTGTTAGTGTCTGCAACAGTTGCTGTTTCTTAATTTGCAGAGATACAGACACAGCAGAACTTTCAGGCTGTCTCAATGTCTCCGTAAGTATGCGAGCCTCATTTTCATGTGCGTCATTTGTGTCCATCACTAGATTATCCGTCACATCATCTTCCTCGACTTGCTCTCGTTGTTTGTTCTGCACGCGGCAAATCAAATGAATATGTTTACACATATTCCATTTGACGGCGGAATCCGGACAGCTGCATACGTATTTGTGTATGCATGCAATGCATTTGTTGCACACAATCTTGCAGTCACATGTTTCCACTATCTTCCGCACCCTGTACATTTCCTTTGTAGACGAGGAAGAAGAGATCACGTCCCATGAGCCAATATCGTTTTCCATGACTAGTTCTTCAGACATTGTGGTACTTGCTTTGTGTCTTTGCCGAAGGTCTGTGATCTTAGAAGTTATTTTGCCTTTATGTATGATGACCAGTCGATCAATAACTTTGTCCCTGACAAAAGTCATTAAGGCGTATATCGATTTATCAAGGCGTTTTACGCTCTTGCCGTGCAGATTTATATACTTAATTGTCTTGTGCATTGCTTCTATATGCATATTGGTATTTAAACCACAGTGCACTCTGTAGCAGTAGGCCCACATCTCTTTGCTTGGAACATAGAAATCTCGAAAATAGTTGCCAAATTCTGACGTGTCAGGATCTTCACACAACATTTTCAAACCAGCATCTAACATAACATCAAATTAAGTCGATTCTCTTTCTTCCATTATTATTCTTAACAACTTGTAGATTTTATACTTCAACTTGTTTTTCCTTCTTTGTCACTTTTGAAAGGTTCTTCCTCCAGGCTCTGTCAATATGCCAGGTACAAAATAATCTCTTCTTAGGTATGTCCATAACAGCACACCAAGCATTATAAAAAGCATCACCGAGCTCGATAGCTACAGTCGCTTAAGTGCGGCCAGTATCCAGTATTCGGGAGATAGTAGGTTCGAACCCCACTATCGGCAGCCCTGAAAATGGTTTTCCGTGGTTTCCCATTTTCACACCAGGCAAATGCCGGGGCTGTACCTTAATTAAGGCCACGGCTGCTTCCTTCCACTTCCTATGCCTTTCCTATCCCATTGTCGAAATAAGACATATCTGTGTCGGTGCGACGTAAAACAAATAGCAATATATATAACGATTGTCACTTCTCACTGAAAGTAATCAACGACTAGCTCTCACTTGTCATTCCAACTAACGACTGACATAGGAAGCGAGGAAAAATATAACTAAATGCACGCGCGCAAACAGTAAACTTACTACAGCGTACTTCATACTTAATAAAATTAGAAGTTATATAGATCTTACAAAAAAAAAAGTGTATTAATTAGCAAATATTTTCTAGAAATGCAATGCTAATTTAGCAATATTGGAGATGTGTCAACGAGCGTCTAGAGATAGTCCAGTCCTTGAGATAAGATTTCTTCACGCGGGAAGAGGAAGCGGGTGTTAGGGCATGCGCTCTCTCTGTTTGGTGCAAGGACTGGACTACCACTAGACGCTCGTTTGATCCTTCAGGCAACATAAAGCTTCGCAAGCGGGAAGAGGACCAGTACGTGTATAACCTAAAAACACTTGAAGACGTCAGTAAGTTAAACTAAAATGACTTATCTTAAACTCATAATGGACTCTAATATAATTTCTATTTATTATCAGAATGTGAGAGGACTCATTACCAAGCTACATGAATTTTGCATAATTTGTACTGATTCAGAACATGATGTATTGTTAGTTTCCGAGACATGTTTAAGTAGTGACGTCAGCAATAGTGAACTCTTAGATAATAGGTATAATGTACATCGTAGAGATAGAATAGGTACCAAGAGGGGAGGAGGGGCACTTATTCCTGTCAATCAGGAGATTATGTCACAGCAACCAGATTTAAAATTTAAGGATATTGAGGCAGTATGTGTTAAAACAGTGTTACACCATCATACATACTACATTGTATCTGTATACTTTCCACCTGCCAGTGATCTAGAAACATACTTAACATTTTATTATTTATTTGAAACTAATGAAAAATTTCAAAGCCAGGATATCATACTTGTAGGCGATTTCAACCTTCCATTAATAGTTAGTTCAGATTATGATATGTTAAATGGTGGAATCGCATACAAGTTCCTAGGTAATTTCATGTCTCTGTATCAAATGAAACCTCTCAATAATGTTTTGAACGTTAATGATAGAACTCTTGATCTCATTTTAACTAATGAAAAAGGTGTAACTGTGAGCAGAGAGCAATATCCGTTAGTCCCAGAAGATGCACACCACCCTGCACTAACAATTCTTCTAGAACCAAGAGGTGAACGTGATCGAAAAAGCAAATTCGTACTATATCGTATGATTTTCAGAAAGCAAATTTTTTGGTATATATAACATGTTTCGAGAAACGGACTGGTATGAGTTGGGAAAATTGAAGATGTGGATGAAGCAGTAGAATATTTTTACGTGAAAGTAAAGCAACGTTCCCCAAAAGAGCATTTTTTCGAGAACTAAACACCCGGTTTGGTTTACTTCGGAAATAATCCATAATATTAAGTTGAAAGAATTGCACAGAAGACGTCAAAAATTTTCTGATTACAGTTAACATGCATATAAACAACTCAGGAAATACACTGACTGACAGAGCAAATGCAACACCAAGAAGGAGTGGTCAGAACTTTATGCCAATTGCAGGGTAGACTGCCGTCACTGAGGTATGCTCATGATGTGAAATGCGCCGCTGTGCTGCGCACGTAGCGAACGATAAATGGGACACGGCGTTGGCGAATGGCCCACTTCGTACCGTGATTTCTCAGCCGACAGTCATTGTAGAACGTGTTGTCGTGTGCCACAGGACACGTGTATAGCTAAGAATGCCAGGCCGCCGTCAACGGAGGCATTTCCAGCAGACAGACGACTTTACGAGGGGTATGGTGATCGGGCTGAAAAGGGCAGGTTGGTCGCTTCGTCAAATCGCAGCCGATACCCATAGGGATGTGTCCACGGTGCAGCGCCTGTGGCGAAGATGGTTGGCGCAGGGACATGTGGCACGTGCGAGGGGTCCAGGCGCAGCCCGAGTGACGTCAGCACGCGAGGATCGGCGCATCCGCCGCCAAGCGGTGGCAGCCCCGCACGCCACGTCATCCGCCATTCTTCAGCATGTGCAAGACACCCTGGCTGTTCCAATATCGACCAGAACAATTTCCTGTCGATTGGTTGAAGGAGGCCTGCACTCCCGGCGTCCGCTCAGAAGACTACCATTGACTCCACAGCATAGACGTGCACGCCTGGCATGGTGCCGGGCTAGAGCGACTTGGATGAGGGAATGGCGGAACGTCGTGTTCTCCGATGAGTCACGCTTATGTTCTGTCAGTGATAGTCACCGCAGACGAGTGTGGCGTCGGCGTGGAGAAAGGTCAAATCCGGCAGTAACTGTGGAGCGCCCTACCGCTAGACAACGTGGCATCATGGTTTGGGGCGCTATTGCGTATGATTCCACGTCACCTCTAGTGCGTATTCAAGGCACGTTAAATGCCCACCGCTACGTGCAGCATGTGCTGCGGCCGGTGGCACTCCCGTGCCTTCAGGGGCTGCCCAATGCTCTGTTTCAGCAGGATAATGCCCGCCCACGCACTGCTCGCATCTCCCAACAGGCTCTACGAGGTGTACAGATGCTTCCGTGGCCAGCGTACTCTCCGGATCTCTCACCAATCGAACACGTGTGGGATCTCATTGGACGCCGTTTGCAAACTCTGCCCCAGCCTCGTACGGACGACCAACTGTGGCAAATGGTTGACAGAGAATGGAGAACCATCCCTCAGGACACCATCCGCACTCTTATTGACTCTGTACCTCGACGTGTTTCTGCGTGCATCGCCGCTCGCGGTGGTCCTACATCCTACTGAGTCGATGTCGTGCGCATTGTGTAACCTGCATATCGGTTTGAAATGAACATCAATTATTCGTCCGTGCCGTCTCTGTTTTTTCCCCAACGTTCATCCCTTTCGAACCACTCCTTCTTGGTGTTGCATTTGCTCTGTCAGTCAGTGTATGTTAAAACTTTAATCAACAAAGCGTACAATCGTTATATCTCTGAAATTTAAAACAACATCACGAAAGATACTAAACCATTCTGGAATTTTATTAAAAATAAGTGAAGTCAAAAAGATCCACCCTTACAGAGTATAAAACTTAATAATATTACGTTAGATAATAGTCAATGTATTTCCAATGGTTTAGCAACGTTCTTAATATCTGTATACTCTTCTTCTCTACCTTCTTACGCTATTCCGGATACACCGCGATTACTAGTAAATGATTCCCTGGGAGTAGAATTTATAACCACAAGTGCATATAAAGCAGCTATTATGAAATTAAAGTCCAAAAAATCATGTGGCCCTGATGGGATACCTCCCTACATCCCAACAACATGTTCTGAAGTGTTACTCATTCCTCTTCTGAGAGTATACAGTATAATTTGATACTAAAAAAACAGACATTTCCCAAAGCCTGAAAAATATCGAGAGTTTGTCCAATCTTTAAATCTGGGGACAGTGAGTTGATTGAGAATTATCAACCTGTCTGCATTTTATGCTCTCCGTGCAAAATCCTAGAACAGATTTTATACTGTCGTATTTTCACTCATGTAAAGAGGGCTATAAGTGAATATCAGCATGGATTTATGCCTGGTAGATCAACAATAAGCAATCTTGATAATTTTACGCAGTATTCTTTTAATGTTCTACATAGGCAGGGAAATGTTGATGTAATTTACTTGGATTTTTCGAAAGCCTTTGACAAAATTGATCACGATATTTTATTGAAAAAGCTCTCCGAATTTGGAATGACTTCGCCAATGCTATTACTGATTTCATCCTACCTTAGAGACAGAAAACAGTATGTAGCATATCGCAATTATAATTCAGACATTTTTTTTCTGTATATTCCGGTGTTCCACAGGGTTCAAACTTGGGTCCGTTGCTGTTTAACCTTTATATCATCGATCTCCTATCTAAGGTTAGGTTTTCAATCTGCCTTTTTTATACGGATGATATAAAGCTTTGCAAAGAAATAAAATGTGATGGAGACATCGGAAAACTACAAAGCGACTTAAATCAATTATACGAATGGAGTATAGAAAATAATTTAAATTTCAATATAAAGAAATGTTGCTTCATAAAAATTACACACGGCAAATCACCTAAAGTACACGTGTACTCTATCAACAATGAATTATTGACGCAGGTTAATTCAATTAATGATCTAGGAGCATGCATCACAAACAAGTTATCGTCTTACCCACACATTTATGACACAATTAATGATGCCTACAAAAACTGGGCTTCTTAATCCGACACACCAGAGACCTGAATAATATCCAAGCCCTCACACGTTTGTTCAACACACTAGTGAGGTCCAAACTTGAGTACGCGTCGATAATTTGGTCTCCCCTTTATAAATCTACATCTCTTATTTCTTACGATTTCTAAAACAGTATTTTATAGAAGCTCACCACTGTTCAGAATGTGCACTACATATAACGTCACCGTTCATAAATTTACTGATCTTGATTTAGACTTTGCTGTTAGATACAATTATTATGTAAAATTATTGAAGAAGGCACACAGTTAAAGTTATGGTAGCACTATGCTTTTTACTTTGAGTTCAGTTAAAGAACTATTTCTGAAGGTATGCCCTATAGGTGTATTTATGTACTATAATTATACTTATTTCTTGGTTAGTTTGCGTTTCATTTTAGTGTTTTATTTAATTTAAATTTATATAATTTATATATAGATAAACAAAATGTAAGGAAAACTGAAAACAAATTGTCATTACTAGCGTCTATTTGTACTTAAGATTTAATTCGCTGTTCATACTGATCTCTTACCAAACACATATATTTCATGCCTTACTTTTCATGATTTTCTTTTTGTATGTCAGTTGCTTTAACTGGTGTCAATTTAAGATTAGAGTTATTTCTTGTGTAGATACTAATTCTTAATTTATTTTATGTTTCTGTAGTTCTACTTTTATATTCATTTATAGATATTACGTATTTTAGGTCATAAGTCCACTTCGAATTTGAAAAAGTATTAATGTGCTTTAAATTCCGTTTCCTACTTTACTTATTAATAATGTTGTATATTTTTATTTTTTAGATACTAAGTTCTTTCTGACATTTATTATTTTTAATAATTAATGTATAGTGACTAAGCCACCTGTAAGTGGAGAAACATCTCTGTTGGTGGTAATAAATAAATAAATAAATAAATAAATAAATAAATAAATAAATAAATAAATAAATAAATAAATAAATAAATAAATAAATAAATAAATAAATAAATAAATAAATAAATAAACAAATAAATAAATAAATAAATAAATCTACCGACACGAGGATGACGTATTTGAGGACCTTCAAATACCAACGGTGTGAGTCGGGATCAAACCCACCAACTTGACCACAGAAGGCCAGTGTTCCACCGTCTGAGCTACTCAGTCCGGCTATTGTGTATTCTACATCATGTACGTTAAACTACAAGTCCGTCCAATCTGGACGAAGAATGTATTACAGAACAGTTATTTGGAACATTCTATCTTTCATTTCCTTCTATCGTAGTAATTGTAACAAACTTCAAAGACACTTTGTACAGAGCTTACCAACTTTACCCATTTAAGAACGGTCATGAATTATTCAGTACAATAGCATTGTCAGTATGACTAATAAATTCTCGGTAGTACAGTGACATCGTTTAGGCTACTTATACCGCAGTGGATTGTAACTGTTCTGTATGAATTCTGTTTGCATAAATCAAAATGTATTTATCAGCCACCGTTAGGATGATGGTTAGCTCTAACAACCTCCAAAGTATTCAGAATTCTTATTCCACGTTTGCGTCGAGATTCGTCAAGTTTCTAATGAGAATTTTCTGTATACTTGTTTAGAAGTCAGGAGCAACAAGGTCATCAACTTCATGTACTCCATCATTGCACGAGGCTGTTAGATTCTTAGCATCTTGAGATTCCGTTGTTCCAAAGAAATATCATATCTTTTGTAGTACTTTATCCTAATATGCTGCCAACCATTTTAATATCCCCGATCTCATTACAAATTAAATATAGGCATATTATTCGTTGATACCACTAATCTACTTTCCTCACTTTATCCTAATAGCCTCACAATCCTACATCAAAATATGTAGGCATATATATGAACGTCTTCCTACCTTCTAGCGTTCAGTCTGTAGTCTTCTGAGAATTAACTAAGCGTCTCCACGAACCTTTATTTGCAACTAGCTCTGCTCTTTCGTATAGTTGCACACATCTTATCTTTAAATACTGGTAAGTGAAACTTCTAACCATTACCATCTTGGTGTTCCTTTATTCTGTTCCTCCACTGTGATACATGACCAGAGCAACGAAGCCGGTTCATACGCATAGGTTCATCCATCGAGTTCATTTCAAACTTCATTCGTTGCGAGAACTTTCCTCCCATAGTTTACATATATTTCTACCAGCAAACATTCTCGCTACTTTCATATCATATATCGTTGCTGCTAAAACCGCGAATGCGATAATGCTGTTCCTATACATTATTTCCCTTAAGACTGGTCACGCCTCCCAGCCACGTGTTGATATGCAGTCCATCAGAACATTTTCGTTGTGTTCATTTTTCCATGCGCTTGTGTAAAGGAAAATGAACCTTAACGGAGTGGTTGGATATGTCATGCAAACATACATTCCTAAAGTACGTCTCATTTTCCTTTAGACACCCACATAGGAAAATTAACGAAAACTGTTCTGATGGACTGCATATCAATACGTGGCTAGGAGGCGTGACCGGTCTTAAGGGAAATAATGGATAGGAAGAGCATTGTCACATTCGCGGTTTTGCCATAGCAGCGACAATATCGTGTCAGATATCCAGAATCTACCCAACATCTACAGAAGAATTGGTCTTGAAACAGCGATGAATAAAAATGTTCTTGAACTCACTTCTTACTTCCAGAATATCATTCGTCGTAACTGCGAGCTCACTGCATTAGCTTTGCTCCACCTTGATTCAGTTTCACTTACATTGTCCTACCGTTCCGGGAGAATACATATCCTCAGTACTTGAACTTATCTACCTTTTCCAGTTTCTTACTTCCTATCTGAAATTCAAACCACTTTAGTCTTGAAAATGCTAATTTTCGTATCATTCTATCTGCCCCTGTCTACCATTAAGACTAAGTCGTCGGAATAGTCTAAACTGCTTACAATCCTAATGGAAAACATTAATCGATACTTTCCGAAATATACTTGTAGTAACTTTGTCGATACGATAATAAGTCTATGACCGTTGGCAGTAATTAAACTCCACGCAAGTAACGAAAAATGCTGCCAACCTGCGAGTTAAAACATATTGTAATATAACACTAGGATAGCCGACTACAGTTACAAGCCGGAGTCATGTAAGTTTGGTAACGTCCAGTGGAGGCCAAGGTGAAAGCGCGGGATCTATCCGTGTATGTTGGTGTCTAGTGAACTTCGTCTCGTGTTTCGTGTAATTTTTCACGGATAGGTTCGAGTATATATAACAAGATAAGTGATAGAATAAGCATACGTAGAGCCTATTATCGGAATAATGTGAAGGCTAAGTAAGCAGGGCTGAGTTGCTTGGACTGTAGAGCTGGCTTTCTAAACCAAGCTCAGACCGGTGGTATTTAAAGGTGCTCAAATAAGTCAGTCTCTTGTCGGTAGATTTACTGGCATGAAAAAGAACTCCTCCGGGATAAAATTCCGGCATCTCGGCGTCTCCCAAAAACCGTAAAAGTAGTTACTGGGACGTTAAATCAATAACATTATTATTTGTGAAGGTGCGGACTGAATTTGGCTTATTAATAAGATGTTTCGTATATTCGCAGATGCCCAGAAAATGTTGTGTTTCCTTGTATCATAACAACTAAAGCATTAAAAAAGGTTTTGTTATCTCATTTAGTTTTCTTTAGACGAGGAATTAAAACATAAATGGATTTGTAATTTTAAACGGGATAATTGGAAACTTGGGAAGGATTCAGTCGTATACATAAAACATGTCACACACGAAAATGTTTCAATTTTTTTTTTTTTTACAAGTTGCTTTACGTCGTACCGACACACATAGGTCTTATGGCGACGATGGGACAGGAAGGGGATAGGAGTGGGAAGGAAGTGGCCGTGGCCTTAATTAAGGTACAGCCCCAGCATTTGCCTGGTGAAAATGGGAAACCACGGAAAAACATCTTCAGGTCTACCGACTGTGGGGTTCGAACCCACTATACCCCGAATAGTGGATACTGGCCGCACTTATGCGACTGCTGCTATGGAGCTCGGTCGTGAAAATTCAATATCCATTGACATGCCCCACAACGGGCGACTTATACGCACTCTACAGTGTGCTAGCAGCAGTTCCAGACCTGTAGCTCAGATCCTTTCAAACAGAACAGAGATGGCCTAGGCCACCATAGATCAATTGGTAGAGCAACCGACGCGGAAATCGGGAGGTTGTGGGTTCGGTTCCCACTGGTGTCCGGCTGGCCATTTTTGTTCTGTACTTAACATCTCTTCAACACGTATTATATGTATGTAACACGACCTAATAAGTTGAAAGTCTGTTTCGATTACAATGCGGTCGTGAAAATTCAATATCCATTGACCATTCAAACTTATTCGTCTACTGATGTCCTCCCACGCCATCTCTCCACTGACAGCTCGGAACATACCACTTAGTCGAGCAGCTCGCCTCCTTTCTCCCAAGTCTTCCCAGTCCAAACTTTGCAACATTTTTGTAACACTACTCTTTTGTCGGAAATCGCCCAGAAGAAATCGAGCTGCTTTTCTTTGGATTTTTTCCAGTTCCTGAATCAAGTAATCCTGGTAAGGGTCCCATACACTGGAACCATACTCTAGTTGGGGTCTCACCAGAGACAAATATTCTCTCTCCTTTACATCCTTACTACAACCCCTAAATACTCTCATAACCATGTGCAGAGATCTCCACCCTTTATTTACAATCATATTTATGTGATTACCCCAATGAAGATCTTTCCTTAGATTAATACCTAGGTATTTACAATTATCCCCAAAGAGAACTTTCACCCCATCAACGCAGTAATTAAAACTGAGAGGACTTTTCCTATTTGTGAAACTCACAATATTCTGCCTTAAAGTACCTGTACATACACTTCCATTTTTAGCTAAAATTAGTGTGGGCACCAATTATGTTTGCCATCATGTTATCCTTATCTGACTTCTTTGCTAGATTCAATTTCCTAGTAAGTTCCTTCAATTTCTCCTTACTTCCACAGCCATTTCTAACTCTATTTCTTTCCAACCTGCACCTCCTTCTTAAGGCCCGCTCCCACCTAGTGGAATGGAATCGAATCGAACCGAACAGAATTTTTTTTTAACATGTGTTTAAATGGGAGATAGAGATGGCGATCGCCACGAGTCGAATCGAATCGAACCGAACGGAACAGGATTCTCTGCCAAGAATATTTTTCGACTAGCGGAGCGGAATCGAACAGAATTATCAACATTCGTGTAACTTCGTAAACGATCGGCATCTTTCGTTCGGGGATTTGGCGGCAAATGTGTATCAGGTGGAAGTCAGCTGTTTCCTACAGATTGAAGAGACGTTTTAATTTGCGATAGTTAATTTGCTTTATTTATAATAATGGACACAGAAAAGCTGATCAGTTTAGTTCAGAAATACAGTTTTCTTTATGACAAGTCCCACAAGCACTACTGTAACAACAACGTAAGAGACAATGCCTGGGAGGAAATAAGCAAGGAAATACAAAATCAAACAGGTTAGAAAGATTATATACAAGTTATTTCATAATTGTTGTTGACCTTACTATAAAATTGTATCATGTTGAAGTACACATATAGTATACTAGTACGATAATTGACATCACTTAGGCCTATATTTATTATATTTACAGTATTTACAATAAAAAATATATATTTACATTGAACAATTTCATAAGTGCTACACTTTGCTGCGGACAACAAACACTTCACAGATTTTAATTTGTGTTCAGTCTACCTCTATTAATGATGTCGTTTTGCCATGGTACGCAACCTACTGCATTAAAATAAGTTTTAAATTCATCACGTACTCCCATTGCAACAGAAGTAGCATTTCCTCCTGTAAAATGCAACCGCTGCAGAGCTGCTGAAGTTGAATTTAACGATTCCTCTTCAACGAACGAAATTACATCGTCTCTCAAGAAATTGTGCAGTACACAAGTTGTGAAAACTATGTTCTTTACATGTTGAGGAGTTTGCTGCAAACGTCTTTGATACAGTCTAAACTTTTGAGCCATTATTCCGAATGTGTTCTCTACTACATTTCGCGCTCTACTGAGTCTGTAATTAAATATTTTCTTTTCTTTGTTGCCATTTAATTGAGCTTTGGAGTAAGGTCGCATCAAATAAGTCTTTAAGGGGAATGCTTCATCCCCTACAATAACATGGGGTAAATGGATATCCGTACCAGGTAGATTTTTCTTTTCCGGAATATTCAAGTTTTTTGTTTCCAGCGCTTTTCCTAAATTTGAATTTTGAAAAATTCCTCCATCACTATTAGAACCAAATGCTCCAATATCCACGGCTATGAATTTATAGTTCGAGTCCACCAATGCCAAAAGAACAATAGAAAATGTGCCCTTGTAATTATAAAACAAAGAACCACTTTTATTTGGTGCTTGTATGATGACATGTTTCCCATCAATGGAACCTATACAGTTTGGGAAGTGCCATCGTTCTTGAAATCCCTTCTCAACACTTTTCCATTTTTCTTCAGTCGGTTTTGGCATGTATATAGGATGAAGAATGTTCGATAAAATTTCACATGTTTCATTAACAATTTTGACGACTGTGGAATGTCCTAACCTGTAGCTGAACGAAATTGTTCGCAAGCTATCCCCTGTAGCAAGGAACCTGAAACAAAATAGAGAACAGTTCACTATATTTTGCCTTATATAGTATTTATGTTACAAATTTAAATTATGGTACTTATGGGCCTGTTTTCTTTTCCAGCAACTGAGTGTAAAGAATCCTGGAAGCGTTTGAGAGAATGCTACAGGAAATCTCTGATCAAGAAAGAAAAAAGTGGAAGTCAGGGAGGGGTAAAAAAAGACTGGAGATTTCAGAATGAGCTGTCATTCTTGAAGCCATACCTTGCACCAATTTCCCCACAGTTATCCAATATTTCCACAGAAAACACATCCCAGAATTTAATAATAGAACCAACTCAATATTTTCTTTTGAATGACAATGACACCATTATATCAACCGAACCTGTAACACCTGAGTCTGTAGTGTATATTGAGCCAGAAACCACTGAAGGAACTTGTGCTGCAGATCCTAACCAGTTCACACAAGAAAAACCATCTACTTCACAGGCAACAATATCACCATCAACAAAAACAGTGCATTCTGGTTTTAAAAGGAAACGATCCCAGACACCTCCATCCACATCTGTAGCTACAGTTTTGTCTAATTACCTGGAAAAGGTGAACCCTCTTGAAACAAACAAAACTGATGCAATAACACACTTCTTTTTAAGTATGGCAGAGACTGTAAAATCTTTGCCTCTGGACCTTGAAATTGCTACAAAGAGAAGGGTACTAGAAGCTGTGACAGATGCTGAGATGGAAGCAGTCAACCGACAGGGTTATCAATGAAGAGTACAAAAAGTACATTATTTTGTTGTTGTTCTGTTCACTGCTGTAAGTTGTAATAAAATAGATTATTTTAAGATTCAATTACTGTTTTTATTAAATTTAAAATTATTGCAGCTTACCTCAAGTAATTATTCTCAGAAACTTCAAAACTGGGTAAACTTTTTCTTAAAATATACATTAGTCCCTCATATTATGGTGTATTCCAAGAAACCTTCCTGTATATCACATGTGTTATCAATGAATGCTACTTTTAATCTCTCTGTAGTGGTATCTACCTTCGACCTGTTACGAGTTATTCAAAATTAATATCAACTGCTTCCTATAACTCATATGATCTGGTCCCAATGAATCAAGAAATTAGAAAATATCTTACTGACAGGTTGTAAAAAGTTTGCTAAGAGACCTGCCTGTATATTTATTACAAGGTCTCCCATTAATAATGTTTTAACATAGGTACTGGAGACAAATCTACTTTCATCAACCATGTTAGTACTACTGGTACAAATATCATTCAAATTAGGTTAACAATTAGTGGGCCAACTTATTGGGAACAACCTCAAACAAGAACTAAAAACAAAATAAAATTTGTTTTAGTTCCAATAAGAACTTGGGGCACCTTCATTATCAGGTACAACCAGAGTGCAATTAAAAATTAGTAGCCCTAGTTATTCAGTGAAAATTTAAATTTAAGTAATTCAAGCTTTGAGTTTTATGCCTAAATTCTAATTAGGTCTACAGCCTATATTATAATAAAATCTTGATCATGACCTTTTAAAGCATTATAAAACCTTTCATTTGTTATTCTGGCTACTGACACCCTACAGCTATACTGTTTGACTTTTGATTTTCCACAGGACAGCAAATTTAAATTTAATAATGTTTAATAAAGCTGCTGTCAAGCCTAATGCTATAAACTTAGAGGATTTAAATTATTATTCTAATGAGGATTCTATGCAGGACTATTCCTATCTGTCTACCAATAGGCCTAGTATGAAATGAACAGTTTTCTCTCATTCAACTTTTTCTGATATTCTGGGGGTAATTCAGTTGTTGGTGTTGAAAGTATTTTACGTTCCTTATTCTTTTTTTAAGTTTGAACATATTTCCTTTGATATTTTTATGTGAGTTCAAGTTCCACTCTTACAATCTATAGTCCTAATTTTACAGAACATAATAGCCCACTAATACTTGGAAAGCACCACACTAATTTAAATTTGCTGTCTTGTAGGAATTCAAAAAAGTAGAACAGAATAGCTATAGGTTGTCAGTAGCCAGAATAACAAATGCAAAGTTTTATAATGCTCTAAAAGTCATGATCAAGATTTTATTTCGATATAGGCTGTTATTAGAATTTAGGCCTAAAACTCAAAGTTTGAATGCAGCAGAAAAACCTATTTATAGCCATTAATAACGAATATATGAATAAGGATAAGTCATTTATCTTATAAGTTCACACCGAGTAGCTTTCGAACTTCACAAAACTCTTATTCGACAGGGAATAGAACAAATAAGTAAAATTAGAAGATCACGGCGGGATTACGCCAACTTGCTCTTTCCAGTAAATTTCTACAAGGTAGGTACCGGTAGAGATGCATGCGATGATTATTTCACGGTGAAGTGATGGAGCTAGTTTGCATTTCTACTGCAGTAATTATATAACAATTATTGCTTTTATTTACTTCTATTGCTATCAAATTTCCCAGTCAGCTGACGACTGGTTAGGCTTCACGTTCGAGTTGACGTTAAAATAATATCGGTACTGCTATGGAGAAATTAACATTCTCCGTAACAGCTCGCTAGAATTTCGTCAATAATTTGTAATAAAACTTGCCCACAATAAGCTTACTTGCCGGAAACACTCAACAGGATTGATAACGAAGTGTCTAAACATAGGCCTACCCACATAATTGTCATTATCATATATTATGATATATATTCGGTTTTGGCTTAAAAATTTTACAACTTACCTCAAGCAGACGATCATTCTCAGAAGAGGAGGTACTGGTGCACGAAATCTTGTAAACTGTTTCGTTAAATGTGGTTCTGCCATCTGAAATAGTTGTTGAAATTTCAACACACTCATTCTGAAGTACTGCCGAAACTTAGCTTCATCGCGCAATAAATATTCAAATAAAGTTGCATACTCTCCTTTCGGCTCTCTTGTTAAATTAATTTCATGTACCCAGAATCTTCTCCGATCTCTTTTCCTCTCATTATCTTCATTTTCCGCCTCTTCACACAAAAGTGCTAGCGCTATTAAACTGTCCATTGCGTGCCTTATATTTCCCGCGTAGAATCCCGTTCGATTCTATTCCGCTGCTGGCTGCTAGATGTGAGCGGCCGAGCGGAAATTTCGACTGTTCGGTTCGATTCGATTCCACTAGGTGGGAGCGGACCTTTAGTCTCTTTACTTCCCTGTTATAATATAGTGAATCTTTACTATTCCTTACCACCTTACAAACCTATTTTCACATTCCTCAACAATTGTTTTAAGCCCATCCCAGAGTCTGTTTACATTTTTATTCACCGTTTTCCACCGATCATAGTTACTTATTAAAAACTCCCTCATGCCTATTTTATCAGCCATATGGTACTGCCTAACTGTTTTAATTTTAATCTCTTCCTTTTTTTCACATTTAGTTTTAATTACCACAAAGACAGCTTCGTGATCACTAATACCTTCTATTACTTCGGTTTCTCTATAGAGCTCATCTGGTTTTACCAGCACCACATCCAGAATATTCTTCCCTCTAGTTGGTTCCATCACTTTCTGAATCAGGTGCCCTTCCCATATTAACTTATTTGCCATTTGTTGGTCATGCTTCCTGTCGTTCGCATTACCTTCCCAATTGACATTTGGTAAATTGAGATCACCCGCTACGATCACGTTCCTTTCCTTATCGTTTCCCACATAGCCGATTATCTTATCAAATAATTCTGAATCAGCATCTGCGCTACCCTTTCCTGGTCTGTACACTCCAAAGACATCAAGTTGCCTATTATCTTTAGAAATGAGCCTTACCCCTAGAATTTCGTGCTTTAACTTTTTCGTAGCTTACAAATTCTTCTTTCACGGGAATGAATACTCCCCCTTCTACCATTCCTATCCTATCTCTACGATACACCCTCCAGTTTCGTGAGAAAATTTCTGCATCCATTATATCATTTCTCAGCCATGATTCAACTCCTATTACAATATCTGGTAAGTATATATCTATTAAATTACTTAATTCTATTCCTTTCTTTACAATACTTCTACAAATGAGCACTAACTGTTTTATGTCATCCCTACTTAATTTCCAGTTCCCTGTTCCCTTAACACCGCTCCCTAGCACACCCTGTTTCCCTGAATGTACCTCCCTATAACCCTTCTAAACAAATTTCCTAACTTATATGTACCACTGCGGTTTAAGTGAAGGCATCTGAGCGCAGATCCCTATCTCCTACCCACCCATTAGGATCTAGAAATTTCACTCCCAGTTTCCCACATACCTACTCCATAGTCTCATTTAAATCCTCAATAGCCTTCCAGTCATTATCCCTCGTACACAGTACTCCACTGATAACAATCTCCGCTTCCTTAAATTTCACCCGTGCTGCATTTACCAGATCCCGCACTTCCCCAACTATGTTGGTACTTATACCTGCTTGTCTTACGTTGTTAGTACCAACGTGAAACACTACCACCTTCTCCTTTCCCTCCTCATTCTCTTCTACTTTCCTCATCTGCCTTAACCTAATTCCTGGATAACACTATACCCTGGTACCCTTTCCTCCACACACTTTCCCGACATGTCTAACGATAAAATCCCCCATGACCAGAGCCTCAACCCTACCAACCTCATTTGATCCCCTCCCCTCCTGGTCAGTCCTATCTTTCCTGACAGCTGCAGAAGCTACTTCCTCCTCCCTTTTCTCCATCCCATGACCCCGTTCCACCTGTCTTTTCCTATCCAGTACTCCACATTTCCCTTTCCTACCTCTTCCCTTTTTCCTACTTCCAGACTTCTCGGCAACAGTTCCTTGTTCCTCATCTTCCCACGGTTGTTCTACCTGCAGTGACTCGTACCGATTTCTCACCGACACCTGACCTGAATTTTGATCCTGAATGGAGCCCTTAGCCTGCAATCTCCTTCCCCTTAAAACATTAGACCACCTGTCTTCCACGATTCCCCCCTTTCCTTCCAATCCCTCTCTTACACCTACTGTATCCTGTACATTGTTTGGAGGCCTACTTTCCTTCCTGTCCTCTGAGAGGATGAAATACGTGCTTCTTTACTTTTAAAGGAGATTCCAAAAATACCAGTTTT
Source organism: Anabrus simplex (assembly GCF_040414725.1). NCBI lineage: Eukaryota > Metazoa > Arthropoda > Insecta > Orthoptera > Tettigoniidae > Anabrus > Anabrus simplex. The sequence goes on along the minus strand of NC_090265.1, from coordinate 215,910,206 downwards.
CACGTGTGTACTATCTTCGGTTTTTGAGATATTTTGAGATACTTGAGATATTCATAACTCACAGTGATTTTCCATTATTTTGTATATATCTTTGCTTAAATTTTCGTGTTTTAATAAAAAAAGTCAATGATTGAAGTAAAAGGAGGAGGCTAAGGGGAAGGTTGGTACTAATAACGTAAGGAAAGCAGGAATAGGTACCAACAGTGGAGTGCGCTGAACCCCGTCTACCCCAGCAGCGTTCGGGTAAAGAACTTTGTGTTAACATTTTCTATTTACTCCTTAGAACGCTTTTTATAATGTTTAAAAATGGCGAACATCTAAGCCAAGCCAAGTACAGCTGTCTTGACAATGCGATCGCACTACCGCAGTTCAGGTTCTCCACCGAGCTGGGTTTCCTTGCCAGCGCGATAGAGAGCTACCCCCAGCAAAATTTACCGTCGCTTGGGTGACGCATGGACTTGTAGCTTGCTCGAGGCGGAGCTATGCCCCATCCCCCGACAACGATTTACGGTGACAGGCCAGCTAGCTTAGGTAAGGGGTGTTAGTTTTAATACTTGACACTCGAAGTCTTTAGCACCACACACTAGAGACTGCAAGAAAACATATCAACATCTTAACAGTATAGCCACTTGCACATCGTCTTGCTAATAAAAATACAGCCAGTATATGAAATCAATTGTAATATAGAAGAACATATTTTAGTCTTGAGTTTCGGCATGTATACCGTTTTTTCGAGCAATTCATTGATGGCACGTGTACAGAGTGTGTTCTGCTAGCCGCAGAAAAATATTTAGGTTGCCCAGCATGAACACAGAGTTAAGCGCGAATGGTTGTCTGTGATGGTGGTATACTGTATAGTGAATTTTTGTAGTGTTCCTCTTGGATTATAGGTGAAGGTTTCGCGAGTTCTATGGCATTCTTCATGAATATAACGTGTGTTATACGTCGTGACAAATATTTCCCCTCGTTTGTCGTTGATGCACGTACTGTACACTCAGTATGTGAGTGAAACTATAAAACTTCAACGGCGGTAAAATACCAATTAAATTTTGCTGATTAGTTTAGATTAGGCTTTTTACCAAAAAAACAAATAGTTAGTCCCAGTGTATTGTTGTGAAAACCGTGACTGTACTATCACGAAGCGTCACTGGATGAAACTGTAAGTACATTGTTTAAAATCTGCTAAAGATTTTATGGTGTCGTCATTGCCGTGAATATCAATTTGGAAGAATGTGTTAGAGTGTGGTTGAAAATATTCTTGAAAGAACTTTCTCAGGTAGACCTTTCCACGAAAAACGTAGCCTTATAAAAAGGTAATGTTGACTTTCGAGAGTGTAGTGGGGCTACGATTGTTCATATTTCTTTTTTTAACTTTTTTTTTGCAGCTGGGGTCATGAATATGTTCACCGCACGCCACTGGGTACCAACATAGTTGGAGATGTGTGGGATCTGGTTATGACAGCAGGGAGAAATTTAAGAAAGTGGAAATTGTTATCAGTGGGACACTGTGTGGGAGGGACACTGAGTGGAGCGTGACCAGGGATTTAAACGACACTACGGAGTGGATATGTAGGAAACTGGGAGCTTACTCCACGTTTTCACCTACAACTGGATTTTCGGCTAATTGTAATACACGTTTCTATATTTTTAAGGAAAATCTTAATTGCTATTTTCACGTCTATAATGGTTGTTGTTGTTTCTGCTGCTGCTGCTGCTGTTGTTGTTGGGTAATTATGTTTTAACTTTACTTTAATATCATTTTTAATTCTAAGCTAGTAGTAAGCTCAACCTATAGTATTGTAAGCCGTAGTTTTAAACACTGGAAATACTTAATTGTGTGTGAATTTGTATATGATGATGCTGAATTTAGAATGTTAAACTAGTAGTGTTTCTTGTAATATTTTCTTTCCATGGAATTGCTTGTTGTACTCTTGTTGTTGTTGTTGTAGCTGTTGTTGTTGTGAGGTAATCATGTTTTAACTTCACTTTATTTTCACACTACGTTAAGTGACCATTGTCACCGGGTTATTTACCAATTGGAATGTATTTGTTAATAATAATAATAATAATAATAATAATAATAATAATAATAATAATAATAATAATAATAATAATAATAATAATAGTAATAATAATAATAATAATAATAATAATAATAATAATAATAATAATAATAATAATAATAATAATAATAATAATCTTCGGTTTTTGAGATATGGGTAACTCGTAAAAGCATTCACCCACAACTGAATTTTCGGAAAACGGAGAAACACATAATTCCGTATTTTTAAAGGAGATTATAAATATTAAGTTATGTATAACATCTTCTGTTATTTAAATACAAGAAACATAGAGACCGCCTTTTTGGTGTAGTGGTTAGTGTGATTAGCTGCCACCCCTGGAGGCCCGGGTTCGATTCCCGGCTCTGCCACGAAATTTGAAAAGTGGTATGAGGGCTGGAACGGGGTCCACTCAGCCTCGGGAGGTCAACTGAGTAGAAGTGGGTTCGATTCCCACCTCAGCCATCCTGGAAGTGGTTTTCCGTGGTTTCCCACTTCTCCTCCAGGCAAATGCCGGGATGGTACCTATCTTAAGGCCACGGGTGTTTCCTTTCCTCTTCCTTGTCTATCCCTTCCAATCTTCCTATCTCCCACCAAGGCGAGAACGCCTGGACGAGGTACTGGTCATCCTACCCAGTTGTATCCCCCGATCCAATGTCTCACGCTACAGGACACTGTCCTTGAGGCGGTAGAGGTGGAATCCCTCGCTGAATCCGAGGGAGAAAAACAACTCTGTAGGTAAGGTAAGGGTTATTCTGCCCGGAGGCAGGTTCGAACCTCCGCAGAGGTGTTCCTGAGCCGGAGTTTACGTGCCGTAGGGTGGCCAGTTCCTTTCCGCTCCTCCATTCCCTTACCCCGCACCAACAGCGCGTGGCAACCCATCCAACTCCTGACCATTAACTTCGGAGATCTCACGGGATCCGGTGTTTCAACACGGCTACGGCCATTGGCAACTCTGTAGGGTAAGCAGATTAAGACAGAAAGAAAAATAAAGAAACGTAACAAATATTGTCTCTTTCCCCTTTTCAACCGCATTCAATGCATTTTTTTCGAAAAATGGTAAAACACTTGTTTCTTTACTTTAAAAGTAGATTCTAGATACCAGTTTTTACGTGCGTGACACCATCGATTTTTGATAGATATAGTTATTCTCATAAAAAAATCACCCGACCATTTTTATCCCCTTAGGGATGGAATTTTAAAAACATCTTTATATTTTAACGTAAATCTTGTGCCAATTTTCACATCTTCTGTTTTGAGAGTAACCTTATAGAAAGTTCTCTCCTACAAAATGTATTTTTTTTGGGGGGGGGACGGTAAGACACAAGATTCTTTATTTTTAAAAGTGAATATAAATAGTCCGCCTCTGTGGTGTAGTGGTTAGCATGATTAGCTGCCACCCCCGGAGGCCCGGGTTCGATTCCCGGCTCTGCCACGAAATTTGAAAAGTGGTATGAGGGCTGGAACGGGGTCCACTCAGCCTCGGGAGGTCAACTGAGTAGAGGTGGGTTCGATTCCCATCCTGGAAGTGGTTTTCCGTGGTTTCCCACTTCTCCAGGCGAATGCCGGGATGGTACCTAACATAAGGCCACGGCCGCTTCCTTCCCTCTTCCTTGTCTATCCCTTCCAATCTTCCCATCCCTCCACAAGGCCCCTGTTCAGCATAGCAGGTGAGGCCGCCTGGGCGAGGTACTGGTCATTCTCCCCAGTTGTATCCCCGACCAAGAGTCTGAAGCTCCAGGACACTGGCCTTGAGGCGGTAGAGGTGGGATCCCTCGCTGTGTCCGGGGGAAAAGCCGACCCTGGAGGGTAAACAGATGATGATGATGATGATGATGATGATGAATATAAATAGCAATTTTCACGTCTGTTGACATCTCCTGTTTTGGAAATATAAGTGATATCATAAAAATATAACCCTTCTTTTCAGCCCCAATGAATTCTCGGAGAATGATGAAAATATTATATTTTAAAGGACATTCCAAATTCCGATATTAACATGCGTAGTATTTTCGTATTTGATATTTATCTTCATAAAAAACTACGCTCATTTTCATCACCTCTTTTCTGATGGCATTTCCAAGAATCTTTAAGCTAATTGGTGACGACGCCATCAAAGCCACGTAGGTTACCTTTCAAATTTCACATTCCTAGGTTGAACAGTTTGAGCTAAGCGTTGATGAGTCAGTCAATCAGGATTCATTCTTTACATCGAGATGTACATAATAATATCATTAAACACCTATGATTAACAATTAATTGATGATTTATCACGGGGCTAAGTGCACCTCGATTCGGTTTCAGGATGAAAATCCCCCGTAGCAAAAAATCGAAATCGAACCTAGGACATGCGGAAAATGGGATTGTAAATAAAGGGTACAGATCTCTGCACATGGTTATGAGGGTGTTTAGGGGTTGTAGTAAGGATGTAAAGGAGAGGGCATATAAGTCTCTGGCAAGACCCCAACTAGAGTATGGTTCCAGTGTATGGGAGCCTCACCAGGATTACCTGATTCAAGAACTGGAAAAAATCCAAAGAAATGCAGCTCGATTTGTTCTGGGTGATTTCCGACAAAAGAGTAGCGTTACAAAAATGTTGCAATGTTTGGGTTGGGAAGAATTGAGAGAAAGAAGAAGAGCTGCTCGACTAAGTGGTATGTTCCGAGCTGTCAGGGGAGAGATGGCGTGGAATGACATTAGTAGACTAATAAGTTTGAATGGCGTTTATAAAAGTAAGAAAGATCACAATATGAAGATAAAGTTGGAATTCAAGAGGACAAACTGGGGCAAATATTCATTTATAGGAAGGGGAGTTAGGGATTGGAATAACTTACGAAGGGAGATGTTCAATAAATTTCCAATTTCTTTGAAATCATTTAGGAAAAGGCTAGGAAAGCAACAGATAGGGAATCTGCCACCTGGGCGACTGCCCTAAATGCAGATCAGTATTGATTGATTGAGTTGATTGATTGATTGATTGATTGATTGATTGATTGATTGATTGATTGATTGATTGATTGATTGATTGATTGATTGATTGATTGATTGAAACGACAATAATAATTAGCATAATCCTCAGGAAAATAAGACTCAAGATTCTAACGAGGGGTCTCTGTTAACACTGTGAGACTTTGCCGATGGATGTCCAGCGGGCGGGTGCACAACGTTTGTGACGGGACTGTGGCGCGAGATTTGAGGACAGGTCTAAGTGACCACGCCTAGCTAAACACTTTAGCTGTTAAACCAATCACCTGAGCAGACAGCTGCCACTGTTCTCTACAGCTACAATAATTGCAGATCGGATTAACGTGACCAATACAACACAGAAGTACAATATGGGGTTAGTCGAGTGTGGAAACATCCTATGCGACCTTTAAGGTAACTGAACTTCGCATGTAGTTCCCTCTCTTCACGGGCCGATGTGCATGGCATTAACGGGCGCTTAACTGATTCTGGCATTGGAATTTTCCAAAACGTCAGAGGCGTTTTAGAATAAATTACTCTAAAAGACATCAGTTTACCTACAGTGTGCATGGGGATGGTACACCCAGCGTGTCGTGAGAGGTGATAATAAATGGTAACCAAAAGGGTAATTGGGAGCGGGTGTTGGCGACCACGGGGAACTCCCATTGCTTCCACTTCCTTGTGCCAGGCTATTCACTACCGGGCGAGTTGGCCATGCGGTTAGGGGTGCGCAGCTGTGGGCTTACATCCGTGGGAGATAATGGATTTGAACTCCATTGTCAGCATCCCTGAAGATGGTTTTCCATGGTTTCCCATTTTCATACCAGGCAAATGCTGGGGCTGTACCTTAATTAAGGCCACGGTCGCTTCCTTCCCACTCCTAGGCTTTTGCTATCCCATCCCACAACGAATTCTGTCATCAGGACTTGAGTCTAGTCCGCCTCTGTGGTGTAGTGGTTAGTGTGATTAGCTGCCACCCCCGGAGGCCCGGGTTCGATTCCCGGCTCTGCCACGAAATTTGAAATGTGGTACGAGGGCTGGAACGGGGTCCACTCAGCCTCGGGAGGTCAAGTGAGTAGAGGGGAGTTCGATTCCCTCCTCAGCCATCCTGGAAGTGGTTTTCCGTGGTTCCCACTTCTCCTCCAGGCAAATGCCGGGATGGTACTTAACTTAAGGCCACGGCCGCTTCCTTCCCTCTTCCTTGTCTATCCCTTCCAATCTTCCCATCCCCTCTCAAGGCCCCTATTTAGCATAGCAGGTGAGGCCGCCTGGGCGAGGTATTGGTCATCCTCCCCAGTTGTATCCCCCGACACAGAGCCTGAAGCTCCAGTACACTGCTCTTGAAGCGGTAGAGGTGTGATCCCTCGCGAGGTCCTAGGGAAAAACCGACCCTGGAAGGTAAACAGATGAAGAAGAATAAGAATAAGACTTGAATCTAACACATAAAGCTGGCCGTATAATGCTCGGCAAATTTCAGAAGAATATGAAATGTACCTATGAATCATCCCCTGAATCTTAAAACAGTAAGGACCTAATCTTGGAATGTGTCTAGAGTTAGCAGAGAAGGATGCAAAGGACATTGTACTATTAAACTGCTTGATATGGTTCATGAAATCATTATCACGTAACATCATACCTTTAAGTACGTTGTTTACTGAGATTGTGGGGAAAAAAAAAAACATTGTGGCAACACGAATTAAAATGTCCATTTACCATTTCCGCAGCAAAATATGCTATGGAGCTCGATAGCTGCAGGCGAGTGCGGCCAGCATCCAGTAATCGAGAGATAGTGGGTTCGAACCCCACTGTCGGCAGTCCTGAAGATGGTTTTCCGTGGTTTCCCATTTTCACACCAGGCAAATGCTGGGGATGTACCTTAATTAAGGCCACGGCCGCTTCATTTCAACTCCTAGTCCTATCCTATCGTCGCGATAAAACTTATCTGTGTCACTACGACGTAAAGCAACTTGTAAAACAAAACAAAAAAAGTCGTGCTTGGCAGTACATATAGATTTTATTTAATAACCCTGCAATGAATAATTCAATCTACTGTAAGTTTCACAATAAATGACTTTTTGAAATACCATGAAATACAGCCATCGATGAGACTCACATAGAAATATGTCCGACTCGTTGGCTGAATGGTCAGCGTACTGGCCTTCGGTTCAGAGGGTCCCGGGTCCGATTCCCGGCCGGGTTGGGGATTTTAACCTTCATTGGTTAATTCCAATGGCCCTGGGGCTGGGTGTTTGTGCTGTCCCCAACATCCCTGCAACTCACACACCACACATAACACTATCCTCCACCACAGTAACACGCAGTTACCTACACATGGCAGATGCCGCCCACCCTCATCGGAGGGTCTGCCTTACAAGGGCTGCACTCGGCTAGAAATAGCCACACGAAATAAAAAACATATAAATATATGCATAGACAACTTTCACAGAGCCCTCTATCAAGCCAGCATAGAAAGATCAAAGGAGACAACTTTCATAGAGCCATCTACCGGCATCATTAATTAACTGCAACGACCTAAGCACATTATTATCCCAATACATGTATTTTTATGCAAATAAAGGACTTAATGAAATAAATAATATTGTTGTAATCTTGACACGAAGGCCTTTCTTTTGATGTATAACACATAGGTGTTAATCTTGCGGTTTTCTCACAATATTGCGTTTCACGTTCAAATTATAGACTAGATAGGGGATGGTTGTTTAGTTGTACTTCCCCTCAAAACTGTAAATCACCACCACAGCGACAAACTTGTTTTTTTATACTTACATATCGTAAAGTAAACAAAGCAAAACTGTTATTTGAAACCATTGCTAGTGACAAGGAATGTCGTGTAATGCTTCTTGTAAATGTGAGCTACCGCATTACGCAGTCTGGAGGAGCGAACTCTTCTGCTGAAAATCTCATTAAGCACTATGACGTCGTGATTATTAATTTGTTACAACCATTTCCTATTAAGCTCTACAGTATACGGAATACATTTTTCTTCAATGTTTGGTGGAAAGCTAAGTACCGTTAGCCATAAAATGCCTTTGCCAAATTCCACCGCTTTGTGAAGCATTTAGGACATATTCTCAGACGTCAAACTGGAGACTGTTGGGCGAGTACAAGCTAGTATTTTCTTCAATTTACAGCTGGATAAAACCTGTGATGTAGCCCATCGTCCAATTATTCTGGTTTCTAAGCAATGTACGTACATACAACGATGTTATTGAATGGGTATATTGTTCTATTCATACATACATATTTATAGACTAGCTTCGCTACGGATTTCTACATTATAAAGGCCTACAGAATTCTAGATGAAATCGTGTACACGTTATAAATAATATTTTATTAAATTCCATAACAACGTAGGTATTAAAAATACATTTTAGGTGCCTTCCCCTAAACTACCATTTCAGCCAACTGTGAATAAAGTTATTTATAGCCTAGACTGTAGTGCTTTATTCCCCGACTTTAGATACTGATTTCATTACATTATCGATGCTCGGCATTGATATGGACTTGGCAACGAAAATCGAAATTAATGAACATCTCTGTTATCAAAGCCGGAACAGTAAAAATGTATAAGACATAAATGAGCAGAAATTTATTTCTATACAACTTTAAATACGTAGTATTTATCGACAGGACCATTAATGGTACAAATTTTTGACAATTGAATTTTTGGTATTCCCGTAAACTATCATTTCATTCAGCGTGAATAAAATTATTCATAGCCTGGATTTTAGTGCCTTATTCTCCTACTTTACATACCGATTTTCATTAAATTCTCGTCAGCCATTTTTCTCGTGATGCGTGTACATACATACATACATACTGAAACCGTACAGTGTCCTGTACAGCTCATTGCAGTTATAGGTGCCTTTCTACTTCATTAAAATCACTCCTAAAGGTCGCGTCATTGGTAGCAGTATGGGCGAGGGGGATCGAGCGGCGTCCGGCCACAATGGAATCCGCGAAAGAGCGCCTGGGAAACAAAGGGAAGACAGAGCAAGAGCCAAGCCCCCGCGGAAATACCCTCTCAACTTGCAGAGAGAGATAGAAGAGGACGCGATGCTGGAGTAGTCAGATACGCCCCGAGGTGTGGCTTAGCTTCCCAGGGTTTCAAACTAACATAAGGAACTTCCGGTTTTTTATGCACGTGTCACGGGTGCCAACGTCGGATTTTGGCGCGTAAAAATGGGATGATATTTTGATCCAGACATAGGAAAATTATGTGAGACACACCATTGAATAGAGCGGAATTTTCTGCGGTTCCCAGACTAAAAATATGTAATAATTTATTCAGGGGAAGAAACGAGGTCACCAGCTGTCCAGATGTAACATATCGCTAACACATGTGAATATAACAGCGTCACCCAAGCTAAGAGTCGCGCTCAAAAGATGACTCCACCCCCCAAGGGACGCTATGAATTAATCAAAGGCGGGAAGCAAATTGCATAAAAACTGCCGATCGTAGGTCCAGCACGCCTTGCGCAAATGAAAGAGGAGATAGATGGCCACAAGATGCTCTATTTAAATGTCTTCAATTCTTGGTATGAAAGGAGCTCTTGTCCTTAATGAACCGTGAACTTTTACGCCCCCAGGCTTCCGGCGGGCAAAATGATATAGGCCGGGCTGGCCATCGCAGAAGACAGTTGTTTCTTTGCGGGTCGTTGAGAAGGACACTGTGTCCCGCGGTGCTCCAGTTCTACGGTCCGAACCCATTGACCGCTTGCTAAGAGTTAATGTGTCCATCGCCGCTGTGTAGTACAAAGCCTTTGTGAAGTGTAACGGGAGGCCAAACGAGCCTAGGTGAATTGTCTCTGTGCTGCGTGTCAAACTAGTTAACCCGCGAGCATACTTTACAAACGAGTAGCAGAATACGGCTGAGACAGTGCCGGCTTTAATGAGTCAGTGAAATTCATAATTTGGTATCACGCAAAGTGCTACTCTGAATCAGGGGGCTCGAGTCTCGTGAGCCACCCGATTCTTGCTGTGAACGCGTCCGCCGTGATTTGAAAGACCGTCTTATTCGTGGTGTAAACTCTGGAAATAGAGGCCGTGTGACGAGTGTAAAGTGTTACCCATTTTGGATTACTGTAAGATTTCAGCTGTGAACGAGTTTCCCAGGATGTCGGACATGCATGGACCAGGGATGAAGGACTGCACGCCCGCCACCAACCGCGGGGCCATGCAGCACTAAAGCTCCATCATGGGTCTCCCGTGGAAGGAGAAACAACGGCCACCAAACAGATGAGTGATGTCCAAATCTAATTTCTAAGCATGATAACGTAACCGGGGGATAGGATTAGCTTTCTTTGTAAATATCAAAATGTTGTAAGATAATGCATGTCCTATACGGAAATTTTATTGATTTTTATAATGTTGGAGTAAATTCAAGGGAGCTAAATTCCCGGACGACTCATTTTTTTCTTAATGATTAGCTTATCGTGAGGGTTATATTTTTAGTAATATGTAGAATGTCCTAGCAAATATGGGAACAAGGTTAGGAGAATATTTGAGTTTCCCTTAGGGGTGGTTGGAACAATAGTACTGGCGAGCAGGGAAAACCATGTCAAAATGTTGGTAGTTACTGTCCCACGTCGCTGTCGTATATGCCGGGGAAACTCATGGGTCAGTCAGACAATGCATGCCTAGCTTACACCTATAATCAGTGCATGTACAGCAAGAAAGAAGAAATCCCGACCGGGAGAGGTATATGTTGTGTTATTTAGGTAGGTGTGAGGGACCATGTGCAAGTCTCCCGTGATTTTTGATTAATTGGCCAGAATGGTTTGGAGTGTTTTTGTTAATCTATAGCCGGGGTGAGGCCCAGAGGCAGGAGTCCCTAATCTTTGGTCAGAAGATTTAAATATAAGTATATTTCCTATGGCAGGAACGAGGAGTCATGAGAGCCCCATGCCCAAGGGAAGAAGATACGCGATATGAGACGTAGTGAGAGGGCCGAATGCCCGAGTAATTTACGATGAGATGAGTTAGAAGTGATCGTGCCCACAGTCGGCGCTCAGCGGTAATAATGAGAAGGGAGAGAATAAAAGAGTATTTCAGGGGAATTCCACGATAATATGAATAAACAAATGAAGTGGGCCATGGATATGTGTCCCCGAGATGAGAGGGTGGACGTGTGAGGGAGAGAAGAATCTGGCGTGGCCAATGAATGAGAAATGGTCGTGCGAAGTGAATGGCCGCCCTTCCTTTTTTTTGTGAATGTCTGGCTCTCGCTTTCCTGACAGAGGGATCACGTTGTACCATTGTATTAAGACTTGGGGCCCTGGGTCTACACCGTGCTCTTCTGTTTGGTTTAAATGGCTTAGCTAAGAATACTTGTATAATGATAATATCACGGTGATTTTAAAAGGTATTTAATAAATGAGTAGGGATCTCCCCCAGATATCCGGTGATATGAGACTGTAGCTATTCTAGGGATTTACAGAAACCCACAGTACCTCTCGGTCGGGAGTCGGCCAGTTCGACTCTGGATTATGATGGCGCCCTTGAGCGAGCTGCCCCAGGCTTGCGCCTTGGGCCGGAGACAGTGATAACCATGCTGTTTCTAGGAATGGCTCTCCTTTATGCATGAAGTGTATATATCCATATATCTGTGTATGTTTCGTAATTATGTGCATATATTTTTGAGTTCAAACAGAACCTATGTGCACGTTGCGTGGTCTTGGTGATAGATGAGGAGTCCGGGGTTTAGCTAAATGGTATGTGTGTTTGTTTGTGTATCATGTAAATGTTTCTTTTAATATGATAATTATGTAGCGTAGGCCCCGGTTATGTTCGTGCTAAGAACAGCAAGTAATATGTGAATAGGGACATCAGATCATCTCACGGTGTGATCGACAGAATAATATAAAAATTTCATGAACGGTCTGAACTAATGAGGAAAGATGAACGATAGCAAGTCGCAAAACCTCAAATCATACCGTTATGCAGACGAAGCCCATGGGCGATTCATATTTTAAAGTGATCATTATTTTATTTTCCTCCCATATGTGGAGAGTTCATTGTATAGAGCTGTGTCAATTTCTTTTATATGTCATATTTGAATAAATTCGTATTCGTAACCCCTATTTTATGATTCTTGTCATTTGTAGCAGTGCTAAGCAGTATCCACTAGGCATTTGAACCCAGAGATCCTACTTTCATATTATATACATAAGGCTCCATCTTAAGTATTTGTTTTTTTTTTCTTTCTTTCGAATGTACCACTCCCCAAGTGCTCAGGCTGCCCGGGCAAGCACAGAAGGTAGGAAGGGGAGCGGTTCGAAGCTCGTTAAGCAATTCGACCCGCTCTTCAATCCAATCTCATCCGTAGGTGTTTACCCCGTTACGTGGAGGCATTCTTATGCGTGGGTCATCCATTCGAGGCCCGGAAGGGTGTAATACATACATACATACATACATACATACATACATACATACATACATACATACATACATACATACATACATTCATACATACAGATAGACAGACAGCCCCAGGGGCTCTGAACTTTGGAGCGTGGGTTGGCGACCACAGGACCCTTAGCTGAGTCGTGGCATTGCTTCCACTTACTTGTGCGAGGCTCCTCACTTTCGTCTATCCTATCCGACCTCCCTTGGTCAACTCTTGTTCTTTTCCGACCCCGACGGTATCACGTATGGAGGTCTAGGGAGTCTTCCATTTTCACGTCCTTCGTGGTCCTTACCTTCCTTTCGCCAATACCTTCATTTTTCTATGTGTCGGATCCCTTCATTTTTTCTCTCTGATTAGTGGTATATAGATGATCGTTGCCTAGTTGTACTTCCTCTTTAAACAATAATCACCACCAGACAGACAGGCATGATGGAAAATTGCATTTCCTTGTTACTGTGAATGCGACAGATACAGAAATACCATTCCTTTTTAGTTCTGAGCAATGTACAGGCAAAACTCTTATTTTATACAAGAACACGACGAAGGAACTTCATTGAAGAAACCATACCTTAAGCCGTCAATGTTAAATTCCTATCCGAAAAAAATATTTTAGGAAATAAGAAGGTACCGGTACTAGGATATTTGTCTGCAGTGTGAAGGTGGTGAGATAAGATATCTATTAGTTTCAACCTTTTCAATACTAATTAGGTACGTGTTTATGTTACAAATACCTTTTATTCAACTTTGGGACCGGTTTCGACATATATAATGTCATCATCAGCCATAAAAAGATCACAATATATAAGCAAAGACACAATCTGTAACTGACTATTCACACCATGTGTCATAACAGAAGAGTAACGGCTTAATAATTAAATCTGGCGCAGTGACACGTTGAAGTAAACATAAAGTCTCACATTATTCAAGGAATAAAAGAAGGTTCTTCAATATGTAGTCTTTGTGCATCCGTTCAATAGAAGGCTCCGATAGGCTTCCAAAGTAAAGAGTCATTTAAAACACACACGCGTGATATGTGTCAACCAGAGTGTCGAGAACATATTTGAGTCACTTGTAATTTATACCTGATAAAATTTTTATACTGATCAATATGAAATCAGTCAGTGGTTAAAGACGTTAGTCTTGTGGGAAGGAGATATAAAATGTGGTAGATCTGGAGGGGAGGAAGATGGGGGAAGAGTGGGAAGGAGATATAAAATGTGGTAGGCCTGGAGGGGAGGAAGATGGGGGAAGAAAAAGATCCTTTACCACTGACTGATTTCATATTCATCAGTATTAAAATTTTATCAGGTATAAATTACAAGTGACTCAAATATGTTCTCGACACTCTGGTTGACACATATCACGCGTGTGTGTTTTAAATGACTCTTTACTTTGGAAGCCTATCGGAGCCTTCTATTGAACGGATGCACAAAGACTACATATTGAAGAACCTTCTTTTATTCCTTGAATAATGTGAGACTTAATGTTTACTTCAATGTGTCACTGCGCCAGATTTAATTATTAAGCCGTTACTCTTCTGTTATGACACATGGTGTGAATAGTCAGTTACAGATTGTGTCTTTGTTTATATATTGTGATCGTTTTATGGCTGATGATGACATTATATTTGTCGAAACCGGTCCCAAAGTTGAATAAAAGGTGTTTGTAACATAAACACGTACCTAATTAGTATTGAAAAGGTTGAACCTAATAGATATCTTATCGTTAATTTCAATTCAATACGGAAACATTAATGAAGTTCATATCTTTAAAGGTGGTGAGAGTTCCTAGCCGCTCTCATCCATGCATATTATACCGAGAGTTGGTGCATTTTATCGCTCTCACAATTCTCGCGGACGCGAATTTCGAAGTTAAGATTTCAGTCATATCCAGGACTCGGTTGTAGACTCGCAACCAAAGAAAAAAAGGAATATGGTGGCATAAGCACTTCACTGACAGGTCTTATACTTAAAATCAACCGAGGAGAATTCATCCAGTTCTAGCCTAACTAACTAAAGCAGCAAAATTTTGTGTTGGTGACGACCATGCAAAGAATGGATGCGCTTTGTCGCTCCCGAACTGCTCTTGGACTCGCACCATACCCAATACTTATTTGCTGATATCTCCGAGGGTTTGAACCTCTGGGCTGTCACCCCGAGGCCATCATCAAATACGATGAGGGAGTGTTGTTTCATTAACCTAACACAGGAAGATTTTATAGCGGTGATGGCCCCTCCCCGCCGTCACCCGTGGCGACCATCCAAAAAGTCGATGCGCTTTGTCGCCTACGGAATCCTTTCGGACACGCGCCGCCTCTATGGATGGTTGTGTCGTTGCTTCTTCTTCTACCCCTAAGAGAACAACTGAGCAATCATCATAGTGCTGATGGCACCTCCCCGCCAATACCCGTGGCGACCATCCAGACAGTTGGTGCGCTTTGTCGCCTCCGGAATCCTTTCGGACGCGCACCGCCCCTTTGAATGCTTGCTTCTTTGTTCCCTACCAGAACACAAAAATCCTTGCCTTATATAAAATGAATGCGGACTGCACAGTAAGCGACCTGTTACACTAAAATGTCTCTATCTTGTATTATTGTTAATCGTAAAAGATCGAATTGGTTCTGACTTTAGAGCAGAATGAAAGCTTCTTCTAATCCTACTATTTCCTATGAGAACTTAAGAATATATAATTCGAAGGAGTAAGGTCGTAAGAACCAAAAACTGAGTTTATCTCGTATATTATGCCTTTATTGTTTCTCATCAGGGAATTGGTGATTTAGGTAGTGAAATACTTTCCTCTGGCAGTCTATCCTGAACATATGTACATTTTAGAATATCTAGCGTCACTATCTCATTCATGTCGATAATGCATCATGCTCAATTAATATATTATTGTACATTGCATGTATTAAAACTGTCTTATTTGCAAACAATAATATATTTTGTGGCAATAATAGGTTAGTACATTTCCTTAGAAACATTTTCGATATTTAAAACTTCAAAAAACTGACCGTTTTTCAATTATTCAGGACGCTGTTTTCATCATATGCAAGGCATATTATGGCTTTCACCGGTCCAAACGTCGACACATATTTGTCTCATATAGTAGGAACAGTTACAAGGAATGTACCTAACTTGTACTTTGAAAGAGTAATCATTACCACCTCTAATATCATATGCAATTGTAAATAACATGTTACATTTAAAATAATCATTTATTGCGGTTAGACCCTGACCGTATTAGGGTTGCGAGGCCTAGAGATTCTTTCATTTTCACGCCCTTCGTGTCTCTGGTTTTCGTTTGGCCGATGCCTTCATTTTCGAAGTTTCGGATTCCTTCCATTTCCCCTCTCTGATTTGTGTTGATAGGGGATGGTTAGGGCAAGTTACTTTCTCTTAAATAAACAATCACCGCCATTACTTTACTACAGTTAATTACAAGAAGCATAAACTGACATACATTCCGTTCGTTAATAACCTGTTTATCTAAATCTTTGATATTAACGAATAACACGAAAGTAATTATTAACTACGTTGGCACAGAATCACTATTCTGTTCCATTCTTTTGCTGGTACATGTATTTCAAGATCTAGAACAGGGATTTCTTAACCTGAGCTCCGTGGATGGGCTTCAGGGGGTCCTTGAAAGTCAAATAAAAATTTAACATTAACATTGACTATAATTTGGTTTAATTTTTGGCAGTAGGCAAGTAACTTGACCTAATCATCCCCTATTAACACTAGTCAGAGAGGAAAAATGGAAGGAATCCGAAACTTTGAAAAAGAAGCCATCGGCCAAACGAAAACCAGAGACACGAAGGGCGTGAAAATGAAATTATTAAATAATAATATCTGTTAACAGTCAGGTTTTATTAAATGACTAGCAAATGTACCCGTACTTCGCTACGGTATTCTACATTGTATACGATTTCCACGTAAATTACAGTAGACGTAAAATTATATTAGTCTACATTGCATATCTCTAAGCGTTATCCGAGAAACAGCACGGAGAGGTCCCAATACGTTGTTTCGGATGAAAGTTGTGCGTTGGGGAGTTTTGATGATAATGACAGGCCATGTTCCCTACTGCCATTCAAAATCGAGTTCGTGAGTTTCTACTATAACGGCAGGCTCACTTGCCTACTGACATTCGCAATCGAGATGGAGAGTTTTCATTATAAATACAGACCCCATTGTCACAATGCCTCACTTTCATTTATCCTATCAGACTTACCTTGGTCAACTTTGTTCTATACCGGCCCGAACGTTATTAGATTTGCGAAGCCTAGGGAGTCTTTATTTTCATGCCTTTCGTGTCCCTTTTCTTTCTTTGGCTGATACCTTCATTTTTCGAAGTGTCGGATTCCTTTCATTTTTCTCTCTGATTAGTGTTATATAGAGGGTGGTTGCCTAGTCTTTCTTCCTCCTAAAACAATCACCACCACCACTTTTAGAATTCACATCTCTTATTCAGTTGCTTTTATTAAATTCTGTAGGCCACGGTTACACAGTCTACCTGCCCTTCTGTCACGCAGACTAATGTCCTTGTCTTTGCACTCCCACCAAAGATCTTTAAGGCTTTGGTTTCTCCCTTCTTTTGTCTTCCGCCGAGATATTCCGTGGCATGGCCAGTGGCTTTGCGGGTGCATCCCTCACTCTCGCAACTTTTATCCTACATGTTGTTCTGTCCTGCATCTCTTCGTCCTTGACACCCACTTCTGCTGGGCCAGGCTGTTTTTTCCACTTTTCTTGTAGGAGTATTTTGTTGGGCAACCTCTCTTGATTCATCCTGTTAATGTGTCCATAAAAGTCAGTTTCTTTTCCTCATCGCCATCGTAATTTTTTCGAAGGTTTTATAGAGTTCCTGATTGGATCTCAGTCGGAAAGCATGTTGCTCTCTCGTTTTTATTTATAGTAAATTATTTTCAAATATTTCTTTGTGAGATTTTTGTGACAACTACGGGCCCCGAGCTGAGTCCGGCGGTTTGGTGCCACTTACAGTACTTGTGTCCGGTTCCATGACTAAATGGTTAGCGTGCTGGCCTTTGGTCATGCGGGTCCCGGGGTTCGATTCCCGGCAGGGTCGTGAATTTTAACCATAATTGGTCTATTCCCCTGGCACGGAGACTGGGTGTATGTGCCGTCTCATCACGACGCTCAGGTCACCTACGGGAGTCAAATCAAAAGACCTGCACCAGGCCTCCCTGGATGCCACACACCTTTTCATACAGTACTTGTGCCATGCCTCTCCTGTCATCGTTCCTGCCCCCCTGTAGGCGGGGTGGTAGAATAACACCCATGGTATTCCCTGCCTGTCGTAAAAGGCGACTAAAAGGGGACCCAGGGGCTCTGAGCTTTGGAGCGTGGGTTGGCGACCACGGGGCCCTTAGCTGAGTCCTGGCATTGCTTCCACTTACTTTTGCCAGGCTCCTCATGTCCATATATCCTATCCGACCTTCCTTGGTCAACTCTTGTTCTTTTCTGACCCCTTTCATGCCCTTCGTGGCCCTTGTCTTCCTTTGGCCGATACCTTCATTTTTCAAAGTGTCGGACCCCTTCCGTTCTTTCTCTCTGATTAGTGTTGTATAGAGGATGGTTGCCTAGTTGTACTTCCTCTTAAAACAACAATCACCACCACCACCACTTTGGAGCGTGGGCTGGTGACCACGTGGCCCTTAACCCCCTGTGGGTGGATGCGGTAGAATAACACCCACGGTATCCCCTGCCTGTCGTAAGAGGCGACTAAAAGGGGCCCCAGGGGCTCTGAACTTTGGAGCGTGGGATGGCGACCACGGAGCTCTTAGCTGAGTCCCATCATTGTTTCCATTTACTTGTACCAGGCTCCTCACTTTCAACTGTCCTATCCGACCTCCCTTGGTCAACTCTTGTTCTTTTCCGACCTCGACTTTATTAGGTTTGCGAGGCCTAGGGAGTCTTTCATTTTCATGCCCTTCGTGGCCCTTGACTTTCTTTGGCCGATACCTTTATTTTCCGAAGTGTCTGACCCCTTCCATTTTTTCTCTCTGATTAGTGTTATATAGAGGATAATCACCACCATCACCACCACTCAGTCAAGGAATGCACCAGATCGTTTCTCCTCTCGTCTGTTGGTGGCAGTACCGTTCTTTATTGGTTAACATGCTCGAAGATGCAACGCTGCCGCCACACGATTGTGTATTCCTGCACTCACTACATTGCAAATGGAATGAAATACTGAACGAGGGAAACATTATGCCCGAGTGTTTGGTTATAGTAGATGTTCAGTATCCTCCCACCCGATGCACAGTTCACAACAGTGTAGTTGTGGCCTTTGAACTCTGTTCCGGATGTATGGTGTGAAGCGAACGATCTCGAAAAACGCCTGTATTCTTGGTACAAGTTAATCACCTCTTTCTACGGGATCCGCATAGTAGCCAATTTGTGCAGAACAAACCGTGCACTGCCTTCTCTGGCTGAGAAGCGACTATGCAAAACGAACGAGCAACTTGTGCATTCGCAACGAACATTACCTCTGTCTTCCATTTCCCACTTCCCCTCCCTTCACTTCACCCCTCTGACACACAGTAACAGGCAGCGACTGGTTCTCTGGCATAGCAAATACGGCGAGTTCGTAAATTTAAATCGTGCGCCAGGAACTAAGTAACCTCACTTTCTCAAAAAGAAAAAAATTCTCCGCCAATCAGATTGTACCATCGTTCTTAACATAAAACGAAGACCTTCCCTGATATTTTTTGTCGGTATAGTTCTTTTTTTTGCTAGTGTCTTTACGTCGCACCGAGGCAGATAGGTCTTATGGCGACGATGGGATAGGAAAGGCCTACGAGTTAGAAGGAAGCCGCCGTGGCCTTAATTAAGGTACAGCTCCAGCATTTGCCTGGTGTGAAAATGGGAAACGAGGGGAAACTCTCTTCAGGGCTGCCGACAGTGGGATTCGAACCCACTATCTCCCGGATGCAAGCTCACAGTCGCACGCCTCTAACCGCACAGCCAACTCGCCGGTGGGCATACTTCTGATACACTCTGTATTTGCGGACCACCTTAATTGCACCACTTTAATCCTTTTGCATAGATCTGTACGAAGAAGGGGTACTTTAGTTAGTTATTATATAAGTAAGAGTGTAGGCTATCTGCGTAAGACAGCATGAGTAAAGCCAATGGGGCAGCCAAAAGTTGCAGCATTCAGAAATCACAAGGTCCAGCAAGAAAATAAAGAATTTTCATTGCCTTCTAAGATCAATGTTCATGCACCCAGTGAAGATCAAATTGGATCCTCATCCCTCAAATCGGACACCGAGGGAAATAATATGGCCATCAAAAATGAAATCCCCACTTCATCAAAGCAGTTCAATATAACTGAATCCTGCGAGTGTAACTTCAGTTGTAAAGGTAATGATAGTGGCCCTCCACACTGGCGAGTAATGTCTTGATTTATTTATACCGTATATTAAAAAGTAGAAAATCCAGCTGATAAAGGCAACACGTACCACGAGCCCCGAGCTGAGTCCGGTATGAATTGAATTCTGTGAGTGCAACCTCAGTTGTAAAGGCAATAGGGCCCTTCACACTGGCGATAATTTCTTGCTTTCTTTACATATATAAAAGAGAATCTAGTTAGTAAAGGCCACTTCAAAGGTCATTATTTATTTTTAAAAATTGATGCTGAAGACCTTCTAGTCCATTTCCAAATGACTTAAACACTACAAAACATTTGCTTTGTCAAGTCATTCTCTTCCTCTAATGTTCTCTAATTTTAGAATAATTCTGAGCTGAGATGAAAATATTGGCATAAACACTGAATAATTAAGTAAGATAAGCTTAGTTATTTGATATTTCTATTGTTTAACAGGACATAAATATCTTCCAATGTAGGGGACCTTTTATTACTTTTGGCAGGAACCAGTTATTACAGATCTGACACTAGACGTGATGTCTCTAGGAGGTAGACGGGACTTCATGAGTCGTGTTCCCTTGTCCGTGACAGGGACGATGATGGACAGATGGATGAGCTCCCCGCTGGGTCCAGAACACAGGAAGACGAGGTGTCAACATTGTCGCAGGGTTTAGAATGACCATAGAGAACTGACGAGTGGCAGAATGTCAGGACAAGGGCTTGAGCCTTTCTTAGCGAATGTCACCTAGACGTTGAAGATTAGGATTATCGTTATTCACTCCTGTCCCTTAGGAAAAACTTGCTGTTGTTTTTGAATCTTTCAGGGACTAACAACATCACAAACCTGTCTTCATTATTATTGTGTCTATGATAGCGTGAGCAAGTCTGATTGTTTCGTTTCGGGATTGTAGTTGGTGTTCCATGCCTCGAAATAAAATACCATCCCAGAATTTGATTGGAAAGATAATGAAGTGGCTGGGGAGGAACCATCTCATGGTCAGAATATTCGCTGCCCAGCGGCGGAATTTGATCCTCAGAGCACACCTGACGAGATGAGTTAATGATTACAAGCTTGTGAGTTCTATCCCGGCTGATACCGGTGTTGAGGGTGTTTAAATGGGATCGTAATGTTTCAGTACGTCAATGAACTTCTATTTGTCAAAATTCAAACATCCTGATGTCTTTTAAGAAGCGGTGATGGTTAATGTTTATTTTTGCTAGTGGCTTTACGTCGCACCGACACATAGGTCTTATGGCGACGATGGGATAGGAAAGGGCTATGAGTTGGAAGTAAGCGACCGTGGCCTTAATTAAGGTACAGCACCAGCATTTGCGTGGTGTGAAAATGGTAAACAACGGAAAACCATCTTCAGGGCTGCCGACAGTGGGATTCGAACCCACTATCTCCCGGATGCAAGCTCACAGCTGCGCGCCCCTAACCTCACGGCCAATTCGCCCGGTGGTTAATGTTTTAAGGATAAATGCATTTAGACAAAAATTCCCTTTTAACCCTAATCAGAAGAAAAAAGGGAGAGTTCCAACCCTTCGAAGAATGGAAATATCACTAAAAGAAATGGAAGGACATCGAAGAATATGATAATGTATTGCTTCCTAAGGTTCGCAAATCTAATACCACTGGAGTTGAAAATAAGAAGAGTTGAGCAAGGGATGTCAAATAGGAAAGATGAAAGTGAGGAGATTCGTACCAGGAAGAGAGAGCAATACCAGGCTCAGTAAGGGGCACCGTAGCCGCAAAACACCGCTCCCAAATGGAGAGCCCCTGGGGGTCACCCATTTTAGTCGTTTCTTACATCAGACAGCGGACATCATGTATGCTACCACCTACAGGGAGATAGGAGGGGGATGGGGGGGGGGGCGGGGAGTGTGAGCGGCACTTTTTAAGACCATTAGTAACTAAAACGGGCGTTAACAGAAATGACAAGAAAACAAAAACCAAACGAAACCAAACAGTGGCACAACAGCCGTGGTCTACCAAGTTGACTGCTGCCTTATATGGCGACTAACCCGGGTTCTATTCTGGGTTCTGTGAAATATTATTTAAATTTCAGTAATTTAATTATAATGGAGATGCACTTAGCCTATTGAGGATGGCTATGATTATTTCCCTTCTCAGACAATGTTATATTTATTATTACACTAGCAATTACCAGCGGCTTCGCTCGCATGGATTTCATAATTTGATCAGAGTAATCGTTCCGCGGTATTATACTAAGAGACTATTTGAAAATTACAAAAGTATAAAAACTCACCCAAAAATTGAGTTTCATTTACCCCAGAAATTCTTGGTAAACCATGTTTGTGATATTACCTTTTGGGGCTAAGACAACCATGCGACATAGAACTGTACATGCGAGAAACAGTCTTCTCTCAAGTCAAAAAATAAATACATGTTTCTATATTTTTAAAGGAGATTGCAAATACCTATTTCCACATCTGTAACATATTCAGTTTTTGAGATATACATAAGTATCCCCATAAAAAGAATTCAACCCCTTGATCAGCCCTTCCCCTATCCCCATCTAAGTGTATTTTCGGAAAAACAAATACGTTTCCTTAAAGGAGATTCCAAATATCAATTTTCACGCCCGTAACATTTTCAGTTTTTAAGATATGAGTATCCTCATAAAAAATAAATAAACTACTTTTCACTACTTTTCACCCCCTGTTAAGTGCCCTCTCCGAAAACCCCTGTGACCAAAGGCCAGCACGCTAATCATTTAGCCATAGTGCCGGACGACATATATTGTAGATATACCGGTACTCATTTTAATAATTCACCCGCTTTTCCAATTCTTTTCAGCCCCTCAATTGGTTTTTCTGAAAGCAAACAAAAATACGTGTTTCAGGATTTTAAAAAGATATTCAAATACCAGTTTTCATGCATGTACGCCTGTAACAACTTCAGTTTTTGAGATAAATGTATACTCATAAGAATTATTCAACTTCTTCTTCCTCACTTCTTTCCACCCCTCTCCCGCCTTAAGTGGACTTTCCGAAAACAAAAAATCCGTGTTACCTTATTTAGAAATGAAATTCAAAATACCAACTTTCACGTCTGTAACAACTTCAGTTTTTAAGATAAAGTATTCTCATAAACGTATTTCAACTCTTTATTTACTTATTTTCAACCCCACGACCCTTACGTCGATTTTTCGAAAGAAAAAAAATAAATGCGTGTTTCTCTATTTTTAAAGAAGATTCTAAATACTAATTTTCACGTCTGTAACATCTTCAGTTTTTGAGATATAATTATACTCATGAAAGTAATTCAACTCCTTTTTCACCCACCTTTCTACCCGTTAAGTAGATTCCCCCTCCCCAAAAGTGCGTGTTTCTTTATTTTTAAATGGGATACCAAATACCAATGTTCACATCTTTAACATTTTTAGTTGAAATGAAATGGCGTATGACTTTTCGTGCCGGGAGATCCCAGAACGGCTTCGGCTCGTCTGGTGATGAAGTCAACACGTACACCCAGCCCCCGTGCCAGGGAAATGAACCAATGATGGTTAAAATTCCCAACATTGCCGGGAATCGAACCCGGGACCGCTGTGACCAAAGGCCAGCACGCTAACCATTTAGCCATGGAGCCGGACAACATATTTAATTTTTTTAGATATAAGTATTGTACCATTACGTTACATTAGCGGCCGTCAATGGAATGAATACAGTGGACAAAGATGGCGGACAATAACTTCAGGTGCAAGTACACAGAGTAGTGATCGAATAAATCGATATCGCCCGGCCGCAAGGGAAAAGAATTTCAAGAGTTAAATAATGAGGGACGAAAAAAATTTGAAAGAGAACGATTCTTGACTACTTTGTGACTGATGAAAGATACAAGTTTAAGGGAAGCTGCACGGCTTATAATAAGATTATTAAAAGATCAACTCAACGTCACATACGGAAATATTGATATATTAACGGAATAGAAGACTCTATCTGCAAGAATACAACACGGAAAAGGAGTATATTTGAAAGAAATATTCGTCACTGTGAGATCTGAAGTCAGAATCGGGGAAAGAAAGCTTCAGCTGAATTACACGTTGCCGAAAGTAGTACCATAACGGCAAAATTTATTGTTTCCAGGAGGGAGGCAATAGCTGTTTAAGCAAAAGAAAGAACAAGGAATAGGCCAAATTAGAGAACATTATAAATTTAACGAAAAGAATATTTTCGTCTAAAACGAGTTTCCAACAACAAGTATTGGGAATTGAATTGCCTATTTTTCACCAGTATACTATGTACTCTACCATATTTTTGTTCTTTTATGATTGCATGATGACTGGTGACATGGGCTCAGCTTAAACAGAGGAAATGTTTTACTCAAGACTGATTAGCTCAAGCCAAGACCCAAGATGAAGCCGCAGATGACGTAGTCTTCGGATCGCAGCGATTGCCTGTTCCATGATGCCGTAGTCCAGCTGAGAGCCAGCAGAAATCCAGTTACGAGATAAGTATTACGAGTTGCATCGTAATGAATTTCAAATCAATTAATGAAAAATATTTATAGGTGTACAGGAGTGATAGATATAAGAGATCAAGTGCCAATGAGAAGATATATGAATACAAATGCGATTCATTAGCCGATGAAAAGTGCTATTTTGTGCTATATAACTGCAGTGCTAATGTGATAATGTTAAGGTTAGCACCCTGTACTAGCGAACTCGCAGCCGCCAAACCTCTCGCCAAGCTCCCGCACTGACTGCCAGCCAATCAGAGAGCAGCATCACGACTGCCAGCCAATACCAGCCACCAGCCTGCCAAATCTTGTGCGGGCCCACGAGCAATTTGTCTAGTACTCAGTGTGGTCATTAGTTCGTGTCCTGTCTTGGCGTAATCCAATCTAAAACTATACCTGACACGACTGGTGCCCACTGAGTACGCCAAGTAAGACGCCGGTCCTCGAATAGAGTTTGACCGTTTCCAGTGCTTTACCGCACCCCTGACAACCAAGCCACAGTACCTAACCCGCGCCGGGATAATTCTGGTGGATTGAGTAGCCAGAACCCCGGCCCTTCCCGTTTCCATCATGAGCACCGATTCCTTTGATTACAGTAACTGGTCCTGGAAGTCACCCACACCCATCCCCGAAGAAAAAGAAGACGACTACGAAACCCCCTTCCATTATGTCCGTTTCGACTCACCTTTCCCTACATCAGAGAAATGTGACGTCCTCATCATCCCTCTACAGACATCCGGTCCTATCCCACTTACCAGAAAAACCGTTATTCAGTCCATCAGACCCATCCTGGAAAATCTCATCGCCGTTGCAGAGGAAACCCACAACAACCTACTCCTAATCACCCCGATCAAGAACAAATTCACACCAGCCATTATTGAAGTCATCCAGCAAGCAGGACTCCCAAAACCTATCCTGATCAACCCCCTCCACCTCACCTCAGACCCCACCTACAAGCCTCCACCATACCCAGAAACACAAGACACCAGCACACTTACAGATCCCATACCAACAGTACACACTGATACCAAACCATCACCACCCGTCCCACCACCTACCCAATCCACAGACACCGTCCCACCACCTACCCAATCCACAGACACCCAGACCAACCCACCGCCAACACTCACCGACACTCAAACGCAAACAAAGAGCAGGCGTAAAAAACCTGCTCACCCTACACCACCCCAGCACAGAACCCAGACTCTTTCACGCACAACCCTCATCACACAGTGCTTTAATTGCCTGGAACTAAACCACGTAGCCAGTTCCTGCTCTAAAGCTACCCGCTGCAATAGGTGTGGCGGTTCTCACCGCCACACAGATTGTAAGGTGCCAAAGACCAAGGCGAGGTGTGCCAACTGCCAAGGTAGTCATGCCGCCTCATTCCCTGGCTGCCCGTTCATCAAGAGCGCAATTAAAGCACACTACAGACAATCCAGACACCTACAGACACGCACACAACCACCACCACTGCTCAGCCTACCTATCCACCCACCCACGCAACCGAACCCAGGACCTTCGACTCCCTACCACAATACACAAATCCCAGACACAGCCACACTAATACAGCTCCTCCTACTCAACTTACTGTCTACCCAACCCAGACCACCACCAATACCAACGCCGCAAAACCATCCCACCCCCCAATAACCGCCCCCAACAAGCAACCGCCCCCACCAAGCCCAGAGCAAGAATCCCGAAACGATCTCACTTCCTTATAAAACTATCTCAGCACATCCTCCACCAGCAAATATCAAAACCAAAATTTAGTACGAACAACCTCAAAAGCACTGGAAACATCACCGACGCCGAGGCGGGTATTCATTAATAGCTGCAACCACAAATGCTGTACTTTTCTAAATTCAAGGTATCAAACACAACAGATACACAGGAATATAAATATATTCCTGAGGACAATCCAGCGGCAAGGCCCGGTCAACCAAGCAACACCGGGCGTGGTCAAGGTTTGGATGGGTGACCATCCAAATTTTACCCTTGCCGCGGGCTCAAAGACTAATTTAGACATTATATTCAACATCCAGCCATGGCACGCAAAGAATAAGGTTGAATTTCACCATAATACCACTCAACAGCACCCACTTTACAGTAAAATTTCCACCATTTTATTATTATTATTATTATTATTATTATTATTATTATTATTATTATTATTATTATTATCACCCAAATATATTTTATTATTTTTATACTTATTTTCTACAACAGGCCAGGTGAGGAGCGCGGCATAGCGCACCGGTACTGGCACCGCAACTGGCACCCCCCTAAGGGGTGTCCAAACTGAACATATGGGAAAATGTTAAGGTTATTGGAAACTAGATCTGACTGTGTATTTATGCATGTTTTGTGCCAATTAATACGTATAGACCGTGAAGCGTTTAACCAGTTGTGGATGTATAAATATAAGCGAGATATAAGACGTAACCTAGAAATTCGGGTCAATATGTATACCAACCATGGCCAGTATGATAATAATATGGTAAAGAAGTATTTGATATTACGAAGTTGCAGTGTATAAAGAATAGTCAGGTTATTGAATACTGTGTCCGTAACACAGGGGTTATTTTAGTGGAATTGAGTGATGATATATTTTAAATATGAAGATATATATATTTACAGAGGAAATGAAATGTTAATGTGGCATGTTATATGTAGAATGAGGAAACATGCTTCTGTTCGTTATTGAAGAATGGGATAGATAATTAGAATGCGGATTCCTGTGTTACGTAATATATTAGATTTGGGTTAGCACTGCAAGTAATGAACATAGGCCATGTTGAGTTGAATGCATATTTCGATCCATGCTGTTTTTGTTTCGTTGTAACTTTCGGAAGAGGATATGGTGAGGTTACGTGTTTGTTACGTATTACGATATATATATTTTTAGGAGTAGAATGAAATCTCGCACATTTACGTATTTGAAGGTCAGTATGTTAGCGCTTACACGAAGTACGGTCTGCTTTATCGAAACTATGGCACAGCGAAGAAATATTTGGGAGTATGTATATATTTTAGCACATGACTTGCACTGTATGGCACGATTTTCGCAGATTAGAATGACGTACCGTCAAATCTATGGCACTCCGTACTAGATTTATTTGGTTTATGTTGTACAGATGGTGATGTACTGAATTAATCTATTCATTTGGGTTATGATAGGAATTTTTGGTAACTATATGGGTGTTTTGAACCCATAATTAAAAATGCTAATGCTTATCTCGTAACGTGGAAAGTCACTAACAAGAAGCCAAACGTATATTTAAATTGTTGGTCAAATAGACCGTAAACCAAAATAAAACTTAACTTATGCCCCAAAGAAAATTCCAAATAACATTAAATGAAAGATATTCCGCTCCTCCTTGATTTAATAAAGGTCTGATCCCTATTTGTCCCCTCATACGAATTTAATCATGGAAGATATGGTATAATTTGGTTATTATCAATTATGTAAGCAAATGTATTGAAGATTTGAACGTTTTTCAAATATGTTTATTCCGGAATCCAAGCACTTTGGGGATGATACTTAAAATATTACGATTTTCCTTTCCTTATTGCCAATGAATATATATGATTCATTGTAATTATACATTAGCATGCTAATAAATTGTATATAGATTTGATTTTGCATTTATAATCCTTAAGTAGGTAGTAGTAGGATAGCATACGGAATTATTGAGCTAGCTTACGCTTAATATTAGGTGAGGATCTGATAACTTCTTTTAATATAAGGATATATTATAAATATTTCAACGGATGGCGACTCTTCAACGGAATCCGCGATTTATTTAATGCATTTAGGAACAACGAAGTGAGTTTTACCCTGAGAAATGATTATATGCCATATGTTAGAACTTATGCTCGAGAATACAATTCCAGTTTGGAATCTTTGTGTGACTTGCGACCCGATACTTAGAATTAAGAGACCGGAGTAATATTTACATATGTGTATGCACAGGTAATATTTCAAAAACGTAAGACAGATATGCTGGTAAAGGTCGCAACTCAAAATTAAGGCATATATAAAATTGGTCGCCCAACGTGGCGCAACAACATAAGATAGAGGCATCGGGAAAGGTTACACTGATCATATGGTATATAAAATTGACGCCCAACAGTGGTGCAAGTTGAAGAGAAAGGTACCGTGATCGTCGTATACTATATAAAATTGCCGCCCATACGTGGTGCAAGTTGAAGAGTAAGGTACCGTAGTCGCCAAATATTATTAAATTTTGTCCCGACCGTGAGGCAAGTTTGAAGAGGTCGGATGATTAATTGAATTCTGGGTGTACAGAAATTTTATAATTTGACTATGGAGCAGATATTGAGGATGAGATATGGATGATTGGATTGGACATGCGTATATGATGCCGTAGCCTCAAGCAAGTTGAAAAAGATACCCTGGCTATTCTGTAATATTCTGAGCTTTTATTCGTGAAGTGAGCCGCTGAAAGAGGAATGAGGAGGAAAATATATCGCGATAAAGGAATATTGAGAAGACTGATTATGGATGACATGAAGATATATGAGGTCAGATTATAGCGGTGAAGAGAAATAATAGAAAAAGAGGATGGCAAACATAATATGGTATACCCTGATCAAGAAGAAAGCTGCACATTGAATTAGAATGTAACTATGAGGCTGTATGGAAGAATGAGATGAAGCATGATGGATTGCGGATGCAAATATGGCATGCGATGAAGGATGATTTCTTATACTAGGAATAATGTAGGAAAAGGATTGAATATGCATTTATTTAGATTGTTCCGAGAAAATTTCGTTAGGTACTTAGGATAATGGAAACGTATTAATGCAATGTTAATTTTATTTATTGTATATGTAGGCTAAGTAAACAAGGGATAAACATAATTGAAAAATGATTATTATTTTAAATGTTTGGATTCTTGTGTGACTTGGACAGGCTGGTTTGGGTTGAGCTAAAGTAGTCTTGGGTGAACATTCCTAATTAAGAAAGAATTTATTGAAGTACTAGAAGTAGTAGAATAAGTGTATAATTAAGTCTGTCAGACTGTATTATAGTAATATTTAGAGATTGAATTAGTTGAGTTAAGGAATACATAGAGAAAGTTAGTCTTATAGAGAATTTAACAGGTACATTAGAGAATTATAAACAATATTGAGATGTCGAATTTAGCCCAGTTGAAATCCCAACTGGAGGGATACCAAAAGGTAACTGAGGAGGAAGTCAGGAAGAGAGACGAAGCGATACAGGAAGTTAGGGATAATCAAAAGGGAATTTTGGAAAAGTTCCAAGAAATAATTAGCAGGCAAAATGAAAAATTCCAAGAAATGATTAACAAAATGGAAGGAAGAGAAGAAGAAGCAAGAAAACGGAATGAGGAAGAAAGAAGAGAAAGACAGGAAGAGACAAGAAGGCAGAATGAGAAATTTCAAGAGATGATTAATGGGCACAATGAGGAAGCAAGAAAGCGAAATGAAGAAGAAAGAAGAGAAAGACAGGAGGAAGCAAGAAAGCGAAATGAAGAATTCCAAGAAATAATTAGTAGGCAGGAAGAAAGATTCCAGCAAATGATTAATGAGGACAACGAGAAAACAAGAGAGCGAAATGAAAAGTTCCAAGAGATGATTAACGAGAGATTTCAAGAAATGATTATCAGACAGGATGAAAAGCAGCAAGAAGAGATTAACAGGCAAAATGAGAGGCAGCAAGAAATGAGGGAAGAAATGAAAGAGGTCATAAGAACGGAAATTGAGAAATTTGGAAGCGAAGTCACGCAAATTAAGACAGATATCGATGAGCTGCGTAATCAAATGACGGAAATTATGGAAAATAGGAGTGAAGAGGTTAATAAAAAAATAAATGAGGTCAGCAAGGAATTGAAGGA
This sequence comes from Anabrus simplex, assembly GCF_040414725.1. Classification (NCBI taxonomy): domain Eukaryota; kingdom Metazoa; phylum Arthropoda; class Insecta; order Orthoptera; family Tettigoniidae; genus Anabrus; species Anabrus simplex. The sequence continues at coordinate 215,879,996 of NC_090265.1, read as the reverse complement.
AAGTAGAGAGGCTATACGAACTCTAAAGGAGAAGGAGATGAGGAGTTTGACGGAGAATTTGGAAAACTTGAAATTAGATTCCACAGAGAGATGGGAACAGTATCAAGAGAGGATGAAAAAGTTAGATGAGGTAATAGGAAATACAAATAAGTCAATAGAAGTAAATTTTATCTTGGCGAGAGAGCAAGTAGCGAATAAAATAGATATAATCCGAGAGGAAGTAGAGCGGAATAAGAATGAGGTTGACAGTAGAGTTAACAATACGGAAAGGGAGTTGCGGACTATCCGAAAAGAGATACAGGAATTAAGGGTACATGACCAAAATACAGGATCCAGTATGTTAGGGAATATGGATATTCGAATGAACGAGAGAGAAACAACACCGACGATGACGACGGATTCCAACCAAGTTATCAACGGTGGAATGATTGGAAACGGGAATTGTAGCAGTGGAGGTCCAGCCGTAATAAATATTATTAAGACAGTTGATGTTAGACCAAAACATTTTGATAATACCGCAAGTTTATCACCTAAGCAATTTCTTCGGGAAATGGAGGATTATTTTAGGGCTAATCAGATTCCGAATGAAAGAAAGCTAAAAATAGTTGAAAAGCACTTGGATTCTAACCCTGGCATATGGTACCAAGCATTTAGGTACAGCTTTCATGATTATGAGGAATTTAAAACAGCATTCTTGCGAAGGTACTGGAGCTCAGAGGCACAATTACAGCTTAGGATGGAGCTATACTCCCGAAAATTCGCATTTAATGGGCAAACAAGATACTCAGACTATTTCGCATTCCAATTTCAACGATTTCAAGATCTGGACGCCGCACCAAGCGAATTGGAGGCGATAAAAACAATCCAGAGGCAATTTCCGCCCGAGGTGCAAAGGCACTTGGCAGTAGCAAATGTTCAGACTGCCATAGAAATGGAAGACCGGCTAAGGCAGCTAGACATGGCAACTGCACATCCCACAACCAGGTTAATGAGGAATGCAGAGAATGAGGCATCGATAAATGTGATAACGCCGGATAATGTGGAGAATAATAGATGGAGAGAACTTAAGAATGGTGTTAGAAACCGGGAAATGGATGGAAAGAAAGAAGCGAAGGAATGCCAATGCCAGAAAGGATATGTAAATCGACGGACATATCAAACGAGCGATAGATATGTACCATATTATAGGACAAATAATAGATACGCAGGAAACGGAGCTCGGAATAATTTCCGAAGAAGACAACCCTACGAAGGAAGAAGAGAACAAAGTTTCAGAGGTAGAGAATTTGCCAAGAGAAAATATATCCAAGAGTTAAGGGAAAGTTCAAACAATAAGGATAAATGGGAACAAGCTATTAAGGATAAAGAAGTGGTAGGTGATATAGAAGGTGCGGAGAGCTTAGAACTCCAGGAATACAAGAAGATGGAGGCAGCGAAACGAAGATTGAATCCGAACGCACAAAACTTTAGTGCAGGGATAGACGTTTCCGAGAAGAAAAAAAAAACGTCGATTATAAATTAGGCATAAATGATAGGTGCAATAAAGAAAGGAAATCGAATGGCAAAATTATTAGTTGGTTAATTGCGCAGATCGAATCATGGGAAATACAACCGGAAGATTTACTATATGATGAATCATCGAATGTAGGACCACAAGGAGTAAATTTACCAATAATTATAGTAAGAGTAAACGAAATGAGGACCCATTGTCTGATAGATTCTGGGGCAAGTATTAGTGTGATCTCGAATATGTTATTCTTAGAGATAGAGATGAAATCCCACATAGGCCATGGGATGAAGTAATAGAAAGGCTAGTGGAAGATAGACTGAGTGGTCAGGAATTAAATAGTATGGTACGCGCAAAATTGGAGGATCAATCACGGAAGAGGCTCAGGAGGTTACGAAACAAAAAGTTTCACCGTCAATTAAGAGTAAATGATCTTGTATTAGTTAAGAAAACGCCCAATTCCAACGTCATAGGGAAGGTATTTGCGAAATTTGCACATTTATATGATGGACCATATATCATTAAGAAAGTGTTTGGAAACAACGCATACCAGATCGAAAATATGTCAGGGACATATAAAGGGGTATATAACGCAGCAAACCTCAAATACTATTACAGAGAAAATGAAGGATTAAGGCCAAATAATACCTTAGAAATCACTGAGAAAGAAAATGATCCATATACTGAATGTCAGACAAATAATGGGAATAAAAACGATCAGGAGTGACTATACGGAAGAAATTTAGAAATAATCAAACATGAAATGTGATACAGAGAATGAGGATAATGTAACGTAAAGGTCCATTATACAAGTATATGGAAGAGCGGATTAAATATGTTGTATCCAACATATTTAAAGTTAACGTGGAGGTGAAATGTACCATTACGTTACATTAGCGGCCGTCAATGGAATGAATACAGTGGACAAAGATGGCGGACAATAACTTCAGGTGCAAGTACACAGAGTAGTGATCGAATAAATCGATATCGCCCGGCCGCAAGGGAAAAGAATTTCAAGAGTTAAATAATGAGGGACGAAAAAAATTTGAAAGAGAACGATTCTTGACTACTTTGTGACTGATGAAAGATACAAGTTTAAGGGAAGCTGCACGGCTTATAATAAGATTATTAAAAGATCAACTCAACGTCACATACGGAAATATTGATATATTAACGGAATAGAAGACTCTATCTGCAAGAATACAACACGGAAAAGGAGTATATTTGAAAGAAATATTCGTCACTGTGAGATCTGAAGTCAGAATCGGGGAAAGAAAGCTTCAGCTGAATTACACGTTGCCGAAAGTAGTACCATAACGGCAAAATTTATTGTTTCCAGGAGGGAGGCAATAGCTGTTTAAGCAAAAGAAAGAACAAGGAATAGGCCAAATTAGAGAACATTATAAATTTAACGAAAAGAATATTTTCGTCTAACACGAGTTTCCAACAACAAGTATTGGGAATTGAATTGCCTATTTTTCACCAGTATACTATGTACTCTACCATATTTTTGTTCTTTTATGATTGCATGATGACTGGTGACATGGACTCAGCTTAAACAGAGGAAATGTTTTACTCAAGACTGATTAGCTCAAGCCAAGACCCAAGATGAAGCCGCAGATGACGTAGTCTTCGGATCGCAGCGATTGCCTGTTCCATGATGCCGTAGTCCAGCTGAGAGCCAGCAGAAATCCAGTTACGAGATAAGTATTACGAGTTGCATCGTAATGAATTTCAAATCAATTAATGAAAAATATTTATAGGTGTACAGGAGTGATAGATATAAGAGATCAAGTGCCAATGAGAAGATATATGAATACAAATGCGATTCATTAGCCGATGAAAAGTGCTATTTTGTGCTATATAACTGCAGTGCTAATGTGATAATGTTAAGGTTATTGGAAACTAGATCTGACTGTGTATTTATGCATGTTTTGTGCCAATTAATACGTATAGACCGTGAAGCGTTTAACCAGTTGTGGATGTATAAATATAAGCGAGATATAAGACGTAACCTAGAAATTCGGGTCAATATGTATACCAACCATGGCCAGTATGATAATAATATGGTAAAGAAGTATTTGATATTACGAAGTTGCAGTGTATAAAGAATAGTCAGGTTATTGAATACTGTGTCCGTAACACAGGGGTTATTTTAGTGGAATTGAGTGATGATATATTTTAAATATGAAGATATATATATTTACAGAGGAAATGAAATGTTAATGTGGCATGTTATATGTAGAATGAGGAAACATGCTTCTGTTCGTTATTGAAGAATGGGATAGATAATTAGAATGCGGATTCCTGTGTTACGTAATATATTAGATTTGGGTTAGCACTGCAAGTAATGAACATAGGCCATGTTGAGTTGAATGCATGTTTCGATCCATGCTGTTTTTGTTTCGTTGTAACTTTCGGAAGAGGATATGGTGAGGTTACGTGTTTGTTACGTATTACGATATATATATCTTTAGGAGTAGAATGAAATCTCGCACATTTACGTATTTGAAGGTCAGTATGTTAGCGCTTACACGAAGTACGGTCTGCTTTATCGAAACTATGGCACAGCGAAGAAATATTTGGGAGTATGTATATATTTTAGCACATGACTTGCACTGTATGGCACGATTTTCGCAGATTAGAATGACGTACCGTCAAATCTATGGCACTCCGTACTAGATTTATTTGGTTTATGTTGTACAGATGGTGATGTACTGAATTAATCTATTCATTTGGGTTATGATAGGAATTTTTGGTAACTATATGGGTGTTTTGAACCCATAATTAAAAATGCTAATGCTTATCTCGTAACGTGGAAAGTCACTAACAAGAAGCCAAACGTATATTTAAATTGTTGGTCAAATAGACCGTAAACCAAAATAAAACTTAACTTATGCCCCAAAGAAAATTCCAAACAACATTAAATGAAAGATATTCCACTCCTCCTTGATTTAATAAAGGTCTGATCCCTATTTGTCCCCTCATACGAATTTAATCATGGAAGATATGGTATAATTTGGTTATTATCAATTATGTAAGCAAATGTATTGAAGATTTGAACGTTTTTCAAATATGTTTATTCCGGAATCCAAGCACTTTGGGGATGATACTTAAAATATTACGATTTTCCTTTCCTTATTGCCAATGAATATATATGATTCATTGTAATTATACATTAGCATGCTAATAAATTGTATATAGATTTGATTTTGCATTTATAATCCTTAAGTAGGTAGTAGTAGGATAGCATACGGAATTATTGAGCTAGCTTACGCTTAATATTAGGTGAGGATCTGATAACTTCTTTTAATATAAGGATATATTATAAATATTTCAACGGATGGCGACTCTTCAACGGAATCCGCGATTTATTTAATGCATTTAGGAACAACGAAGTGAGTTTTACCCTGAGAAATGATTATATGCCATATGTTAGAACTTATGCTCGAGAATACAATTCCAGTTTGGAATCTTTGTGTGACTTGCGACCCGATACTTAGAATTAAGAGACCGGAGTAATATTTACATATGTGTATGCACAGGTAATATTTCAAAAACGTAAGACAGATATGCTGGTAAAGGTCGCAACTCAAAATTAAGGCATATATAAAATTGGTCGCCCAACGTGGCGCAACAACATAAGATAGAGGCATCGGGAAAGGTTACACTGATCATATGGTATAGTATCATCATACAAAGTATTCAACTAATTTTTCAATTAATCACCCCTGCCCCCTTAAGTGGATTTTCCAAAGACAAAAGATTACGTGTTTCTTTAATCTGAAAGAAATTTCCAAATGCAAATGTTCATGTCTGTAACATCTTCCGTTTTTGAGATGCAAGTATCCTCATGAAAAGAACTAACCCCCACCCGTTAAGTTGGTTTCTCCCCACCCAAAAAATGCGTGTTTCTTTATTTTTAAAGGAGATTCCAAATACCTATTTCCACGTCTGTAACCCAAGAGTATTCAATTTTTCACTTCCTTTCACACTCCCCACTCAAGTGAATTTTCCAAAAACAAACAGTACTCGTTTCTTTAAAAGAGCTTCCAAATACCAATTATCACTTTTGTAACATCTTCAGTTTGGAGATATATGTATCCTCGTAAAAGGAATTAATCTCCGTTTTCATCCCCCGCCCTCTACCAAGTTGATTTTCTCCCCTCCCCCCATCACCACAAATGTGTGTTTGCGTGTTTCCTCATTTTTAAATCAGGTTCCAAATAACAATTTTCACGTTTTTAACATCTTTAGATTTGTTTGGTATGTATATATACATTATCATAAAAATAATTCAACTAATTTTTCAATCCTTTAATCCTTTCACACCCCTCCCTCCCGTAAATGGCCTTTTCCGAAAACCAAAGAATACGTGTTTCCTTATTTTTGAAGGAGATTCCCAATACCAATTTTTCACGTCTGCAAAATGATAAGTTTTTGAGATATACTGTAGATACGCTAATTTTAAAAACTCACCCTCTTTTTCAGTTCCCCTTAGGTGGATTTTCCAAAATGTTTCTTTACTTTTACAGGAAATTCCAAATACCAGTTTTCAAATGTGTATATGTTACGTGTCTGAGATAATTTTCAGATATATTCTTTTTTTAAATTCACCCCGTTTATTACTCCTGTTCACCCCCTATTAATCGGATTATCCAAAAACAAAAACAAAAAATACGTGTTTCGTTTTTAAAGGAGATTTCAAATACCAATTTTTACATCTGTAAACTTCTAAGTTTTTGAAATATGGATATCCTCATTTTAAATATTCACCCCCCTTTCCACCCCCTTAGTGACGTGATATCAGAAAATCCTCCCTTAGCGAGCACCTACATGTTAATATGTTTGTATCCCCGAAATTTCGTTTCTTTATGTCCAGTAGTTTTGGCTCGGTGATGATGAATCAGTCAGTCAGTCAGTCAGGACAAGTTATTTTATATAGAGAGATTTCTTTGAAATATGACAACGCCATGAAAATTTGATACTGGCACTTGGCGGGAAGTTGAGACCGACGCAATTTATCCGTGCAGGTCCATGAGTTTTAAATCTCATATTTTGAAGCGAAGTGTGAAACTTCGCGATGGGCCGACCTTAAAATGATCGAGGTGCCTAAAGGAGCATTACAGTCCTGGCTGGCGCTAACTCTGGACCCTTTCACACTGTTTTAAAATTCAGCTGTCAAATCAATTGCACCTTCCAAAATTGACTGGTGGGTGAGCTATCCTCCTAGTCTGACCCTGCAGTCACAAGGATGTACAGTACCAAATGATTTAGTAATGTCTTCTGTGAAACCTATGCTTCGATTCCCAACAAAGCTGGGAACTCATATCTATTTAACATGCTTTTGCATAAAAGCTCAATTATTCCTTCGAGAGAACTGTAATTATGCTTCTGCTATGTAAATTAGGTTTGAGGTATGTTAATAGTGTTTCATAAGAGGTTAAGCGTTTAACGACCTCTGAAGTCGTAATTAGCATATTAAGACTGAATTCACGTTGGTAATCGAACGTGGATTTCGTAACGTAACTATACAGCAAAATAACCGTGAGATTAACTTATGAAGGATGTAAACAACCGATCATAAATGACATTTCTGCTGTACAAGTTGGAACTTTAAAAATCTCACTTCTAATATCGAAACCAGTCTAATAACTGAATTGATTAAAGTAGTGGTCCGCAGATGTGTTATGTACCATTCTTCTCCTGGAACACTTTTCATGCTTCTCAATTTTGCCTTTCTCCCTTCACAGTAAATAAGTGGGCTTGCAAGATTCACTGCGGAATAATAAATAATAATTACTTCAGTAGCGAAGTTAGTTGTTCTCTTTCTGTTCCAGGGATAGCGGGTTTGACTCTGGATGAGGTCTGTAGCATTTAAATGTATTTAAATGCAACATCCTTGTGTCGTTGACTTCCAACTTGTTAAAGGTCTCCTGTTGGAAAAATAGTGTGACTCTGTGATGTAACTATTGTTATTTTTAGATCGATTATGGCCAGCTATAGAAAACGTAAATAACTCTTTATGATATCAGTTTTCTTTGGCACCCGTGTTCCTTCATTATCTTATTTTCAGCTTCCTTCTTTTCATCCGTCACTGTTGCCGGGTCCATTTCCCAAAGTTCTCGAATTTCTTCTGGGAGGTCAGTGTACTTTTCAACCTTCTGACCAAAGCCTTGTTGGACATTATAATCTGAAGGGACCGCCACATCCAGCAGATCAGTCTACCTGAGATCTTTGTCAATAAGGACAATATCCGTCCAGTTCGATCTCATAGTCCGGTCTGTCTTCTGAGATCTATTGCAGTACAGCTTGAACAAAACCACAATGAGCTGAGGTAGTAACCTTGGGATATTCCTCTCCTTATGTTGTTTTCCCTCGTTTGGAAGTACTGTCCAAGTCGGAGCCCTGTTGCCCATTTCGGCATTGCTAACTGCAGGTAGTTTACAACTGCTGGATACACTTTATACATTCTGGGACTTCAAAGAGGTAATCATGTGACACTGACAGGAAGGCCTTCTTGTAGTCAATATAGGCCATATGGAGATTTTCTTCTTGTGGGTGGCTTGGGCAACCAACACACCATCAATTATCAGTTGGTCGTTGCTCACTTTGGAGTTATTGTAGCAGCGATTCTGTTCTTCTGTCAGATTCCAGCGTTTCGACAGTTATTGTAGGCCAGTATGGGTGTTATTATCTTCAACAAAGTTGGCAGGCAGGTGATTGGTGTGCACGTGGAGAGATTACTAACTAGTATCATCGTCCTTAAGCAGCAAGTAGATGATACCTTTTGGTAAGAAGTCTATTGCACCGTCTGTTTTCTCAAGGAAATGTTCTGGACGATTGCATAGTACTTGATATACGGTATGCTTTTGGGGACTTTGTATCCGTAACTATGCACTCCATCTGGACCTGGCGATTCCCATTTCGATAGTTTCTGAGGGCACTCATTCAAGTCATTCTCACACTTTGCATACCATTAATGGTCTGGAATCTCAGTTTCTCTTTATCCAGCAAAGAACGATGAAGCGGTTGCCAGGTATCTGAAATAATAATAAAACCATTACTTGTATCTTTCATTTGATGAGCTCAGAAAGAAATGGAGAGGACTTCGGCACACATTTGGAAAAGAGCTCAAGAAAATCACCAAGACAAAATCCGGTCAGTTGGTTAACACATAATTTGTCTCCAAGTGACCTTATTTTTCTATATTGCACTTCCTTAAAGATACAATGTTTAGGAGAAATTTAACAGGCAATGTTCGAATTCGCAACGACTCGGATACTGAAGGAACACAGCTTGACAATACAACAGTTTCTGATGACTCTCTGATTTCACCTTTTCCAAGCAATAGCAACAGCGAACCTATGCCACACATTCCTGAACAAACTCCAGTTAATAAATTAAATCCCCCCACCCCCACCACAAAAGATGTTCAAAACACCAAGGTCAGGCGAAATAGGCTAGAAGTATTGCAGTCGGAGGAGCAAACACTGCAATAATGGCAAGAAAGTGAATGACTCTGATGCTCAGTTCCTAATGATTCTTTTACCATTTTCAAACAAAATACCTCAGAGGCTAAAACTGATTGTACGAGCGAAGATACAGCAAGTTCTTATAGATGAGAAGAATAGCTTATCAACACTGCAAGACGACTTTTAGTGATTTGTCTGAAATCAATGCACATCAATCTAATCCACAACAATAATTGCCAAATGAAGATGCTGGTCCGCCGAATCGCACTAATTCTATTCTGAATCCCCCCCCCCCCCCACAGAACTGTAACCCGTAAATGTTAACGTATGCACTTTCATTTAAGCCTGTTAAATGTTTAATAGTTTGACTAAAATCTGTTAAATGTTTAGGAGTTAAATAAAGGCATTTCTATAAGTTAAATAAATACTGTTGGAAATTATATCTTAAAATAACGAGGTATGATTTTGTTTCTTTACTTCAAAGTTACCACTAATCGTTCGCTAGGTGATACAGTCCAGCGAAAGTTGTTTTAGTCAAGTTAGCCTTCGCTGCACATTGACAAGCATTTCTTCAAACGTTTCTTTTGCCATACGTAACTAAAGAATCGCTTGTTGCCACTCTTCAGGTCATCCCAGATATGATGGAATTCACTTCATTCCTTTTTTAGATGGGAAAATATTGAAGCACCCATACTTTTCCTTCCAACCCTGTCCTTTGCAAGGATTTAGTTGACTGACAACCTGGGAAGCCCTGGTAGTCTATTTTCCCCGACCGGATCTTCAGTTCTGAGGCTCTTGATCAGTAATCATTTCCTCAAGCAGAGATGATTGTATTGCAAGGGATAATAATGCAGTAGTTTCCTGCTGGCTTCTGCATCTCAATGACATTGACAAAATCAAGTCGGCTCGTCCGCCTAAAGGAACATTTCTCACCCCGAGGGCAATAGGAACCCTGAACCTCCATCTGCTCATCCACCCTCCGAAGAGAGTGTTGGCACTTGGCGGAAGGATTTCGTTATCAAGGCAGACACTCGGTCCCATTATTCGTTAGCTGCCTGTATGTAATAACATTGTCATTACAGTACATACATTCACTGCCCCCTCTCTACCACAGGGAGATGGATGCCTGGACCTCCCCATCCTTGCAACTAGGACCATAAAGGCATTTTCTAGTTCCTCAGGTTCTTAAGAGAGGACGATGTGAAATCGTAATTTGCAAAAGTTTTGTTGAGCACTGTCATCACCTTTTTCGTCTTATTCTACCACTTTTCACACGCCTGTGGGGTCGCGGGTGCGAACGATGTCGCACATGTGGATTTGACCCTGTTTTTTGGCCGGATGGTCTTTCTGGCACCAACCTTTTATGTAAGGATGTAATCACAATCAATCAATCAATCAATCAATCAATCAATCAATCAATCAATCAATCAATCAATCAATCAATCAATCAATCAATCAATCAATCAATCAATCAATCAATCAATCAATCAATCAATCAATCAATCAATCAATCAATCAATCAATCAATCAATCAATCAATCAATCAATCAATCAATCAATCAATCAATCAACCAATCAATCAATCCTGATCTGCATTTAGGGCAGTCGCCCAGGTGGCAGATTCGCTATCTGTTGTTTTCCTAGCCTTTTCTTAAATGATTGCAAAGAAATTGGAAATGTATTGAACATCTCCCTTGGTAAGTTATTCCAATCCCTAACTCCCCTTCCTATAAACGAATATTTGTCCCAATTTGTCCTCCTGAATTCCAACTTTATCTTCATATTGTGATCTTTCCTACTTTTAAAGACACCACTCAAACTTATTCGTTTACTGTTTATACAAATTTTTATAGTACTTTACCGAAACCGGAGCCTCCGGGTAAGAGGCAGGCACTCTACCCCTACACCGCGGGGTCGGCACTATAAGCTAATATCACTGGAAATTGTAGGCCCTAATCGTTTGAAACAAAATGACAAATCATTGGAGATGAATGGAATTCTTTGTATGGAAACAGATTTTCTTTTGTCTTTGCCGGTTAGGCTTACTGCCTCACTTATATTGTTAAGGAGATGTTTGAGTAAGTATCTGCTGTATATTCAAGAATAAAAGTTATATACTCACAGATGTACTCAAGCAGCGAACTGTTATGGTTCTGAGATCACCATACTCCAGCCAGATGAACCAAAGACGGTATATGAAAGTAAGGAGTACACATCACAGCCTTCTGGAGTACAATCTCACTCATTTTAATACATTCAATGACGAAGGAAGCCAATTTCAAGCCCCACATCTCTCACACCACCACAGTTATAGAACCGCAACCAATTATACGATGAGAGACTCGAGGATAGTACCACACAGAAACACCAAGTGGTCTGTAGTGGCTAATTGCGGCTGTGAAGTGAAATATACGGACATACACGTCTATTTGAATATGCAGTCTGCCTCTTTCAACCCCCACATCTCCCATACCATCACAACTACCGACACGCAACCTCTATAGCACACGAAGGAGACTCGAGGCTACTGAGTGTTTCTATGGTGTGTTGTCTGAAGCGTTGGTACAAACACAAACATCCAGTCCCCGAGCCAGAAAAATATCAGATACGATAAAATCCCCGACCCGACCGGGAATCGAACCCGGGACCCTCTGAACCGAAGGCCTCAACTCTGACCATTCAGCGAAGGATTCGAACTCACTGTCATCATCATCATCATTATAGGCATTTATTCTCAAACGAATATAAATATGTCTTTCGGAATATCAAGTTGGCCCCGTGGTGTAGGGGTAGCGTGCCTGCCCCTTACCCGGAGGCCCCGGGTTCGATTCCCGGCCAGGTCAGAGATTTTTAACTGGACCTGAGGGCTGGTTCAAGGTCTACTCAGCCTACGTGATTAGAATTGAGGAGCTATTTGACGGTGAGATAGCGGCCCCGGTCAAGAAAGCCAAGAATAATGACCGAGAGGATTCGTCGTGCTTACCATACGACACCTCGTAATCTGCAGGCCTTCGGGCTGAGCAGCGGTCGCTTGGTAGGCCAAGGCCCTTCAAGAGCTGTAGTGCCATGGGGTTTGGTTTGGTTTGGTTCGGAATATGAATTGTATCTTCTCAAGTGGCTGATTAGTCCAATTCGGGACCCACAGACTCGATTTCAGGGATAGCACACACTAATTGTAGCAGCAGAGGATCGTAAGAGAGCACCACTCTTAGATGTATCTCTTTCTTTCCTGCGATTCCGTTTCTCAGATTCTAACCTTCTTCTGTCCTGTTCAGAATTGTTACTCCATCATATACGATTTTGCCTTATCATTGGCTCCAGTTTCCCAGTTGACAGTGTCAATTTGACATTTCTTCAGATTACATTTCAAAATGTCCTTAACCGTTTTAGCTGCCCTCCATGTTTGCGCAGGCCATTCTTTAGTTGGGAGTACATGACTTGCTGTGGGAGGCGTGTTTCTGGCATGCGAATTATTGCACTGTATTATTGTGAGGAAGTCCGACTCGTTGGCTGAATTGTCAGCATACTGGCCTTCGGTTCAGAGGGTCCCGGGTTCGATTCCAGGCCGGGTCGGGGATTTTAACCTTCATTGGTTAATTCCAGTGGCCCGGGGGCTGGGTGTTTGTGCTGTCCCCAACATCCCTGCAACTCACACACCACACATAACACTATCCTCCACCACAATAACACGCAGTAACCTACCCACGGCTGATGCCGCCCACCCTCATCGGAGGTTCTGCCTTACAAGGGCTGCACTCGGCTAGAAATAGCCACACGAAATAATAATAATTGTGAGGAACACGGAGAAGTGAAGGAGTAGTAGCAGTGGGCCTACACGTGCTGAGAAAAACAAATATCTATCCTCCCTGCAAATTATTTTGCATGGACGTCCCGTCCATTGTCGATTACCAAAAGCTTGTCTTTGTTCCTGTTAAGCAAGAAACCTATTTTTGAGTTTTAAAAAATGAACATATTAATAATGGCAATGAAAAACAAGCTGCAGATTTCTGGCATTGTGTTTACGTTTTCTAATGTAGTTTTTAATGCTGATTTCAAATCTGAAGACCATTTTACTCTATTACGTCAGGTTTTGAAGATATCGACAACAAATAATTTTTTCGTGGAACATTGGTTACCTATCTTTTTTTAATGAAACACTATACAGTATTTTCGTCATATGTGCAAATATATAATAAGTTACATAAACATATTTTCGATATCGCATTACTAAACTTCAATTTGTTTGGTTTCTGTTTTCAGTTTAAGGCGATATTATGGCGTCCAGAGGTTGCATAAATTCACCGGATCTGTTTTGCTATGTTTGCGGCTTTCTAACAGACAAATCCCATCGGAAGACTTTTACGCCGTTCCTTAAGAAAACATATTAACTATACTTAGATTCAACACTGGCCAATCGCGGGCACCACAGTTCATCTGTTTGACATACGCATGCAAATTACGCGTTTGGATAAGGAACTATCAAGCTTTCGGCGTTCCTGTAATATGCCGCGAATCCAAACACACCACAGACTGTTATTTTGTTTGACAGATGTCACAGAATTTTCCTACAAAACTCGTGCATCTGTAAAGTATCCAGACATTCCCTCAGTTACTAAACCAATTCCACACGATCCCGTCGTTTTTCCAATACCAACAGCACCTACAGAATATACAGTTGATGAATAAACCTAAGAAGAAACGTTTCTTCCATCTTCAAGCAAGGAATCAGACTCTGGCTACCAACCTGGAGAAGGGATTCATTTGATGAACAAGGCTGAACTTTGCGATCTCTTACGGGACCTGGCTCTAACAAAAGGTCAATCTGAACTGCTCGGTTCACGCCTTAAGGAATTTAATTTGCTTTTACTGGGTATAACAAATTCACATTTCCGCCGCAGACACAAAGTACTTGTGAAATTATTTGCAATGAGTAACACTATTTCCTACTGTACGGACGTCGAAGATCTCATATCAAGCCTCGGAGTGGAACACAGCACTGAAGCATGGCGATTGTATATCTATTAACCTAAAAGAAGTTTGTCAGCAGTATTATTACACAATGGGAACAGATATGCATCAGTACCGGGTAGATATTCTACCCACCTGAAAGAGACATACGAAACTATGTCGCTACTTCTTGAAAAAATACTCTATCATGAGCATAAGTGGTGTATCTGTGGTGATTTAAAAGTTATCACTATTCCCATGGAATACAGGTGGGGTTTTGTTTGCGAGTGGGACAGGAGAGATAGAAAGCACCACTATATAAAGAAAAATTGGCCAATCAGAGACAGAATGCAGCCGGGAAATACAATTGCCGTTGAATGACCGTGACAAAGTTATCATGCTACCACTTCGTATCAACCTGGGACTAAAAAAGAACTTCGTGAAGGCGCTAGACAACGACTCAGATGATTTTCGGTACCTGTGCAACAAGTTTCCGGAGTTGAGTTATGCGGAAGGGGGGAGTTTATATTTGGTGACACCCACTTTGAAGACTTACTGAATGGTACAGAAATATATGCCTTGGTGGAATTCAAATCAGTTGTAGCCAACTTCCTTAGAAATTATAAATCTGCTGACTGCGAATGTTATGAAGAAGTTCATTAGTGCGTACAAATAGCTGGGTTGCAATATGTCCCTCAAAATTCATCTCCTCGACTCTCATCTTGACTTCTTCCTCGAAAACTTAGGCTCAGTCAGTGACGAAAATGGTGAACGTTTTCATCAGGACATCTCGGTGATGGAGTCACGTTATCAGGGCCGATGGAGCACAGCAATGTTGGCTGACTACTGCTGAACACTTCAGCGCGAGGTGCCAAATGCACAGCCCAAACGCAGGTCTACAGACAAGAAATTCAAACCAAACAGCTCTTAGATTAAGGGAGTACTTTCAATGTGGATAGATTTTATGTGTGTATTATACCTTAAACTCGATATTACTACATGGTATATGTGTCATGTGACTCAATCGCACTATTTTCTTAGCTAACGCCGTCTCCATTAGTACTCCATAATTAATAACAAATCTAAAAACAATAGTTAACCACTATAATTGTTCTAGTGAAATATAAATGGTTAAAGGAATACATCTAAAAAAAAAGGTGGTGATAGATACATATGGTCTGCATGTTTTTAATCAGCATATTTCAATTGTTTTAGAACAAGTGTTGGATACCAAGATATCCGTCGATTTTAAAATTTTGTTATTCAGTGTAATGTTACTGGTTTTTACGCCCCACTAACTACTACCCTTACGGTTTACGGAGACGCCGAGATGCCGGAATTTAGTCCCGAAGGAGGTCCCATACGTGCCAGTAAATCTACAGACACGAGGCGGACGTTTTTAAGCACCTTCAAGTAACACCGGACTAAGCCAGGATCGAACCTACCAAGTAGGTATCAGAAAGCTAGCGCCTCAATCGTCTGAGCCACTCAGCCATGTATGATCATTTTAAAATATGAAAAATGTTTTAGCACCTGTGATGATTGTGTAATTTAGTATTCATGAAAATTTTCTGTCGCTTAGCTGAGCTAAATAAATGTGAACGATAGTTTGAAAGTGCTAAGAGTTACAGCAAAACTTACCTTATCCATTTATATAATTTAAATTAATATTCTACAACGTATATCAATATCTTGTGTTGTGAAATGTTATTTTAAACCCTTTACTCCTAGACAAGAACAAATTTTAAGACAACATTCCTAGTTATGGATCATGCACACGCTTATTATTTCCAGAACAAATTACAAATTTGTGTAAGGAAAGTTCTATAACATTTAATATCTATTCACAAATATATTCTGAAATTCATTTCGATGACGCTCGGACGGAGGGCGACATGATACGGTTGGAATATATGACAGTGCAGTAAGTTACACGTAATACACTAGCCTGACTCACATCACTTCCTCTTGTGATATCGTGGACGCTAATGCACGAATTTACACCAACAGCTGCTAAAATATTAATTTTACCATCTTCCAATTTTCTAGTTGTTATAGACTACATGCTATTGTCTTTGATTGATTTAAGATGTTTGGAATGATCGTCGAGATGCTTGATGTCTGTCTGCATATCAGTCAGCGTACACAATGAAATAAAACATGGCATGCTATTGGACTTGACAAAAGAGTGACTGATTGGGTGGCTATGTTTCTAGACAATAGAACTCAGAGAATTAGAGTAGGCGAAGCTTTATCTGTCCTTCAAGGCAGTATTATTGGATATTTATGTTTTCTTATATATATCAATGATATGTATAAAGACGTGGAATCAGAGATAAGGCTTTTTGCAGATGATGTTATTCTGTACAGAGTAATGAATAAGTTACAAGACTGTGAGCAACTGCAAAATGACCTCGATAATATTGTGAGATGGACAGTAGGCAATGGTATGTTGATAAACGGGGTTAAAAGTCAGGTTGTGAGTCTCACAAATACGAAAAGTCTTCTCAGTTTTAATTACTGTGTTGATGGGGGTGAAAGTTCTCTTTGGGGATCATTGTAAATACCATTAATATAAGGAAAGATCTTCATTGAGGTAATGACATGAATATGATTGTAAATAAAGGGTACATATCTCTGCACATGGTTATGATGGTATTTAGAGTTTGTAGTAAGGATGTAAAGGAGAGGGCATATAAGTGTCTGGTAAGACCCTAGCTAGAGTATGGTTCCAGTGTATGGGACCCTCATCAGGATTATTTTATTCAAGAACTGGAAACAATCCAAAGAAAAGCAGATCGATTTGTTCTGGGTGATTTCCGACAAAAGAGTAGCGTTACAAAAATGTTGCAAAGTTTGGGCTGGGAAGACTTGTGAGAAAGGAGACGAGCTGCTCGACTAAGTGGTATGTTCCGAGCTGCCAGTGGAGAGATGGCGTGGGAGGACATCAGTGGGCGAATGAGTTTGAGTGGTGTCTTTAAAAGTAGGATAGATCACAATATGAAGATAAAGTTGGAATTCAAGAGGACAAATTGGGGCAAATATTCATTTATAGTAAGGAGACTTAGGGATTGGAATAACTTACCAAGGAAGATGTTCGATAAATTTCCAATTTTTTGCAATCATCTAAGAAAAGGTTAGGAGAGCAACAGATAGGGAATCTGCCTCCTGGGCGACTGCCCTAAATGCAGATCAGTAGTGATTGATTGATTCTATTATACATTCTCCATTATGTCCTGTTTTCAGATTATTATTCCTTTCTTTACAATTTTGCTTTACGTCGAAGATGGCGAAGATGGGATAGGAAAGGGCTAGAAGTGGGAGGGAAGTGACCATGGCCTTAATTAAGGTACAGCCCTAGAATTCCTCTGGTGTGAAAATCGGAAACAAGGAAAACCACCTTCAGGGGTTTGAACCCACTATATCCCGAATGCAAGCTGACAGCTTCCTGACCCAAACTGCGCAGTCACTGGCTCGCCTTTTTTTAGAATGTATAAATGCCACTATCACTAGTACATCCAGTATGACTTATTTCTACGAGTTGCCCGTGCGGTTAGGGTTGCATAGCTGCAATTTTGAATTCGGGAGATCGTGGGTTCAAATCCCATAATCGGTAGCCCTGAAGATGGTTTTCCGTGGTTTCCCATTTTCATACCAGGTAAATGCTAGGGGCTGTACTTTAATTAAGGCCACGGCCGCCATCCTTCCAAATCCTAGCCCTTTCCTATCCTTGCGTCGCCGGATACCTTCGATGTGTTAGCGCGACGTAAAACCACTAGAAAAAAAAAAGAAAAAGAGACTTACTTCTATGTAATATTACAGTCTGCCTGTTAAGCAACTCGGAGGCTTGTTACATTCTTCAATAGCACCGCAGTACCGCCAAAGGTTATGCCGTCATAAGGAACAGCAAAAGGACGTATCCACTGTAGAAATATACATACTGTATTGTTATATTTTAAAGTCGCATATAACTGACGGATGAGAGACCTGGACTCCTGAATGATCACCACAAAGATGCAATGCTGGGTTTCTCGCGAAGAGATAGAGAGCGGATGACACACGCCAGTGTTACTAAGGTTACTGACATCAATCAAATGTGGCAACACTGAAATGGTAGTGAGCTGTACATGTGGCTCACAGAAAGGACTAAGATATGAGTATTTCGAAAAAGAAAACAAAAAGTCAGTAAAATTCAATAATAAATTTTGATTCTTTGAAATTCTTTGGCATTTTCGTCAAAACCAACAATAATTTCTGTAAAAAAAACGTGACGTGATGCGTGGAAATATTAAAAACCCAATGAGAACTGCGGGAAAATTCAGCAAAATTCATTAATAGTTTTCGACGTTTTCTTGAACTCTTTTGGTATTTCCTTCAAAACCAAAAGTACACATAGTAAAAACGTGACGTGGTACTTAAACCGTATGAGAATAATGCATATTTGAAGACCACCGGATCGATGGGCCAAAGACTTACGAAAAACTGATGGAGTATGTTGGCAGAGAATTGCCCAAGACCGTTGCCTGATAAGAAACATAATTATCCTTCTCACAGAACTTATGAGGCCACATTGTATAAGGACTGAATTGGTTGATAATTATGATAATGAAATTGACATTTTGATATCACGAATAGAATTTAACGCTCTACAAACCTGTTTTACAGATACGTATCCAAACAATATAACAAACCCCATGGCACTACAGCCCTTGAAGGTCCTTGGCCTGCCCAGCGACCGCTGCTCAGCCTAAAGGCCTGCAGATTACGAGGGGCCGTGTGGTCAGCACGACGCATCCTCTCGGCCGTTATTCTGGGCTTTCGAGACCGGGGCCGCCAACTCCCCGTCAGATAGCTCCTCAATTCTAATTACGTAGGCTGAGTGGACCTGGAACCAGCCCTGAGGTCGAGAGAAAAATACCCGACCTGGCCGGGAATCGAACCCGGGGCCTCCGGGCGAGAGGCAGGCACGCTACCCCTACACCACGGATCCAAACAACTATATATAGGCCTATAAAATAACTTGTCCTGACTGACTGATTCATCGTCGCCGAGGTAAAACTACTGGACATAGAGAAATGAAATTTTGGGGATACATTCATATTAACATGTAAGTGCTCGCTAAGGAAGAATTTTTGGATATTCCGTCGCTAAGGGGGTGAAAATGGGGGTGAATTTTTAAAATGAGGATATCTATATCTCAAAAACAGACATAAAAATTGGTATTTGGAATCTACTTTAAAAATAAGGACACACGTATTTTTTTTGTTTTCGGAAAATACCATTTAGGGGGGTGAAAAAAGGGAAAAAATGAGTTGAACACCTTTTATGAGGAGACTTATATCTCAAAAACTTAAGATGTTACAGACATGAAAATTGAAATTTGGAATCTCCTTTGAAGAAAACGAAACACGTATTTTTGTGTTTTTGTATATTCCGATTAATTGGGGGTGAACAGGAGTGAGAAGCGGGGTGTATTTTTAAAAAGACTATATCTGCAAATTATCTCAGACACGTAACATATTTACATCTTTAAAAACTGGTATATGGAATTTACTGTAAAAATAAAGGAACAAATGTTTTTTTCGGAAAATCCACCTAAGGGGAACTGAAAAAGGGGTGATTTTCTTAATTAGTGTATCTACAGTATATCTCAAAAACTTAACATGTTGCAGACGTGAAAATTGGTATTTGGAATCTCCTTTAAAAATAAGGAAACATGTATTCTTTGGTTTTCGGGAAAGGGGGGGGGGGGCTGAAAGAACAGAAAAATTATTGAATTATTTGTATGAGAATGGATACATACATACCAAAAATCTAAATATGTTACAAACGTGAAAACTGGTATCTTTTTTTGCTAGGGGCTTTACGTCGCACCGACACAGATAGGACTTATGGCGACGATGGGATAGGAAAGGCCTAAGAGTTGGAAGGAAGCGGCCGTGGCCTTAATTAAGGTACAACCCCAGCATTTGCCTGGTGTGAAAATGGGAAACCACGGAAAACCATCTTCAGGGCTGCCGATAGTGGGATTCGAACCTACTATCTTCCGGATGCAATCTCACAGCCGCGCGCCTCTACGCACACGGCCAACTCGCCCGGTAACTGGTATTTGGAATCTCCTTCTATATATATAAAAGAACTTGTATATGAATATATCAATATAGTATGTCAAGGTTTTAATGCTTCTTTATCTTTGATACCGTTCTAGAAAACCAAGAATAACGCCCGAGAGTATTCGTCGTGCTGACCACACGACGCCTCATAATTTGCAGGCCTTCGGTCTGAGCAGCGATCGCTTGGTAGGCCCTTCGGGGCTGTTGCGCAATGGGGTTTGCTTTGGTATCTTTGATAATGTCCGCCTCTGTGGTGTAGTGGTTAGCGTGATTAGCTGCCACCCCCGGAGGCCCGGGTTCGATTCCCGGCTCTGCCACGAAATTTGAAAAGTGGTACGAGGGCTGGAACGGGGTCCACTCAGCCTCGGGAGGTCAACTGAGTAGAGGTGGGTTCGATTCCCACCTCAGCCATCATCGAAGTGGTTTTCCGTGGTTTCCCACTTCTCCTCCAGGCGAAGGCCAGGATGGTACCTGACTTAAGGCCACGGCCGCTTCCTTCCCTCTTCCTTGCCTATCCCTTCCAATCTTCCCATCCCTCCACAAGGCCCCTGTTCAGCATAGCAGGTGAGGCCGCCTGGGCGAGGTACTGGTCATACTCCCCAGTTGTATCCCCCGACCAAGAGTCTGAAGCTCCAGGACACTGCCCTTGAGGCGGTAGAGGTGGGATCCCTCGCTAAGTCCGAGGGAAAACCGAACCTGGAGGGTAAACAGATGATGATGATGATGATGATCTTTGATAATGGAAACTTAACATAGCCTATTACGTAGTATGAAATCTGGTTCATCTGTATAATCGTATTTGCTATTAATATATTATTTTATTAACATAAATGTCTGACTCGATGGCTAAACGTTGGCGTGCTGGCCTTTGGTCCAAAGGGGTCCCGGGTTCGATTCCCCACCTGGTCGGGGATTTTAACCTTCGTTGGTTAATTCCAATGGCTCGGGGGCTGGATGTATTTGCCGTATTCAGCATTAGAATTCATCCTAGGCAGAGCCCCATCTTCACAGAGCCGCAAGTCGCCTATACGGCGTTAACCCGGAAGACTTGCTCTAGGCCTCTTCGGAGGTCACGCGTCTTTAAATTTAAATAGCACCAATGAGGAAATTACCAGATTCCTGATTAGAATCACTCATTTTATCATACTTGTGGGCAGTCTATATAACAAGAGCATGCATGATTTCTTAATCGGGCATCCTATCAAATTTCAAGCAATAGAATACTTAGATACATGATGTTCCGTTTAAAACTGCTGCAACAAATTACCATTTATAAGTATTTAAGTATTATTTTACGGTCCAATAAGTTTATGATGTCCATTGTAATTGGTCTGGTCCAACCCAAACAGCTCCCTTGTGAGACTTCAGCGGAAGCTACATTTTGCTCTGGCCTGTGGCGGAAAACCGGAGCAAACATACTGTATACACCAAAATATAACATCAGGCGGATACTAGAGTACTGACCGGAAGGTCTCAATGAAACGCGTATGAAGTAAAACAAAATGGAAACACCACTGGTATGGTCGAGGTACTGATAACGTATCAAATGGAGCGCTCAACATTTGAATATTCAAATGACGGTATTTAATTATTTGCCCTAAGATAATTCTGTACCGATTGTGAAAATCCGGGTAAGTGACAATGCACTTCCTAACCATTATTTTCCTTATGGCTGGTCATGTCTCCCAGCCACTTACGGATATGCAGTCCATCAGAACAATTGTTGTTGTGTTCATTTTCATATGCTTATGTGTACAGGAAAATAAACCTTACGTACCTTGTAGCATAGGCCTGCTGCAGAAATGTATGCATGGTTCCCTTCTACAGTATAATGCATGTAAGTTTCATTTTCCTGTACACATAGGAATCTGTACATTACATTTTTTTAATGAAAACTAAAGTCAGTCAGTCCGGCCATTCTATCCTGTCGATTTCCTTCATTCTTTTTTTAACTGAAAGGTATTCATGCACAGATTTGCCATAATGTACTTTAAATCACTTAACTTCCGCCTTCCTCAAATTATTTGATTTTTTAATTTTTTTGTCTCCCTGAAACAATCATATCTTTGGTTCTAATTGAGGTACGAGGTTCGTTTTGGCCTAAGAACACTCAGTGGATCAAGCTATTTCATTTCAACTCTTAACTATTCAAATTAGTTGATTCTAAGGAAAGTTATGAGTGCACATTCAATTTGACGTCTCATTTCTTCAACATTTTTTCTCATTGAAGCAATCATATCATTCGTTCTAATTGAGGAACGCAGTTCGTTTTGGTATAAAACCACTCAGTGGATCAAGCTCTTTCTTTTCAGGTAATAACTACTTAAATTGGTAGATTCTGAGAAAAGTTATGAGTATATTTGTCTCCACGAAGAAAATCTTTGAAGGACTTTTTAACATTTCGGCGCGTAGTGTTGCTCCGAGGAACGTTTAATTCAATTTCTTTGTGTGATGTATTTTCAAGTGTTTTGTTGACATAATATTACATTCTATTACCACAGCAGATCATGTGGTTTATTTCATTAACCCAAAACTTTGCAAATACATCCGTGAAGATAGTAACGGACAACACCATACTTTGTACATTGCGGGCGGAGCCAGCGGGAAACTGCTAGTAGGAATATGAACACAAGAACAATTATTCTGATGGACTACATAGCCGTACGTGGCTGAGAGGCGTGACCAGTCTTAAGGAAAATAATGGTTAGGAGGTACATTGACAGTTACCCGGTTTTTCACAATCGTTACAGAATTAAAAACCACCAATGTGATTCTAAAAATGTCTACTTTTATTTTCATGCTATCAATAGATTTTATTCCAATTCGATTGCATAAACTTCATGATAGAAAACCACCTTATTGTTTTTGTTACGTGGTCTGTAAAGGCTGGATTTGCGAGCACCTGCCTATACTTTCATTTAGTTCATCAGTTGGACATCTCGTTTAGGAAATTTTCGTTTAGGTAGTTTATGGTGATATTTGTACTGATCTGAAATTCCACAGGCTATCATTCATTAACATGCATAATTTGCAGAGTTGTGAAGTAACTGAGTAAACATAATCGAATTACTTGCAACGATTACATTCTTAGTAATTTTTAATTGTGATCGTTACATTTTACAAAATTTTATTTTTACTCATAATTTACTTTTTGATATAAAATTGTAATCGTTACATTCTAGTAATTGAAATACATCGCACGGAAGCCTCGGCGTCTCCAAAAACCGTAAAAGTAGTTAGTGGGACGTAAAGCAAATTAGATTATTATTATTATTATTATTATTATTATTATTATAAAAAGTAAATAATGAAGATAACCTTTTCAATTCTACTACAGCAGAACCAGCAACTTCCCCAGTTGTGGATAAGCTACTTTCTTACCTTACTTTCAAAGTTGCAAAGCAAAGCAAAGTCACCTCCGTACAGGCCATGAAGGCCCTTGGAGGAGTGGAAGGTAAAGGCTTCCAGCATTGTTAACCTCGGCACGTGATGGGGTAGTGGTTAGTTCTACGCCCGGCCGCCTTTGCCCCCAGGAATTAACCTGGTACTCATTTTTGGTGTAGGCTGAGTGAACCTCAGGGCCATATGCACCTCCGGAAGTGGAAATCTCGTTTCTTAACTTTTACGACTTCCTGACGGGGATTCGAACCCACGTCCTTCCGGGCGAACCGAGCACGCCTTTACCGCCTCGGCCAGGCAGCCCCTTCGAAGTTGATATTCTTAAAATAAAACACAGGCCGTATTCGGCCAGTGAAGGCAATTTATGTGGCATCCTGGTCGAGTTTTCATAATGTGCTTAAGTTTCAGTTTGTTTTTCATAGATACTGAAAAACCTACTTAATAAGAACTTTCTTGTAATTGTAACTACAAGTCGAATTAATCGAACTTCAGTGTTGTTCCCAATGAAGGGACAGTTTGCAGAGTGAAATCTTATTAACTTTTACAGGGCGCTAAGTAATAAAAAAATTCCGGCTTCGTACAATTGCTAGAAAATGGGCCTACTTGTGTGCGTTTGCGAGTACTTAAGTTCGTGAACAAACATTTTTAAACATGAAGATTATAAAATTAAAATTCATTCCCGGATCTGTGATGAACACCTACATTCCATTCTGAAAGTAACTGTGTCAAATATATATCCAGACATTTCAGAAGTGTCACTTCAAGCGAAGGCCCATGCCTCTAATTAATATGTAAGTTTATCCAAAGTTAGAGTATTGTTTACTTTTCTCAATTTGTTTTGTATTGTGTGTCAGGTATTTGTGTAGATGTATTTGTGTGTTAGGGAATGGTGAGTGGGTGTGGAGGGGGATAATGTGGCCCACGGTTCGTTTAGGAATCTGCCATTCGGGTCGGCCGCAAATTAAGTTGAACACCCTTGCTGTAGGGTGTATCCAAGGCGTCGAGGATTAGCAATGGAAATTTAAAAACCAATTCATTAATCTGAAAAGTAAATGAAATGTCGTGTGGCCTCCGGAGAGGCCTGGTGCAGGTCTTTCGATATGACTCCTGTAGGCGACCTGCGCGTCGTATTTGCAAAGTAAATGTCATTAACTAAATGTAAAATGCTGGGAAAGGTCACTTCAAAAGTTACAAGGTATCATGTTTAGTCTCACCTAGTGATGATAGCCACTTACACTAAATATCTACGCTAAAAAAGCACACAATTAAGTAATTTTTCCTTGCAAACTTTTGTATCATTCCAGCCCTATGCAAAAACATCAGTGACTTCCTTGACTAATTGTAATTTTACTAATTACTTGTTGAACAAGTAATTTGTAACGGTAATGGAGTAAAATACGTCTCAGGTAACTGTAATTGAGCCCAATTACCCCCCTTTGGGTGGGGGCGGTAGAATAACACCCACGGTATCCCCTGCCTGTCGTAAGAGGCGACTAAGAGGGGCCTCAGGGGCTCTGAATTTTGGAGCGTGGGTTGACCACCACGGGGCCCTTAGCTGAGTCCTGGCATTGCTTCCACTTACTTGTGCCAGGCTCCTCACTTTCATCTAACCTATCCGACCTCTCTTGGTCAACTCTTGTTATTTTCCGACCCCGACGCTATTAGGTTTGCGAGAGCTAGGGAGTCTTTCATTTTCATGCCCTTCGTGGCCCTTATCTTCCTTTGGCCGATAACATTTTTCGAAGTGTTGGACCCCTTCCATTTTTCCTCTCTGATTAGTGTTATATAGAGGATGATTGCCCAGTTGTACTTCCTCTTAAAACAATAATCACCACCACCACCACCTGAGCCCAATTACTTTTTTCCTGTACTCTTCCCATCAATTATCATATGTACCTATACTGAGTTTGGGCTGGTATAATTTCATAGTTATCATTAATATGTATAATTTGTATGTAGCATTTGCAGAGGATAATTGAGAATGAATTCGACAGCGCTTAGGATGTTGTGCGGGAAGTCAATTTGTTCATTTTTCAAGAGGACACCCATGTCTGGAAATGCGTGGTTTGTACCCTGTAGAGCGTCAATGTTTGAAAACGCTTCGGATATGGTGATGGACGTACCTTCCACATTTTGTTAAGAATCCTTCACCAACACAACCAGAGCATCAAAACGTGCATTCAATTACAGAAAACGTTAGAATTATCGACCTCTAACTTGATTACAGACCTCACATCGTCTGTGCAGAGATTGCTCTATATGGTCAAAGACGTTATTGTTCAGGATACTATCAAGGTTATGGTGAAAGAGACTCCTGTATCATCAAAGAAAGACCTTATCGCAAGAATCCACGCGGCGCACACCTCACATCGTTGACAACCTCTGAACCACCGATAAAGGCATTGTATTCAGACTGGAGGTTGACAATTAGAACCACTTTTGAAATTAAATGCACACTGTGATTATCTTGTTAGGTTGGTTGAGACATCTTAACAAAATATGAAACGCGCACCAATCGCCATACCCGAAGCGTTGTCAAATTTTGACGCACGATAGCACCCAAAACTTGCATTTTCGAACATGGGTCCTATATTGAAAAATGATAATTTTACCTTTCTACGTAACATACTAAGCATTGTTGCATTTGTTCTGAATAATAGTGATATTCACTAGCCTTGAGTATAGTGAAGTACTCGGAGTGGAAGCGTCATTAAGGCGAATCCTTTTTTTTTAATAGCCTGCTAGTGTTGATAACGAGTGTAAGATAATTTGATCGCGCAAGTATCCCGTCTTCTGAGAAATGGGCCATTGCAGGTTTTCATGGAACTATGTTTGGAAATTGTGTGGCGTCTCCACAAGACAGAGGACTTGCAAGAAGGGTGATAAACGATCCATGCTCTAAATATACCTTTTGGCTCTGAAGTTAAGCGGTAGCGTGTCTTCCTCTTAACCAGACGCCTGGGTTCGATTCCTAACTGCAAGTCAAGGGTTTTTGCCTAGATGTGAAGGCTAGTTCGAGACTCACTCAGCCTCTATGAGAACAATGGAGGAGCCTTCAAACGAAAGCCAAGAATAACGGCCGAGATGATTCGTAACGCGTCACCTCATAATCTGCAAGTTTTCAGTCGGACGAGCGGTTGTTTGGTAGACCTAGGTTCATCAGAGCTGTAGCACCATGGGGTTTGGCATTCGGCCTCCGGAGAGGCCTGGTGCCGGTCTTTTGATTTGACGCCTGACAGGTGACCTGCACGTCTGTGAAAATGAAGCTCTACATATGGTGAATTCTAATGCTGAATATGGCACATGCAACCAGTCTACGAACCATCGGAATTAACCAGTGAAGGGCTGTCATGAGTACGGCTCATCATGACGCTCGCTTGAAGGCATACTGCAGAACTTCGTTATAATTATTTGACTGGAGTACTTGTTCATTCGAGAATACATGGAGTTAACCCAGTTTTTCTGTTGTGAGATAGAAACGTTCTTTGCTGATCAGATATACGTTAAAACTTATAAAGCCAACTTTTAGTTTTTAAAACGTATGTGTTATTAAGCCTAACTGCTGGCATTCCTCTTGAAGTTGTACGATTGCAATGATTACGTGTATTGAACGTCTTCATCGTCTTCAGGTGAAAGAAGAACGACCACCAAGCTGTTAAGTCAATCTGTTGTTCCATAGGAACACTTTGTATTATCTTCAAAAATTCAAAAAGGGATTTCTTATTTGTGTAGTACTACATAAGCGGGATGGCTTATGGGAAACTCATTTCATTAGCTGTCAATATTTTGCTAACGTTATTATCAGGCCCTGAGTTAACTTTTTGGCCTGTCATTTCACTTTATTCAATGAATATTGTTTTTTATTTCTTTTATTTGTTGCATAAACTGTAGATTAAACATTTCTGTTGTTTTTACTTGTTCAGTAGGGGCTGCCTGGCCGAGGCGGTAAAGGCGTACTCGGTTCGCCCGGAAGGACGTGGGTTCGAATCCCCGTCAGGAAGTCGTAAAATTTCAGAAACGAGATTTCGACTTCCGGAGGTGCATTTGGCCCTGAGGTTCACTCAGCCTACACCAAAAATGAGTACCAGGTTAATTCCTGGGGGCAAAGGCAGCCGGGCGTAGAGCTAACCACTCTACCCCATCACGTGCCGAGGTTAACAATGGTGGAAGCCTTTACCTTCCACTCCTTCAAGGGCCTTCATGGCCTGTACAGGGATGACTTTGCTTTGCTTTGTTTTTACTTGTTCAGTAACCCATTTTACTTATACTTAAAAACTCGCTTTTTGGTGTGGATGAGGTAATATCTACCATCGGAACGAGTTTCCCGAATCATTGGGCATGACCTGAAATCTATTAACTTCAACTGAACTATTTTAATTTTAAAATTTATATTTATATCTTCCTGCCAACGAGCATTTATTTTATGTCTGAAAAGTTACAAGCCTGCAACAATACAGCCATCCGCAAACAATCTCCAGCTACTTCGGTATCCTTCGGAAAGTTATTAATAATAATGGCATTCGGCCTACGGAGAGGCCTGGTGTAGGTCTTTCGATTTGATGCCTGGCAGGTGACCTGCACGTCTGTGAAAATAAAGCTCTACCTATGGTGAATTCGAATGCTGAATATGGCACACGCAACCAGTCTACGGAATTAACCAATGAAGGTTAAAATCACCGGCCAGGCCTGGAATCGAACTCGGAACCCCTTGAACCAAAGGCCTGCACGTTAAATATTTTTCTTTTTTTGCTATTTGCTTTACGTCGCATCGACACAAATAGGTCTTAAGGCGACGGTGGGATAGGAAAGGCCTAGGAATGGGGAGGAAGCGGCCGTGGCCTTAACTAACGTACAGCCCCATCATTTGCCTGCTGTGAATATGTGAAACCACGGAAACCACGGAAAGCCATCTTCAGGGCTGCCGACAGTGGGGTCCGAACCCACTATCTCCCGGATGCAAGCTCACAGCTGCGCGCTCCTAACCGCATGGCCAACTCGCCCGGTCGTTAAGCATTTAGCCACGGAGCGGGACGGCAAAGTATTGATAAACGACTTAAACAAAAGTGGTCCAGTTACATGTCCCTGTAAAACCTCCGACGTTATTGCAGTACTTCTCTGGAATAGGAGAGGGACATCCACTTTTGGGATGGCAGAAGTTTAGATGCAACCCTCGTCTCGTTTAATTGTGTTATCTAAGTCTCAGTGAGTCCCGATCCAGTTCCTCGACCAGTCTCAAAGTCGTGATGGAGTTGGAAAAAAGAAAAAAAGAGGACGAGGTAACAATATTAACTCCTAGACCGTAGCGGCGGCTTCGTTTCTCCATGAGTCTGCAGTGCCAGGTACCGTCAGTTACGGGCTTCTTTCCACTGACAACGCTAGAATAAACAGTGTGTGTGTCATAGGGATTCAACAAGCGACTCGATTGTGATTGTGTATGCCGATAATTTATTGAGAAATCACATTAATATTAATTAGACTTTAGAACGATGGCTGAAACTGGTCAAATTCAAGCATTTTAATTTGAGATATTCAGTTTGTGTCATGGAGGAATAAGAGTAGTGATGGTCAAGGTGTCTCGTTTTATCGTTAGCTGCGCAGCGTAGTTGGTTCGGGGGGTCCGCGACCATTCGTCCTTGAGATGCTACTTTAATCTAAATTTCTCGGATTCCTTAAACCAGTCTCAACGTCGTGACAGAGTTGGAAATAAAGCGCGAGCTAACAATACTGACCACTAGACCACGGCGGTGACTTCGTTTCGCCATGAGTCTGCAGTGCCAGTTACCGTCAGTTACGGGCTGCTACACACTGATAACGATACAACAAACAGTGTGTGTCATAGGAATTCGACAAGCGACATGAATGTGACTGCGTATGCCAAAGCAATGTAGACCTGTATTTCAAACGCTAGTAGGCCTAGTGTTATCCTAGATTTACGGGTCTGTGAAAGGATACGGTATACATTGATGCATTAGCCAGTAGCGTGTAGGACCACGTTTCGCCCTGATAGCGGTGACGTGGGTGGCTCGGGCTCTACAAGACGCTGGAAGCGTTGGGAAGCCATTCTGATCCACAACCACTATACAGCCTCCCATAATTCACGGATGTTTGTCGAAACAATACCCAGGGGTGTGCGCACATCCCTCTCGACAACATCCCAGATATGCTCAATAGGGCTAGGCAAGTATCTTCATGCTCACGGAGTGTCAATCGAAGCAATCGCCCACAATTTGTGTGTGAGAAGCGAGTGCAATGTATTTCTGTAGGCAGCTGAAGGCGAACAAATGGGTGGCTATGATCTGAGTTTTCTAATTTCACTTTGAATGATAGCGTATTGTTTGATTTCTTTTCTGTTTCTCAATCTGTATTGCTCGTTTGCGTATTTAGGTCCTTGAATTTTCCTTATCATTTTGTGCCCTTTTTCTCCGATGTTTTCAATGGCTACATTCGCCTTAAAAATTTGAATTTTCCATATATTTTTGTACTTGCTTTTTGCAGGTGACGTATTCTGGTCCTTTTCTTCTTTCGTTTTCTTCGAGTGATACCTGGAGACCGACTTTCTTCGCCGTTTCTGTTTTGGAGTGTTGTGATGTCGCAAGTTAAGGTTGCTATGTCGTCAGCAAATGCCAGGCAATCTGTCTCCAACTTTCTTCTGCCGAATGTGTGTGGCTGCTTAACTTTGAGCAGACAGTTGAATCATGAGCTTTTTTTGGCGTCAATAGGCTTTTACTACAAATTCTTTGCTGTCTGAGGATTTACTTTAAGTTCAGGGTTTGTTTGGGCATGATCTGCGAGGTCTGAATCCTGCTTACATTATTATTTTTCTTTCGCCATTGTTCTATTACATTTTTGAGAGCACAATTCTTTAATGTTTGCGAATTTGCTTTAGATTAAGAATTCGTTCAGTCAAGATCTGCCAGGTGTGAATCCTGCTTACGTTAGTATCTTTCTTTTCATCAGTCTTCTATTACTTCTCCGAGGGCACAGTGGAAGAGTAATGGAGAGAGTCCATCTCCTTGTCTTACTTCTGTTCTGATTTTGAGTGGTTGTGAGATTTCCTCCATTAATGTAGCTTTGAATTGTTTGTCTTTTAATGCCTGTTTTGTTATTCCAAGTGGTTTGAGGTCTAAGCAGTTTGTGGAACAGTCATTACCGATCACGTGAGTCATGAACGTTTCTTTAAGTCAGCGATGTGCAGACCAAATTCTTACTGCAATACTTTGATGTCTGAGGATTTGCTTTATATTCAGGATTTTTATGGACACGATGTGCCACTCTGAATCCTGTTTGCATTGGTTTTTAAAATTTTTGATTCTCGTAGTTGTTCTATCGTGGATATATTGGGATATCATTTTGTGGCTAACTGATACTCCCGAGATTCCTATATAATTGTTTAATTATGTTCTGTCTCCTATTTTTTGAAATGGGTGTAAGGCGTTTTTCTAATGAAATTTGTTCTGTTCGTCAAATGCCTTAAATAATTTTTCTGATTTCTTTTATGGTGTTTTGTTTTGCTGATTTTAAAAATTCTTCTGCAATGCCATCTTCACCAGATGCTTTATTGTTTTGGAATCTTTTGATTTGTCTGATGATTTTGTCTTCGTCTGGTAGTACGGAATTTGGGTTAGTTTCCTCGTGTTCTTGTGGCGGGAATCTTTGTGTTGGGTCCTGATCAGTTGACGAGTGTTTCAAAGTATTTAGTGAGTTCTCTATCTACGGTTTTCTTGATTGTTTGGTGTCAGTTGCCCATTATATTTCTTGAAGCAGAAACTCTGTAGTTGATGTGTTCTGTAAGTTTTGCAGAAATTTCGAGTTATATTTTTCTGGAAGTGTCTATTTCAATTATTATTATTATTATTATTATTATTATTATTAATGGGGAGTGATTAGCTCAGTGTCTAAGCTGTTCACTTCCCAC
This sequence comes from Anabrus simplex, assembly GCF_040414725.1. NCBI lineage: Eukaryota > Metazoa > Arthropoda > Insecta > Orthoptera > Tettigoniidae > Anabrus > Anabrus simplex. The sequence goes on along the minus strand of NC_090265.1, from coordinate 215,848,640 downwards.
TCGGAAAGCTGAAGTTCGAATCCTGGTCAATTCTGGATTGAGATTTTCATCTAAAAATGTACGTGGCGACAAGAGGGGCACCCGGCATTAAACTGTGGCCAAAAAAATGAGGCTGGGTGGCTCCAGATACCCTATGTAACTGGGAAAAGCCGAAGCAAATTTAAGTTTTTATTATCGTTATTATTCATGGTGGAGTATTATGCTTTTCAGCGATTAGTCTGCAAGCCTCTGTAATTTAACCAACCGCCTCCATAGTCTTCTACTTGTAACCAGCTCTGTAGCCTCGTTTAGTTCCAGAATTCGTACGTTTATATAATTAAAACTGACAACCATTGTGGCCTCGGTCATTCCGAACATCCTCTTGGAATTTTTCCCATTGTACCAGCAACCATTCTCATTATTTTCAAGTCCACTACATCCTGACTACATCCATATTTCTCTCCTGTACAAAGGCCTGAAATCGGAAGTAACTACTTTCTTACAGAAAACCGTTGATCGAAGGCGCGTGATCACTGCATTAGCTTTGCTACATCCTGGAAGAATACACATCCTTGAAGTACTGAAGTTATTTTATTAACATACCCGCTGCACCTCTTTTCAAGCTTCAAGACATTCGATTGCAGCCTTTTAGCAACGTCTGACATTTAGACCAAGTCGACGCCATAGACCTACCTGTTTACTACATATGCACCCACTTGAATAATTTCCTGCCATTTTTTATATTTCAGAAAATAATCAATCAGTATTATAAACAGCGAAGGTGAAGCCTTGTGCAGCCACTGTAACTACAGTACTTTAAACAGAAGACTCAATCTACCATCTATTCTCGCTGTGGCCCGATTGTCAATGCCTCTGACTGCCTGTAATCCACTCTCTGTCCTTCACCCTTTACACCTATCTCTTCCTCGTTATCTCCTCTTACTCGAATATCATTAACTCCCTAACACATCCAAACGTTTCCTCACTCAGTCATTCTTTCCCTCTTCCTTGATCGCATAATCCCACAGAACGGCTAACATCCTTTCCCTTGGTTTTCTGGCATGTGCCTTCTCTAGACCTACGGAACATAGCATAACTGTATTATCTTGTTTCAGTTACTTGATGTGACTGCAAATTTGATCCTGACAGATCCTTTGTTGTTTGAAACTTCACTGACATTCATCCAATTTACTCTCCACCATTGATCGAACCCTCTTTTCTAAAATACTGTGCATACCTTACCCAGAGTACAAATCATTGGGATATCTCGATAGTTGTAATTCTTCCTGTTCCCTTGCTAGTAGGTGGGTACAGTAACTGCTTACAGTTACCTCCTTATTCCCTTCAGTTCTATTTCTCGCTTTGAACTCACCAATTAACACCATCCTATCCTTACTGTTAACCTTGACTACGACATAATTAAATGCTTCATAGAACGTATCGACTTCATCCTCAACTGCTCCCTTACATGGTTAATATATTGAAAATATTTTTGATCTTTTAAATCTACCCACGTCTTTCGCTCATTTGCGTGCCATGGTTTTCCTAAGCAATTCCATCCCACTCTCTATTCTTCCCCCTTTATTACCTGTCAAGAACACCATATAATTTCCTCTCTCTTTCTCATTAACTCCTCTTACCCGACCATCATTAACACCTTAACGTAACCAGACGTCTCGTCACTCAGCCAGTTATTCATTCATTCATTCTTTCTTTCTTTCTTTCTTTCTTTCTTTCATAAGCCTCGTTAATAGTGATTACACATAATCGAATTCCATTTCGTTCGCCGAGCTGTTTTCAAGGAGTCCCTGACATGTCTACCGACAGTGTGTGGGGGCGGTGCCATCTACCTGTCCTAAGAGGGGACAGCCCCTGTGGACTCTCGAATTGAAAGCGTGAGTTGGTGAACACCGGACCCCAGCTGAGTCTGGCATTGTTTCCACTTCCTTGTGCCACGTTCTTCACTTCTACCCTTCCTATCTGGGCTTCTTTTTTTCAACCCTTCTCCTACAGTTTGCTTTACGTCGCACCGACACAGAGAGGTCTTATGGCGACGATGGAATAGGAAAGGGCTAGGAGTGGGAAAGAAGCTTATTTTTTACAATCTGCTTTACGTCGCACCGACACATTAGGCCGACGATGGGATAGGAAAGGGGTAGGAGTGGAAAGGAAGCGGCCATGGCCTTAATTAAGCTACAGTCCCAGCATTTGCCTGGTGTGAAAATGGGAAACCACGGAAAACTATCTTCAGGCCTGCCGACATTGGGGTTCAAGGCCACTATTTCCCGATTGCAAGCTGATAGTTACGTGACACACACCGCGCGTTTATTTGCTCGATACCCTTCTTCTATGTCCGATCCCGACCGTGTTGGTTTTACGGGCTCTAGGTAGTAATTTATATTTACGCCCTTTGTGACCCTTCTCTCTCTCTCTCTCTCTTTTTTGTCGAAGTCTTATTCTTTGAAGGATCGGACCCTTTAGTTTCTTTTCATTTCTGATTTGTGTCAAGAGGGGATGGTTGCCGATTTATACTTCCACTTAAAACAGTAATAACCACCACCACAACTCTGGCCTGTGAAATGGAATTGTAACTCTGTCACCTCACAGGTCCGAGGCTTGCTAGAAAAACATTTTGAGCATGTTCGATAAATTTCTGAGAAGTAGTGTGCTAGCCTAACTTTAAAGAAAAAAAAAAAAAAAAAAAAAGGAAATTCGGGGCGTCGACCCATGTGGATCTTTTGCCCCTACTGGCACCATATTGCAGGAACCTGCGTGTAATTGGAATGGCGGTAGTGTGGAATGTTGTGTGTGAGGAAAGGAAGATTAAGGAGGTCACAAACACCCAGTCCCCAGGCCAGGGATATTAATCATTACAATCATAAACCCCTGACCCGGCCGGGAATCGAACCCGGGGCCACCAGGTGACGGGTGGACGGGTTGCCCTCTTCACCGCGAGGCCGGACTAGGCTAACTTACAAATATTTCCAGTGAGAATGTTGACTCTTAGGTTTGGGGACCACAGGTGTATTGAGCAGACCCAGATGCTTAACCACAAGCACTCGGAATATGTCCAAGATGCCCACTCCTATTCCTCTCAGCAATTGGTATCCAGACTCTCAGGATCACTCGGCCGTTGCGGATTCCTACCCATCTCCAGCACTTTTTTCAGGGGGAACGCGGGGGTACGCGTACCTCTTAAATATTTGAAGAATGTTTAAGAAAATATATTGGTACATTTCTATCTAGAACAGCAAATATAACTTCCGACTTGAAAGTTCATCGATCAGCTGGCGTCAACGTGGTGCTCACAGCAGCTGGAGGAGATCTGGAGTAATCTTCGATTTAAATCGACCTACCGAATCAGTTTCTCTTGGTCGGCAACATGTCACTAAGCAGCAGAATCGAAACATTAGGATCGACTAAAGCTTTGTAATTGCTACCTTACTGGAAGACATTTTACTCGCTTAGGCAAACATAAGTAGTTTAGTGCCGTACGTTGTCTGCACAGTTTAAAGTAGGTACAGACGTGCACATTAATGGTGTCTCGACATAAACAATCAACACTGCCCCACTCCCGTACTGAAAAGAAGGGGAGAGAGTAAAGGGGTAGTGTTGAAGGCCAATCCAGTACAAAACATGGGGGAAGGGAGTGAAGGGGTAGTGTCGAAGGCACAATGACTCACCTTCTCGCTTAACGCATTGCTGCATGGACTGCATGCAGACATCCCGCTACAAGACTTCGTTGTGATCGAAATGGGCACAGTGGCGGATGTATTGAAGTACAGCAGTAGGTTACCTACTCGTCCGGCGGTGTACGGGGCAACGCGTCCGGCCACCCCGGATTCGATTCCCGGCCGGGTCATGGAGTTTTAATTGTAAATGATTATATCCCTGGCCTGGTGACTGCGTGTTTGTGTCGTCCTTAACGTTTCTCAAATTCAACACTCAACACTTCCGCAATTCCAATTACATGCAGGTTCATATATTGTACAAGTAGCGGCAAAAGAACTCTATAGGTCGGCGCCCCGAGCAAATAGCATTTTAACATAAAAAAATTAAAAAGTAGCCTACTCCGTTAATTCAAGTATTAAGAGGTAAAGGAGGTTTTTAACCGAAAAGTATTTTATACTAGTTAGGAATATTTTGTATCTGCGTTATATCGGGTCTACTAATCCTTCTTCATCTCGTTCTTGCCATATTTCTATCAATCTCCAAACTGTCTTAAGACTGCATGGTATTGCTTGTGCTACTGCTTGGGTGACCATCTGAGCCTCCCACATGCCAATAATACGGCCTCGATTCGCCTGTGATAGGATAGGAGCCATCTTATTACAATGTTACAGTATAACGCTGGAATACACACACTGTGTATTCAGCACTACCTGTTCACTCCCTTCCCCTCCTTTTCAGTACTGGCGTGGCCTTCAACACTATCCCTTTACTCTCTCCCCTCCTTTTCAGTACTGGAGTGGGGCAGTGTTGATTGTTTATGTCGAGACACCATTAATGTGCGTACGTGTACTTACGATCGCTGACTTTTTTTTCTGATGTGATGCCGGTGCCTTTCGATCTTCTTGAGTAAGCGATTTGTTGTGTGGCTTGCATTGAGAAACGGCGTCTTTCGTGATTAGTTTTTCAATTTCTTAACGGCGTATGTAACTTTAAAGAAGGCAAAGAAAGTATAAGATTGTGTTGGTAATCTGAACACCTGAACCTGATTTGATGGTAGGCTACATACTCCAACAATCGTGGAAAAGGAAATTTCGTTCTTGCAAGCACGTAAGATAGTGTTTGGTGGCGAGTTAGATTGTTATTGTGTGTGTTGTCAGTTTTGAAGGATTAAGGAAATATCGAACTGTTTTACATCCACGCAGGCATCGAAAAAGCTGATAGTTAATGATTCGAACGTAAACAATGACGGGGAAACGCCGACAGCACCATGTGGTGATGCAAAAGAAGATCACAACAAAGAGCTTTCAGCCGCGTGTAACAGTGGGACGGAAGACATTCCCAAATGCTAGGATTTGGAGAAAAATCTGGAATTTTGCAGTAAGTACGAATGGTTGCTAGTAAAAAATAAGAAACTTGGCTGCAAAATGTGTGAAGAAGTGTGCGACGTGCGAAATGAAAGCACATCGCGAGGGATGAACATTTCACAGCAATGGGTTTCCGTTTGTATTTGTGCAACTGGTGGAACTGAAAATAAATGTCAGCAAATTCTTTCTCTCCGCAAGAAAATATTTAGATATAAAGAGAGTTCAGCTCATCAGGCTGCAGTTAACCTGCTAAAAACTGAAAACTTTGGAAACTGGATGCACTAAGGCTTTCGAAAAAGAAAAGGAAATATCTGCCAATGTATTTCGAACAACTTATAAAGTAGTTAAGCAAATCAATCCTTCCACGATATCGAAACTGAAATTGACGTGCAGGAGTTGAATGGCGTTAATATGGGCCGCATTCTTCATTCAGCTAACGCATGCATAAATATTGTTGCTCATATCGCAACAGAAATGAGAAACGAGGTAGCAAATATGATAGTACATGGGAATAATAAAATTGCCCTCCTTACAGATGAAAGTACCACACACTGTCATCGCTAATAGTGTACCTGGGGACAACACTTCCCGATATGGATCGGCCAATCAGCATTTTATGGGGAATTATCGAATTGCGAGATGTCAGTGCTAGTGCATTGATGAGTTATTTGGGAGCACTGGTGTTCAATGATAAGTTTCTGAAACAAAATATTGTTGCAGTCTCGACTGATGGGGTTACAGTAATGGTAGGAAGGAAGAAGGGTGTAATTACTTTAATAAAGCAACAATTTCCCATTTTTCCCCCGTCATTGTGCCAGGTACAGGCTAGAGCTTCCCGTAGGTAGTGATGTGAGTCAAAATTCCCCCTCACATGTAAACCGCTTAAAACCTTACCTTGATATACTGAAGACAGTTTACCACCAGTCACCTAAAAATGCCAGGGAATTGAAAGCTCATGCAGAGGAACTTGAAACTGTACTCCTAAAAGTTGGAAGGATTCTAGATACAAGATAGGTTGCTTCTATCTTTAGAGCAGTCTCAGTTGTGTGGAAAATTTTTGAATTTTAACCACACATTTCAAAAGTGCCGAAAACGATCCCAAGAGACAAAACTGAGGAAGTCATGTATGGAGGACTCCTTAAAGGAATAATCAATGCTAACTTTACATTACACCGTGCATTGATGTGTGATGCTCTTCAGGAGTTGGCAGAACTTAGTGTTGACTTGCAAGCTCGTGACATTACATTATATTCTGCCCATAAGGAGATATGACAGTAAATTTCGGTGTTTTTGAAAAAAAAGACAAAATATGGCCCATACTACACTGAAGCCTTGGAAGCAGAAGCCCTTTTAATGTTTAAAGGCGTGAATCTCGAAAAAGGTGCAAGAAATGAATGGAATCATATTGATGCTAAGGTCTATGAGTGCCTGGGCAGGCGTATGGAGAACCGCCTTTTAACATCAGAAGACAATGCAATCCCAGATTTAGCTACAGTTTTGGACACTACCACTTGGCCGGAAAATCCTGACGGAACTTATGGAGAAGCAGAAATAATAAACTTGCGTAAACGTTATAAGCTCCATAAAAGACAATTCTTTTTTTTCAAGTTGCTTTACGTCGCACCGACACAGATAGTTCTTATGGCGACGATGGGACAGGACAGAGCTAGGAGTGGGAAGGGAGCACGGAAAACCATCTTCAGGGCTGCCGACAGTGGGGTTCGAACCCACAATCTCCCGAATACTGGATACTGGCCGCACTTAAGCGACTGCAGCTATCGAGCTCGGTAAAGACAAATCTTAAGAGGTTACCGTGAATATATTGCTGAGAAGAAATGCCCACTATCTCTCCTGTCCCTTACTAACACTATGAGCAGCATCCCAATTTCGACAAGTGAATGTGAAAGAGTCTTCTCACAAATGAACTTGATCATTACTCCAACAAGAGCATCATTGTATCTGAATACAGTAGCAGATCTTATGTTCATCAAGTTGGTTCGCCTTACACTAAAAATTTTCAAACCTGTGGATTACGTGAATCCATGGTTCCTGTAAGGAAGACATCTGGCGACCGACACGAAAAGCAAGGAGAGGAAACGTGAGGATGGCAGTGATCAGCCACTTTTACTAGTAGGTAGCAAAATGAGACACTGCCGCATGCTTATATTTATGTGTTCACTTAATTTTAAAACGATTATAAATACCGAGTGCAGTCACCACCTTGACATTTAACCACAAATAAAATAGCGTAATATTTTTTTCCTATAAATTTATCAGCCCGAAAAGTGATAACTGGACTCTGCATAATTGCCGAAAATTGTAAGATGTTTTATCGACTACAGCTGAGAGTACCCCTTAAAATGTTTTTAGGAAAAAAGCACTGCCCACCTCAGTAACAGAAGAAAAGCTACGTTATCCATCTCAAGTCCAGCTCACATGTGGATACCAATAGAAGTTCAAACTAAATTTCTAAATTGCTCTATAAATTCATTAAATGTTGATTTTTACATATTGTATGGCTATGTTGTTGCGACCTTCGTAGTTGCGGCCAAAGAGCTCATATTCGAAACGTTTCTTACTTGACTAGCAACTAGAAGATTTTTAAAAGAATTTACATATTCATTGGAGAAAAACTAGATCAAGTAAAGGAATTCAGATATCTAGGAAGTCTGACGGAAAATGTACGAGAGAACTAAACGCACATGTGAAGGGAGCTTTCTCAAAAAGAAGTATCTACTAACATCTAAGGCCTTTCGCATAGAGGTACGAAGACACTTCGTGAAAAGTTTTGTATGGAGTGTTGTAAGGTATGGGTCAGAAACATGCACCCTGTGAAAAGTGGAAGTGGTGAAACTCAAGGCCTTTGAGGTGCGGTGCTGGCGTCTACTCCCTAAGAATACCCTGGACGAGTAGTCACAGACGAGAACGTTCTCAAAAGAGAGACGCACCTTGGTTGAAACCTTAAACAAGAGACGAAATAGTTCCATTTTTGTTGTTGCCATTTTTCTTAACGTCGCACCGACACAGATATGTCTTATGGCGACGATGGGATAGGAAAGGTCTAGGAAGTGGAAGGAAGCGGCCGTAGCCTTAATTAATGTACAGCCCCGGTATTTGCCTGGTGTGACAATGGGAAACCACGGACAACCATCTTCAGGGATCGCCGACAGTGGGGCTCGAACCCACTATCTCCCGATTATTGGATACTGGCCGCACTTTAGCACGAAATAGTTCGTTTGTAACTTGTTTCGTCATTCTGACTGCTTCATCACCCTGTTTGAAGGGAAAATGGAAGGTAGAAGGAGCAAATGAGGACCTAGGGTGCTACTGATAGATAACATTGAAGGCAAGCCTACCTATTGTCACTTGAAGCTGCTGGCCAAAGAACGGAAACGCTTGGAAGACATGCATGTTAACCACCAACCTTAGGATTGTGGAGAATAAGAAAATATGATTGCACAGATAGTGTAAATTCTAGTGGATACCGATCAGCTAATAACTTCAGCTTGAAATAGGGGTAGCATGCCTGCCTCCTTCACAGAGATCCCGGGTCCGATTCCCGTCTAGTTCAGGGATTGTTACCCGGATCTGAGGGCTGACCCGGTCTATGAATGCAAGAATAATGGCCGAGAGGATTCGTCGTGCGGACCACACGACACCTCGTAATCCTCAAGTCTTCGGACTGAGCAGCGGTCGCTTCGTAGGCCAAGGCGCTTCGGGGCTGTTGCGAAATGTTTTTTTAATGTACAGATCGAACATTCAAAAAGGCTGAAGAAATTTATGGAGGTGGGGGAGAGCAAGGGGGGTGCAGTTAGTTTCCAGTATGCTCCTCCAGATGCATTCTTGAACTCAAAATCTTGAATTTTAGAAACATGGGTTTTGCAAAGGAACGATAATCGACTGGCTGTCTAGCTGAGGCGTGGGTCCGCTTCCCCGTCAGGAATCGAAAAATTAAGAATTTCTCCTTGTGAAGAGGCGCATGACCCTGCCGTTCACTCAGCCTAGACAAAAAATGAGAACCAAGTTAATTCTTGGGGTAAAGGCGGTCGAGCGTAGAGCTAAATATCACCTAGAATCGAGGTTACAAGTAGTGGAACCCTTTACACTCTACTCCTCCAAGGGCCTTCATGACCAGTACTGAGATAATTTTGGCTTTTTAATAATACTATATGAAATACTATAGAAATCAAAAAGCCACTAACTCCAGTGAACCAAATTATACACTAGGGATAAAAAACTATTTGTGGCCATATTCCCCAATAAATCATCTTAATATTTTTTTTAAAATTGCAGTATTACCTTAATATAAACAAACTAGGAATATCAAAATAATCATAGTTGGATAGGTTTTTGTTTAAAAATAGTATGTCTGTCTGTCTGTTGGGTCATCAGCCCAGACGCTGGTTGGATCCTCAAATAGCACCACCAAAGGCTATGCTAGTTATAGGGAAACTGCAAAAATCAATGGCAGAGCCCAAATGAGGCGTACTAGGCAAGATGAGGAGTGAGGTAGTTTGCCATTGCTTTCCTCACTGGATCAGAAGGTGCTACTGCAGCACGACTGATCCTATGAGCAACACCTTTCATAACATTCAGATAGACTACTATTTGTGCTCCAAATGTCATTACTCAGCACCACCCATACCCCAGCAGCTTCCATATTGTCACAGCCATAGATGAGACTGGGACTTCGGTGGAAGCTACACTTTGCTCTGGCCTGTGCCAAGAGACGGATATAAAAATACTGCATCCATCAAGAAATGGCAACAGGCGGAAAAATAGTATATAGTCCTGGAATTAGGTGTTATTTTTAATTTCCATAGTGTCTTAACAAACTGCAAACCTCATGACATCTTATATGGCCGTTTACTTCACTGTGCATATACATTAATTGTTTATTGTCTGACATTCGATGTACACCAAAGTTATACACCCACATCTACCTGAGATAGAATTCTATCACAAACTTTTACGATGGAAACAGGGAGATTTCACTAGAAGTTGAAGGTTATCGTTTCTGTGTCATTCTCATCTTCTGTTGGCATCCAATAGTCCTGACAACTAGCGGTAGAATACGTACGGAAAGCAGAAAGTCGCTAACTGCGTGGAATTACTTGGTTTGCGATTTCTACAAAATAATAAGCAGCTTGTAGGTGACTAGTTATATTCGGATTTAGGTGTTTTATGCTATACATGGATAGTAGGCTATGCTTGCAATATTTTCCTATCAAAACCTCGAAAATGACAAAAAATGGAGTAGGATGGTTTTTGATTGCCATGATTCAAATATATAATCCATTCGTCACTGCACTATAGATGACTCAGGTTTGTTCTTCGGGAGACCAGACTTCGATTTTGAACATAGTTTCTGTATTCTAACGTGTGGTTTCTTTGTTGTATATCGTATTAACAGCTTCAAGAGCCTCCTCTAGTACCTTTCAAGGTGCTTACTTTCTAGTAACTCCCACTGTGCTCAGCGGAGTGTGGACGGTCGGCATGGCAATATAATGTGCAGAAAGGTGGCTAGTCTTATTTGCAAGCAACAGCCGTTAGAAATCAGCACAAATTATACAGTAACCGACTTTTCTAAGAAGCTTAACGCCCATCGTGCGGCCGACAGACGAGTGGGAGTGATCAAATGATCTCTTGGAGAGCTGCCATGCTAATGTATACTTCAAATTATGTTTGACACTATTTATTATTGAGACAGGTCTCACAATGTAGGAGAGGAGACTGCGCAGTAGCGTGGATGATTCAGCACTTGCTGCAACATCACCATTAATACAGAAGCTCAGGAATTTCCCGTCCAGTATCGAAGGATCAAATGTCCCATTCAATTTAATGGAGTTTTCTTTCAATGCCTTAGACAATACTTTCTTTAAACGTAAGAAGCAATGATTAACACTCTCAGGAAAAAGTACGTACTTGTCTCCAGAAATCAGGCATTTTGTTTCTCCTCTGTGCCTACACAATGGATTTTAATTTGATACAGTACCGTCAACACGGGTTACTTGGACCCAATTTTCAAGTCCTTTTCTACTTTTTTGCTTCATTAGTCAAATAAAAGTTTAAAATGGGCCCGATAACTTTTATTTTATATAACTGTAGGTGTTATTTCAAAGCTTGGGAGTAGTTTTAATTGTATGTATTGAACACAACGTACAGGGGAGCTTTTTGAAAATTGGGTCCAAGTAACACTCATGTTTGGGCTACTTGAACCCATGTCATGTTTTCCCATTATAAAACCATTGTAAGTAGCTCTGGGTCCAAGTAGGACTTAGGTTCTTTAATAACACCATTCGCATACACTGAAAAACATACAGCAAACATTTTAATAACCACCAGATGATAGGCACTAGACAACTTATTTTTAGTTTTGAACAAGATATTTTTATAACAAAACTAGCAAATGTACCCGTGCTTCGCTACGGTATTCTACATAGTATACGGATATCGACGTAAATACTGTGCGTGCAGCAAATGAGATTGTTTTAAAATTGCATGTCTCTTAGCCTTATCCGAGAAATAGCATGGGGAGGTCCACATACGTTGTTTCCAATGTAAAGTGAGGGTTGCGGAGTTGTGATGATAACGCCAGGCTCACTTGCCTACTGCCATTCACAATCGAGTTGGCAAGTTTACATTATAATTGCAGGCCCCAATGCCTACTGCGCGGTCACAATCGATTTGGGGAGTTTTAGTTAGAATGGCAGACCCATTTCCTACTTTCAGACAGGTTACAGTTGAGGAGTTTTTATTATAATACCAGGCAACTTCCCTACCACCAGTCAAAATTGAGTTGTGCAGTTATCATTATAATGACAGTCCCTTTTTACTGCTGCTAGCCAGCTTACTGCCAGTCACACAGAATTAGTGAGTTTCCATGAAAATAGCAGGCCACTATGCCTAATGCTAGTCAAATTTTAGATTGGAACATTTGTTTATAATGGCGGGCACCCTGGCCTAGAGCCAAATACAATAGAGTAGGGGACTTTCGAACAAAACTGCATGATCCCTTGCCTTCTGCAAGACAAATCAAAAAGTGAATTATTCATTAAAATGGTAGGCCCTCCTTACTAATGCCAGTTATACACGAGTTGGAGAAGGACCCCATTCCTACTGCCAGCAGTCAAAGTCGGTGTAGGGAGTACTGATTACAATAGCAGACACATCCTTTCTCGATCGCTACAAATCGACATCAATGAATATATACAGATGGACATACGAAAGTATATGAATGTTTACAATATTGCAGAACTTCATTTACAGATTAACTGCTGCTAAACGGTACGTCATATCGACAAAGGATTGTACCGTAAGGCGCAGTATTTAGCGATCTAAATGGCTGGTCCTATGATATTTTCTCGCATCTAATCTATTCATGGGTCAGATTGAATCAGAAACGTTGAATAGGTTGAAATTTGTGTAAGAATATCTTACATTGCATTACTTTTCGGATAATTATGTGACATAGCATTTGGCTCACATATGGGTACTGGGTGGGCCAATGTTCGTGTAAAGTTTGATCATACTATCTTTCCTGTAAGTGATTGAAATGATGCACATGAGAAGAAAAGGTTTAGAAATTAATTTCCATTAAGGCAGGTAGACTTCCATTAAGTTTGGTTGTGTTTTTTTTGAGGGAGTGCAAAATCACGGTTTCGGTTTCGTATAAACCCCCAATTAGTTCATGGATTCAGAAACAATATTTCCCCTAAAACCTCCCCAAAGGACAGGTGGATTCTAAATATGAAGTTTGGTGGAAATATATCCAGTAGTTTTCAAGTTAGAGAAAGTCAAACAGACCAACAAACAAACAAACAAACAAACAAACAAACAAACAAACAAACAAACAAACAAACAAACAAACAAACAAACAAACAAACAAACAAACAAACAAACAAACAAACAAACAAACAAACAAACAAACAAACAAACAAACAAAGTAAACAAAGAAACAAAGAAACAAACAAACTAACTAACTAACTAACTAACTAACTGACACCAAGGAAACCTACCCTTGGACAGATGGATACTATATATAAAATGTGGTTCAAATATCTTGTTAGTTTTCAAGTTGTAAGAAGTACGCTTTACACGCACCCGCTCTTGCATTAAGTCCGCTGGGATTTGTACCGAAAAACGGTCCGTTAATGATATCTCCCGTACTAAATCCTGTTAACGAAATGATGCACATGAGAAAAAAAGGTTTAGAAATTAATTTTCATTAAGTCAGGTTGATTTCCATTAAGTTCGGTTGTGTATACTTTGAGGGAGTGCAAAATCACGGTTTCGTTTTCGTAAAAATCCCCACTCAGTTCAGGGATTTAGAAACGATATTTGCGCTAAAACTTACCCAAGGAGAGGTGGATTCTAAATATGAAGTTTGGTGGAAATATATATTTAGTAGTTTTCAAGTTATAGAAGGACAGACAAACAGACAAACAAACAGACAAACAGACACCAAAGCTAAAAATGATGCAGATGGTCATTATTACACCTGAAACGGATAACTGTAGGGAAATTTCGCCAAAATAATCAATGTACAGACTCACGGTCGTTACGATTTTATTTATATAGATGACGGATAAGCATGAGCATGTTGAAAAGTGCACGACTCCACTTCGAGATTCATATCTCCTAAACGGTTTATGATATTAAGAAACGGTTTGCGCCATCAGACCCCTCATTTATCGCTCTACATGTTTGTTTCTAAACCATATCCTCGTATCTCTCATATTAAGGGGGTAAAATGAGTTCAAATTTTGTATAGGGTGAAATTTGGGTGCATTTTTAACATTTTACATTACTTTTTGCCTACTTATGTATAAGCTAGAATTATGAAATTTGGTACACATATGTCCCTTAATCGTGCCAATGTGCGCACACAACGTGATGATCCTATCATTCTGATAAGTGTGTCAAGCAATGAAATATACGTGTAAAAATCACCAAATTTACGAACAATCCAGATATACGGCCAAATTTAACGTATAAGGGAGAGAGATACGACAAAATGTCACAGGACCAAAGTTGTAGATCACTCCGAATTGAAGTGACATTGTGCCATCCGTTTTGTGATACGACTTACCGTTTAGCCAAAAAATAGCTCAAAAGGAATGTCTGCACAGTCATTAAAATTCCCTCCATATTTCGATATCTTTGGGGGTTAAAAGTGAAAAATTTGGACATCTTGGAATTTTCCAGTCGGTTAGGGACCAAAAGCTATAATTTCACCAAATTTCAATTGTCTACCTCGTCTGGCAGGTTGTGCCGCCATCTTGATTTGGGGGGATAGGGGATAAAAATGAGGAAATTCTCGAAAATTTTTAAGCCCACGAAACCTATAGGTTATCGTTTCGGATATACTATACGACTGTGTTCTTATGCTGAGCCCAAAATTTGAGCCCCCCCAGCGTGCCCCCTTCAGGGAATTTTGAGAATTTCCGATTTTTCTAGGGATCCTGGGGTCATCACTTTCCCTCGTACCAAGTTTCTAATTTCCGAGATTTCTTGAAGTGCCTCATTAATTCACGTCTTTTTTCATTTTTAAATATTTATATATACATCGCTCCAGCCCGACTTGCTTTTATATATATAGATCTTAATACCTCTGTGCTAGTTTGTCTGTTCTAATGTCACTAATTCATTTCAATTAACTAAGAGAATAAAAAATCACACACTTTGTCAAAGTGGCTCACGAAGGCTAGCTCTTCTTGTTCAGTAAACACTTTGGGATTGCCGGTTCCTGACTGGATTTGTTTTTTTACTCTTCTCTTGATGGTTGATCGACTTATTTTAAAGACTTATTCAGCTTGCCTTTGCGATATTTGCCCTGTCTGAATCACTGTTAAACATTCTTCAAGCTGTTGGTCAGTATAATCTGCATATTTTCGACTTCCAGGCAGTCTTTTATAACTGTACACCATAATGCTCAGACCTCTGAATAACAGAGGACGAAATTACATTTTAAAGTGTGTAAAATATAGAAAAAAGGCCAGTTATCACATTCTATAAGATAAATGTTGCAGGCTACTTGGACCCACGTCTCCACGTCTAGACGTGGGTCCATGTAGGCCGGTTCTCGTGGTAATGTGTACTCACTCTATATATCACAAATTTCTACAAAAACCTTGCTACATCTTAGAAAGAATCCTACAGCATGTTATTGTCCTATATGTAATTGCTTACATGTTTACTTACCAATGTTCTGGCTTCCATGAAGATACAGTAGACAGATAAAAGTTTGTAGTGAACAAATCGCGTCACTTTAGTCAAACCACTGTATAGACCGCACTGCTGCTTAGTGGATTACTGCAAAACTAGTTCGAACGTGCATAGTCCTACATTGTGATGCCACCTAACGGAAGGAACAGCAAAATATTTGGATATCACATTGTATAACGGGCTTGAGAAGATGAAAACATTTTTTTCATGAGGGTCCAAGTAGCACCTTAAGGGTCCAAGTAGCCCATCATTACGGTATATGAAAGATGGTTATTTAAATTTCGTCTGTTGTCTAAACCTACAAAATTCAAAATATATAAGACCCTTGTTAGACCTGTAGTGACATATGGCTCAGAAGCCTGAAACCTTTTACTTGATGATGCAAATAAATTAAGAATATTTGAGAGAGAGATTATTAGACGAATATATGGCCCAATTCAAGAGCAGAATGGTTGGAGGATAAGAACGAATGCTGAAATACAGAGCATATTAGACCAGGAGGGTATAGTTAGATTTTATAAGGCACAGAGACTGCGATGGCTTGGCCATATGGAAAGAATGGAGGAAGAACAAATGCCAAGAAAAGTAGTTAAATTCAGAATAGACAAAAGACGGCGACAAGGAAGGCCCCGTAATAGATGGAGCGATGTTGAAGTCGACCTGAGGGCAATGAACATCCGTCCATGGAGAGCAGCCGCTCAGGATCGAAGTAGTTGGCGGACTATCGCAGAAGAGGCCAAGGCTCACACAGGGCTGTAGCGCCGGATAAGTAAAGTATATGAAAGATGAAGCTTTATTAATTACCAGCTATTGTACCCGTTCCTCGCACGGGAATTTGCAATGGATTACATGTTTCCTTCATGAATTTATGTGAAGTCACACGCCTGCATTCAAACGTTCAATACGGCATATTAAGCTAATGTGTGTCTATGAAAGCACGTGGCACTAACGTGAAGTACGAAAAACAAAGCAGAGACATAATGAAGACGATTAGAGAGTCTTTTTGTACGTTACAGTTTCTGGTCCGAAGTTGTGCGAAATTCTCGGATACATATCGTTGCTTCTCTGATCATTGGAGTGCGCTGTATCTGAAGACTCATGAAACCCATCGTTGATGATAACCTCCCTTATTATCTGTTCCATCGAGAAAAATGGCTCTTTAGTTCTTCCTGTTAACCCACCTTGAAGTGACATGCACCAAGTATTCCAAGCGACTAGGAATAAAATTCCGATTTTTCGAAAGCATCTTCGTTATTTACAGTTGTACGATAAATGCGTATATGGCATAAGATAGCGGAAATAACACATACTTAAAAGTTTGTTATATACAGTCTTTTGATAGACCTAATTTAACAAATATACTGTATATTAAGGTTAGTCATGTATATTTTGTGGGAGTGTAAAATCACTGTTTGAATCCTTCTGTAAAATCCCAGGCTTTTCAGGGATTTAGAAACAAATTTGGCCCTGAAACCTACCCAAGGGCAGCTAGATTCTAAATATGTGGTTTGGCAATATTATATTGAGTAGTTTTCTACTTATGAGAACACTAACATACACCAAAGTTAAGAAATATGGAGATGGTCATTATTACCCTGCAACAGAAAACTGAACGAAAATTTCGCCAAAATATTCAGTGTACAGACACACGGTAGTTATGATTTCATTTATATAAATTACCAAAAGAGCTTATACGACTACTTTCCTACCTAAGAATTTAAAAGAAATGTGTCCTTCATCGAAATTTTAATTGCAAAGTCTTGACCAAACTAGGAAGAGTTATTCAAAACGTTATAGATTAGGCTTACTAGAGATAATGTACAACAAATACCTTCAAACACATCAGTAGTATCTCCCAATTCTCATATTTCACTGTCTGAATCTTCTATATCACCTTCTGCGTTAATTATATCGACTAATGGATCTTCTCTTAGCCTTTTTAGTCCCATCTTTACCACTACGTGTATGAATGATACGTTACATTCTTTCACATCTCTGCACCGCATCCTTGATTTGGGAACAATTTAACGTAAACTGTTATCAAGTACCATCAAGCGACAGAACTTGTTACTACAGGGTACCACGAAGATATAGCTAACTACCTGATGTATCTGTGCTTCGCTACGGAATTCTACATTGCATACAGAATTCTAGGTTGGGTAGTGTACACGTTGGAGTAAGATTGTATTAAATTGCATAGCTCTTAACGTTACCCCAGAAACGCGACTGGGAAGTCACCAAACGTCTTTTCTCATGTGGAGACTGGGTTAGGGAATTTTCATTGTAATGGTAGACCCTCTTGCCTACCATCAGTCACAATCAAGTTGGGGTTTTCATTATAATGGGAGGCGCTTCCTCTCCACCTGCCTTTTTACACCCTCAGAAAGACTGTCTTAGTGGTTTTCCCAACTGAAATCAACATAGATCATTAAAATGACCTCAGTAGGAATGTCGGGATTAAAAGCAATGCTATCATACGAAATACTCGATCAAATGAAAAACCACACATTTTCTCACTTTTAACGAACAGTACTACGCTGCCGATCTAACAGTCCAACGTTCCATAGCTGGAATGACCAGGTCGCAGATAGCCATGAACACTCATCTGCCATTATTCTCTTAAATGTGCAGATTGCTCATTCCAATCAGCGCCTTAGAGTAGGGATCGAATAGCTGGAATACTATGATTAACCAGTATGTTACGAACCAGCAGTATGAGGAAATGTATGAACCAGAGGAATGGCATCTAAGTCTAAGTCTCCAGCTATTTCTTGCCAATATTCAGGCAGGCTGTTCTAGTCGGTACGCAGCAGTAATCCCATCTGTCGCAGAAGAGTTTTCAATAGAACTACGGTGTCGTTTAGTTTCACAGGGTTCAAAATGTTTCTTTCTGGGCCCCCATCTTGCCAGGATTTGAAGGACGGACGATACGCAATATGTAACAAACATTCCAAAATTCTTAACATGGCGTGAAGGAGAATAGACCAAATGAAAAAAAGGGCTTCGTTTGCAGGCTTACCACAATATTAATCGAAGGTTACATCTAATGTACGTACAGTCATCTAGGGTCAAGGTAAAGTTCACAAGATTCTCTATACGAGTTTTCATGTCAGGTCCTCGTAAAACCAACTCCGGTGATTCTTTAGAGAAAACAAATCTAATAGTTCTACAGTACGATGTTGACCCTGGACGATCGTTTCACCATAGAACTTTTCTGGATGATACATCGATCGGTGAAATAGCGACGGAGGCAATCAAAAACATGCATTCATCCACGTTTTCGACATTCAGTTGCACTTTTAAATACTGTGACTTCCACTGTCATCAAATTCCCACTTACAGATCAAGTTCGCCGGTACATTATCTTCTAAATTCAACGATTTGGAAATGATTTCACCAGTTTTATATAAATGTTCTTGTAGGTCTACCAGTGCAGATGTTCCGCTGACTGAAATAGATTGTGGCAAAAGTTATTCCTTTGCTTGTTTTTACACCGTATAGGCTAGGTAGGCAGTTTTCATGAATGCTGTTTACGACCGACCTCGAAGTGTTGTATTGCCTTTTGGAAAGGTCGAGGTCAACAAATAAAGATAACGCTTCCATAAATGACAGGCGTTTGAACTATTCGTTATATGTTGGTGTGTTTTCTTCAGATTCTGCCTGTTTAGCAGCAAAGGGAAGCTCCTCTGCAGAGTCAGTACAAGAGGTTCTAAGAGTTTTCTGCTTTTGTTTTTTGCCTACTATTCCCATAATATCGAAGCACCGTGTGTCGATGGAGTCTCCTTGAATATCCTGTACCAGTTGTAAGAGGCTGTAGAGAGGCATACCAGAAAACTTGTACGGTAAATGCGGCTGTCTCGAGATTCCTGAAGTATTGCTCCTGCTTGTGCCAGACTTTCCCTTTCATCTTTTAATTTCCTTTTGGTTTTATATTGCACTGACTCAGGGACGTCTTACAGCGACGATGAGGTAGGGCAGGATTAGGACTGGGAAGGAAACGACCATGGCCTTAATTAACGTACAGCCTGATGTGAATTGGAAAACCATCTTCAGGGCTGTCGAGAGTGGGGTTCAAACCTACCATCTTCCGAGTGCAAACTAACAGTTATATGCCCCTCCAAAATAATAATAATAATAATAATAATAATAATAATAATAATAATAATAATAATAATAATAATAATAATAATGGCATGTTCCGCAGCTGTGAGCTTGCATTCGGGAGATAGTAGGTTTGAACCCTACTGTCGGCAGCCCTGAAGATGGTTTTTCGTGGTTTCCCATTTTCACACTAAGCAAATGCAGGGGCTGTACCAGGTACCTTAAATAAGGCCACTGCCGTTTCCTTCCTACTCCTAACCCTTTCCTATTATATCGTCGCCATAAGACCTCTCATGTTGGAGCGCGGTAAAGCAACTTGTAAATTAATAATAATAATAATAATAATAATAATAATAATAATAATAATAATAATAATAATAATAATAATAATAATAATACTGTATTATAAGTTCTATAGCGACTTATGTCACGAAAATTATTGTTCCACAAGAGTTCTTGTAGGTGCTGGTAAACATATTGAACATCAAAAAGGCGCATTTGAACACCTTCAAGTACCATAGAGCTCTGCCGGGATCGAATGGATTAACTCGGGTTCAGAATGTCAATGCTCTTCCATCTGAGCCTTTCAACTCAGCTCTTCAAGAGTTGGGCGAAATAGCAGGCTATAATTTTTGGCCTGACAAGTTTTCCTATTTCCATATGAGTATTACAACTTGAGAAGCAGTTGTTTTTATTAACGCTCATAATCTAGTTTAAAACTCCTTTATCTCATTTATACATCTCACTTTCATCATCTCTCTTGTATTGAACAGGAAATGATTTAACTGTATGTGCTGCAATCACATTAGACAACGTAGTTCTCGATGGAAGCTATCATCATAGATGTACCAGATGGATGGGCACCAGCATCTTTGTCCTCTTTGAACAGCTGGTGAGATCAATCACCATTGATAAGAACACTGCCCTGTTTTCAGACCCCAGGTTGGCGTGTTCGATTCCGGCTCAGTCGGGTGGTATACGATGGTGTTCATATGCATCAGTCTCGTGTCAGTAGATATGGGCATGTAGAAGAACTTCTGCAGGTCAAAATTCCAGCACCTCGCCCTCTTATTAAACCGTAAAATTAGTTAGCAACGATAAAGCTTTAGTTAGACTACGTTCCTTTGTAACAAACACTACTGTTTTATTTCTCTCAAAAACATAAACCTCCCTTTCCGTCTTTGGTTCTACTGTCATACGAAAACTTTGCAAACACAAGGGATACATCAGAGTGTATTTTCGAGAAATGCTTGTACGTACAGTAGTATCGTGTGGCTGGGATAACAACAAAGAAACAGCTTGTGTGTCAACAAACATGCCCTTGCGCTGGCAAACTCTGAAACGGCAAGACCAGTACAAAAAGTGAAATTAAAGAAATTAATATACTGTAGTTTCACTTAAAAAACGAAATTCCTGTCGATGTTTCATTTAATAATACTTCCACGGAAAAGGTTCTCTAGAAATTGTAATGTATCATACGTGCTTCATTTACCAGTCGGGGGTGCCCAGTTCGATTCGCGCTACGATGAAGCGTGAGTTAGCTGTTGACATACTGTAACCGTGCATCACCATGCCATAGACATGTTAGGAGGTTTAGTCAACTATATATACCATTTTCCGCAACATTCTGCGACGTGTAATGTCGTAATTAGCAGTTTACGTTCAAAACCGAGACACGAGTCGCGATACGCAAGCTCGAAGGGAGCAGGTCTCTGTGCTGTATCGAAAGAAGGATAGCGTATTACCGCGGAACCTTGAAATTGCGCTCTCACTCGGTGTGAGAGAGAAGAAGAGATGACGCTACGCGTAAAAATGTATTTTGTCAGAGAGTGGGGTAAATTAAGGTGTGTTAACCCCCAAGAAATGTCCGACTCGTTCGCCGAATGGTCAGCGTACTGACCTTCGGTTAAGAGGGTCCCGGGTTCGATTCTCGGCCGGGTCGGGGATTTTAACCTTAATTGGTTAATTCCAATGGTCCGGGGGCTGGGTGTTTGTGTTGTCCCCAACATACCTGCAACTCATACACACACATAACACTATACTCCACCACAATAACACGCAGTTACCTACAAATGGCAGATGCCGCCCACTCTCATCGGAGGGTCTGCCTTACAATGGCTGCACTCGGCTAGAAATAGCCACACGAAATTATTATTACCCCCAAGAAATAAAATTCCTTACTGTTTCAACACCGCATTCATTGGTGCCAATCCACCACATTTAACTAATAATAATTATAATAATAAGACTTTTTGATATAACCTATGGACTCATTCGAACCGGCGTATTTTATGCAAATTGTTTATGCACATAAACGAATACTTTAATAGTGGATCGGTAATGACGCATGTCACATAGCAGTGCGCAGATTGAAGCCAAGTATTAATAACTGGCAACCTGAGAAAAAAAGGTGGAGTAGTTATGAGATAAACCATGACGCGCGAATTTATAAAAGGACGCTTTTGAGATTGTGAACGACCCACTGATCGGATATACATAAAACTAGATCAGTATAAAAGAGGGGTCAAGAGCTATAATTTGATTACTGTCACGTCGCTGAAAGATTACGTTTATCGGAGCGGAATTTTGACTAGGGGTGTGGTTTACCACCTCTCCGACCACTCAGCCAAAATACTTTAACTAAAACCCGGACCTAGATGCAGGAACCCATTGTAATTTGTGCGGCTGCAGTGCGTACGTGGCAGTGATGAACTATGCAAAAATGGATAACAGTGTGTGAAGTGCTGTGTCGAAGAAAATAATATCAGTGCGGTGTAAATACCGCGAAATAAGCCGTGTGGTACGAGGCAAAAAAGTACAGTAGTGATGAATAGAGGTGTTATTTCAACATACAATCCTTTAAATATTTGTGACTTCAATGACGGCTTATGATGCAATTATTTTTTATTTTGCTATTTTGCTTTACGTCGCACCGACACAGATATGTCTTACGGCGACTATGGGAGAGGAAAGGCCTAGGAATTGGAAGGAAGCGGCCGTGGCCTTAATTAAGGTACAGCCCCGGCATTTGCCTGGTGTGAAAATGGGAAACCACGGAAAACCATCTTCAGGGCTGCCGACAGTGGGGCTCGAACCCACTATCTCCCGACTACTGGATACTGGCCGTACTTCAGCGACTGCAGCTATCGAGCTCGGTGATGCAATTATCAAAGAACGGGCAAACACATCAGGTTGCTTAGAATCAGTGAGGCAGCCGATTACATTCAGCAATTAATAGTGGCCGATTGTAAGGCATTTAAACAGTGAGTGTCGCTCAGTAAATTAAAAGGACGGTGTTCGTGATAGGAAAAACGTTTGCATACTTCATGGACACTCGTGGTAACAATTAGTTAGGCTGTGTGATAAAAGGGGAAATGAATAGTGATTTATACAAACCGCTATTCGGGTTAGTCCATTTGAATTAATAAGTGGATATAATCACCAGTAGGTTCTTTGAAAACACATAAATAGTGTTCATTAACCAATGTCTCATTTTTGCCTGTATGTTTATGAGTGATCGTCGAACCCAGGATTGGAATCAACTAGAGTCGTGCCTCCTCTATTCAGGGAACGTCGATATTTTCCAACAGTACAAGATTACAGTTCGAGATATGGACAGCATCACGGGGAAGAGGAACCTAAGACTATCTACGAGTGAAGATGCCACAATGGAGGTCTAAAACCCCAGGTGTACCCTCGAGATGACAGCAAACCACACGCAGTATCGATAAGTACATTTTCTTAAATATACTAAAACATGAAATCTGCACGTGCATATCGACATATCTATATAAATAAAGTTGTAGGGGGTCCGCTGTCTGTAATTTCTTTTGTTTTGCCAATTTTTACATATTTACCCGTTTTAGGTCAACTCAAAACCGAATCGGTGGTTTTTCCTTTTCGTGTCTGTTTGTTTGTCTGTTCCAACATCACGTCGAAACAGCTGGATAGATCTCAACCAAACTTCACATTTAGAGTATACGCATCCCGGGGAAGGTTTCGATATGCATATTATTTTAAAATCTTTGAATAGACGGGGGGTTTATAGGAAAACCAGAACGGTACGTGAAACGTCTCTTCATTATAAACAACTTTCGTTATGTTCATAATTTACCTTACTCTTCACATGACGGAAAAATTTACTATTTTCTGCGGGTATCATGCTCTGCATTGAGTGACCGACAGAGCGATAACGAATATATGGGTTACCATGGCAACGTCTCTGACTGCTTGCCAGCAGGGAAGTAACGTATTACCATTTTCCTCATCATGCTTTTAAATTCGTGGTCGTTCCTTGGGTAGAGGGCCAGAGAGGCGTCAATCGGCCTATCTGCGGGATATTGGCGGAATATCGTTGGAGGTTATAACCGCCCTCGAATAGATTAAGTAATAACACCATTAGTCATCTTCTTATCTGTTTACCTAAGAAGGTGGTGGTGGTGGGTGGGGATTATTGTTTTAAGAGGAAGTACAACTAGGCAACCATCCTCTATATAACACTAATCAGAGAGAAAAAAGGAAGAGGTCCGACACTTCGAAAAATGAAGGTATCGGCCAAAGGAAAACAAGGGCCACGAAGGGCGTGAAAATGAAAGACTCCCTAGCCCTCGCAAACCTAATAGCGTCGGGGTCGGAAAAGAACAAGAGTTGACCAAGGGAGGTCGGATAGGATAGATAAAAGTGAGGAGCCTGGCACAAGTAAGTGGAAGCAATGCCAGGACTCAGCTGAGGGCCCCGTGGTCGCCAACCCACGCTCCAAAGTTCAGAGCCCCTGGGGCGTTTACCTAAGAATCACTGCGCCTAAATTTCTCCTCTGTTGCCGCCTTCTTATATCCATAACTCACACCAGCATAATTTATTGATGGGCATTTGATTTTCTAATACATTCACTTGGCACTTACGTATTTGTCGTTATCCGGCTGTCCTCAGTTATAATCCATTTTCTATTAATTTCAACTTTCTTAACTGTATTCTTTTCTTCCTTAATTACTCCGTATACACGCGAGTGCTAGAATCTACTGGTTATATTTCCACCAAACTTCATATTTAGAATCCACCTGTCCTTGGGTAGGTTTTTTGGGCAAATATTGTTTCTAAATCCCTGAACTGACTGGGGGTTTATACGAAACCGAAACCGTGATTTTTCACTGCCACAAAATATACACAACCAAACTTAATGGAAATATATCTGCCTTAATGGAAATTAATTTCTAACCCTTTTTACTCATGTGCATCATTTCGATACGAGGATTAATAGAGAAAATATCATTAACGGACCGTTTATCGGTACAAGTCCCATCGTGTAAAGCGTACTTCTTACAACTTGATAACTACTGAAGATATTCGAACCTAACTTTATATTTAGCATCCACCTGTCCAAAGGTAGGTTCTAAAAGTCAATAACATTTCATGTTTGCGGAATGCACTGGTGGTTTTTAGGGAACCGAAATGGGGATTTTACTCTTCCACAATATACACAGTACAAGACCAACCTGACTGGAAATCGATCAAACGTAATGGAATTCCATCTCTAAAACTTTCTTTCATGTGCATTTTTCGTCAGGAGGATTAATAAGGGAGATATCATACATGGGCAGTTTTGCAGGTTAAGTCCAGCGGACATAGCCCAAAAGTTGTTGTATCTATATAAATAAAATCGTAACGGCTGTATGCCTCTACATTGAATATTTTGGCGAAATTGTCGCACAGCTACCCGTTTAAGGGGTAATAATGATCATCTGCATATTTTTTTGGGTTTAGTTTCCTGAAAGCCCTAATTTTTACCCTCCTCGACCAAAATCCAGATTGCGGCATAATCTGCCAGACGAAAAAAATGGAAATTTAACAAAATTATACGTTTTAACCTGTAACGGACGGAAAACTCCCAAATCTTTAAATTTTTCACCTTTTATCCCCGAAGAATATCGAAATATGGAGGCAGTTTTAATGATGGTGTAGACCTTCGGGAAGTAATATCACATAACGGATTGCACAATCTCCCTTCAATTTGGAATGATCTACAACCTTCGTCTTATGACTTTTTGTCGTATCTGTACCCATTTTACGTTTGATTTCTCTCTATTAATCAATGTTAGGTAAATTAGAACTTTTCACATGCATAATTCATACTTTCAATCACTTATAGGAAATATAGAATCATCAACTCTTCACGAAAATTGGCCCACCCAGTAGCCATATGTGAGCCAAATGCTATGTATGTAGCTGTCACATAATTATCCGAAAAGTAATGCAGTGTGAGATAATCTTACAAAAACTTTACCCTGTTCAACGTTTCTAACTCAATCTGACCCAACAATAGATGAGATATCATAGGACCAGCCATTTAGGCCACTAAATCCGGCGTCTTATGGTACAACCCTTTGTCGATATGACGTACGTTTAGCAGCAGTTAATCTGTAAATGAAGGTCTGCAATATTGTAAAAACGCATATACTTTCGTTTGTCGATCTATATATATTCACTGATGTCGATTTGTAGCGACCGAGAAAGGGTGTGTCTGCTATTGTAATCAGTATTCCCCACACCGACTTTGACTGGCAGTAGGAATGGGGCCATTCTCCAACTCCTTTGTAACTGGCATTAGTAAGGAAGGCCTACCATTGTAATGAATAATTCACTTCTCGATTTGACTTGCAGAAGGCAAGGGAGCATGCAGTTTTGTTTAAAACTCCCCTACCCGATTGTGTTTGGCAGTAGGCAAGGGTGCCCGCAATTATAAACAAATGCCCTCATCTAAAATGTGACTGGCATTAGGCATAGTGGCCTGCTATTTTGATGGAAACTCGCCAACTTGGCGTGACTGGCAGTAAGCTGGCTGGCAGTAGGAAAAGGGGCCTGACATTATAATGATAACTGCACAACTCAATTTCGACTGATAGTAGGGTAGTTGCCTGTCATTATCATAAAAACTCCTCAACTGTTATCTGTCTGGAAGAAGGAAAGGGGGCTGCCATTGTAACGAAAACTCCCCAAATCGATTGTGACCGCGCAGTAGGCAATGGGGCCTGCAATTATAATGTAAACTTCCCAAATCGATTGTGAATGGCAGTAGGCAAGTGAGCTTGCCGTTATATCACAAATCCATAACAAACAGTTTACATTGGAGACAGCGTATGGGGACCTCCCCATGCTGTTTCTCGGATAACGCTAAGAGACATGCAATTTTAAAACAATCTTATTTACTGCGTGTACATTATTCACTTCGATATTCGAATATAATGTAGAATACCGTAGCGAAGCACGGGTATATTTGCTAGTTTGTAAATAAATGTCTTGTTTATTTGATGTAATTAATAATATTAAATGCAGGGAACACTATACGCTTGTGACAGGGAAAGATTATTTTGTTAATTTAATTAGGATTTCTTCTGTGATTTAAGGATAATCATTAATATTTCAGCGGGCTTATTTGCATGATTTAGTACATAAGATCCCATAAATTTTAGTGCGTGTGAAGCATATGTTTTAAGTGAAAATGGCACTTCATCTAAATGTATAATTTCTTCCTAATGTTACTAACTGGTATGGATCTTCATAATAATTTGAATACAGGTTATGTACGTAGTATTCGCTTCACAGGGTAATGTATGTATTTTATAAACCCCATAATAATTAAAAATACGATCATTGAAGATATACAAGCCCGAGGTGTAACTTGTGAATTATATAGATTCGTGAATGAGATGGTATTACTTAAATGACCTGTGGGAATAGAGTCTTCCATATAAATAAATAAGGTGGATTTTGATGCAGTAACGTAACAATCGGAAATGCGAGACTTGTGAAATGTTCGAGATGATAGAATGATTAAGTATTAGAATAACGATGGTTATCGCGACGTATTGAATTAGGCTGTATATGGCCGGATTAATAAGAAATAAGAATTGGCGGCCCTTAAATAAATGTGTACTTGGAAACGAGCAAAAATGAGAAGGAAGAAAGAAAGAAAGAAAGAAAGAAAGAAAGAAAGAAAGAAAGAAAGAAAATAGAAAGTACATTTGTGGCCACAAGGAAGAACACTGACCACAACCAGAGAGACAGATTTATGATGTAAGGGATTTGACCGGTCCGTGTTCGGACCAAGTCGTCGCTATGAGTCTTCAAAACATTCGCCCTTGTAAGTTTCCTTTAACTCGCTGCTGCATTGACAATCCCATGCTAATAAAATATTATGACTAACGTTGAGAATTTTATGATTCTGTGAAGGACATATTCCTCCCCATTTTTATTTATTAAATTAGCTCGTGCTGGGAGTTTCAGATTTTTGCACCTTGGAAGCTGGAGAACGCTGGTTCGACCCGCGTCAGGACGATGGATTTAACCTGATACTATATGGCTTGACTAGGCCATATCTTCAAGATATGTGTGTTGAGTCATCAGTCCATAGACTGGTTTGATGCAGCCCTCCACGCCACCCTATCCTGTGAAAACCTTTTCATTTCTACGTAACTATTGCATCCTACATCTGCTCTAAACTGTTTGTCATATTCATACCTTGGTCTACCCCTACCGTTCTTACCACCTACACTTCCTTCAAAAACCAACTGAACAAGTCCTGGGTGTCTTAAGATGTGTCCTATCATTCTATCTCTTCTTCTCGTCAAATTTAGCCAAATCGATCTCCTCTCACCAATTCGATTCAGTATCACTTCATTCGTGATTCGATCTATCCATCTCACCTTCAGCATTCTTCTGTAACACAACATTTCAAAAGCTTCTATTCTCTTTCTTTCTGAGCTAGTTACCGTCCATGTTTCACTTCCATACAATGCTACGCTCCACACGAAAGTCTTCAAAAACATCTTTCTAATTCCGAAATCAATGTTTGAAGTGAGCAAATTTCTTTTCTTAAGAAAGCTCTTCCTTGCTTGTGCTAGTCTGCGTTTTATGTCCTCCTTACTTCTGCCATCGTTAGTTATTTTACTACCTAAGTAACGATATTCATCTACTTCCTGTAAGACTTCGTTTCCTAATGTAATATTTCCTACATCATCTGCCTTCGTTCGACTGCACTCCATTACTTTTGTTTTGGACTTATTTATTTTCATCTTGTACTCCTTACCCAAGACTTCATCCATACCATTCAGCAACTTCTCGAGATCTTCTGCAGTCTCAGATAGAATGACAATATCATCGGCAAATCTCAAGGTTTTGATTTCCTCTCCTTGGACTGTGATTCCCTTTCCAAATTTCTCTTTGATTTCCGTTACTGCCTGTTCTATGTAAACATTGAAAAGGAGGGGGACAAACTGCAGCCTTGCCTCACTCCTTTCTGGATTGCTGCTTCTTTTTCAAAGCCCTCGATTCTTATCACTGCACACTGATTTTTATACGGGTTGTAGATAATTCTTCGTTCTCGGTATCTGATCCCTATCATCTTCAGAATCATAAATAGCTTGTTCCAATCAACATTATCGAATGCCTTTTCTAGATCTACGAATGCCATGTACGTGGGCTTGTCCTTCTTGATTCGATCCTCTAAGATCAGACGTAAAGTCAGGATTGCTTCACGTGTTCCTACATTTCTTCTGAAGCCAAATTGATCTTCTCCCAACTCAGCTTCAACTTGTTTCTCCATTCTTCTGTAAATAATACGTGTTAAAATTTTGCAGGCATGAGATACTAAACTAATGGTGCGGTAGTTTTCACACCTGTCAGCACCGGCTTTCTGGGGAATAGGTATAACAACATTCTGCCGATAATCGGATGGGACTTCTCCTGTCTCATACATTCTGCACACTAAATGAAATAACCTTACCATGCTGGTTTCTCCTAAGGCAGTCAGTAATTCAGAGGGAATGTCATCAATTCCAGGTGCCTTGTTCCTATTTAGGTCACTCACAGCTCTGTCAAACTCTGACCTCAAAATTGGGTCTCCCATTTCATCAGCATCAACAGCCTCTTCATGTTCCAGAACCAAATTATCTACATCGTTACCTTGATACAACTGTTGGATATGCTCCTGCCATCTTTCTGCTTTGTCTTCTTTCCCTAGAAGTGGCTTTCCATCTGAGCTCTTAATATTCATGCACCTAGATTTCCTTTCTCCAAAGGTTTCCTTGTTTTTCCTGTATGCAGCATCTACCTTTCCCAGGACCATACAGCCTTCGACACCCTTGCACTTCTCCTTCAGCCATTCTTCTTTAGCTACCTTGCACTTTCTATCCACTTGATTCTTTAATCGCCTGTATTCTTTTCTGCCCTCTTCATTTCTAGAATTCTTGTATTTTCGTCGTTCATCAATCAGGTCTAGTATCTCCTGAGTTATCCACTGATTCTTAGTTGATCTTTTCTTCCTTCCTAAGATTTCTTCAGCAGCCCTACTGACTTCACCTTTCATGACTCTCCACTCTTCCTCTATTGTGTTCCCTTCAGCCTTTTCATTTAGTCCTTGTGCAACATGTTCCTTGAAACAATCCCTCACATTCTTTTCTTTCAACTTGTCTAGATCCCATCTTTTTGCATTCTTTCCTTTCTTCAATTTCTTCAACTTCAGATGGCATTTCATGACCAACAAGTTGTGGTCAGAGTCCACGTCTGCTCCTGGGAAAGTTTTGCAATCCAACATCTGGTTTCTGAATCTCTGCCTGATCATAATGAAGTCTATTTGATACCTTCCAGTGTCTCCAGGTCTCGTCCACGTATACAGCCGTCGTTTGTGGTGTTTGAACCAAGTATTGACAAGGACTAAATTATGATCAGTGCAGAATTCAACCAGTCGACTTCCTCTTTCGTTCCTTTGTCCCAATCCAAATTCTCCTACTGCACTACCTTCTCTTCCTTGGCCTACCACTGCATTCCAGTCTCCCATCACAATTAGATTCTCGTCACCTTTTACGTATTGTATTAAATCTTCTATCTCCTCATATATTCTTTCAATTTCTTCATCATCCGCTGAACTAGTAGGCATATAGACCTGCAGTATTGTGGTGGGCATTGGTTTGGTGTCTATCTTGACGACAATAATTCTTTCACTATGCTGGTCGTAGTAGCTTATCCGCTGCCCTATTTTCTTATTCATTATTAAACCAACTCCTGCATTTCCCCTGTTTGATTTCGTGTTGATAATTCGGTAGTCGCCTGACCAAAAATCCTGTTCTTCCTGCCAACGTACTTCACTTATACCAACTACATCTACCTTTAGCCTATCCATCTCCCTTTTCAGATTCTCTAACCTACCACAACGATTCAAACTTCTAACATTCCACGCTCCGACTCGCAGAATGTCAGTATCCATCTTCC
Source organism: Anabrus simplex (assembly GCF_040414725.1). Taxonomy (NCBI): domain Eukaryota; kingdom Metazoa; phylum Arthropoda; class Insecta; order Orthoptera; family Tettigoniidae; genus Anabrus; species Anabrus simplex. The sequence goes on along the minus strand of NC_090265.1, from coordinate 215,818,035 downwards.
TGATGTTCGCCCCCTCTCGTGTAGTCCCCACCCGGAGATCCGAATGGGGGACTAGTTTACCTCCGGAATATTTTACCCGGGAGGAAGCCATCATCAGTACATCATTCATACAGAGAGAGCTGCATGTCCTCGGGAGATAGTTACGGCTGTAATTTCCCGTTGCTTTCAGCCGTGTAGCAGTATCAACGCAGCTAAGCCATGTTGAGTATTATTACAAGGCCGTATCAGTCAATCATCTAGACTGCCGCCCTTGCAACTACCGAAAGGCTGCTACCCCCCTTTCGATGAACCATTCGTTAGTCTGGTCTCTCAACAGATACCCATCCGATATGGTTGCACCTGCGGCTCGGCTATCTGCATCATTGGGACACGCAAGCCTCCTCACCGCGGCAAGGTCACATGGTTCGCAGAGGAGGCTTCAAAATATATTGTTTGCTAATGTGTTTAATATTTATCTGTGTAATGTATTTACGTATTTCTGTTGTTCTTACGTGTTTATGGTGATGGGTAGGAAACCAACGTTGTGTTGATCCGCTTCGAATATAACAGAGTCAGGTAAACTCAGAATACGTGTATGTGTTCAGTATAATATGTAATTGATGTGGTCAAATAGACCATGTGTTCGATATGCGGCGATGCAATCTCGTGGGTGAAAAAATGTACTAATTTATCTGCCTAAATTCCATAACCATGGAGGCCAATTAATAGTATGGCTCAATGAGATAGTGGCATCTTGACCTTATGGTCAATCCATTCAAATAATAGATACCATCGAGTATCATTGCTCAGAGATAAGTAACACCTACGTTTGTGTAAAGTGTATATAGTATTAGTGCGCGCTAATAAGGTTATTCAAAGTATGCCAATCGATAGCCAAAACAGTGTATAAACTGACAAAGATTTTGAGGCATACTGTATACAAATGATTTGTTTGTTATAATTTTATTTTTATGTGCAATAAATGGCATTATCTCGTCTATTTTATCGTACGGTTCTATCAGTTTAATAAATTCTTAGTAAATATGGGAGGACAAAACTCTTCTCATTTAATTAATATTAATGTATTCCTCTTACATTATAGAAAACCCTAGTTTCGTTATATTTAATGTAGTGCCCATTTTCTTTTACGAACATTCCATTACCCGTATGCGTCTAAGCTTTAGCCGTTGACGCAATGAAAGTAGGGAGGATGGGACTTCGAGCCCGAGAAGTGATTTCCGAAGGTTCTCATCCAGGAACTCCATTTATATATTTATTTGTGAATCCGAATTATTTAATTGATGCCCTGATATGCCCGGGATGGGTACAATACATAATTCCTTTGGCTCCTTCTGACAGCTAGGTACTCGCTCTACTGTGCTCATAAATACATTATGATAAAATGTATGATTTAACACCTTTCGTATTGTTGTATGTTAACAGGTAAAGGAAAATGGATATTCTATGCCTTCTAAGGGAAAACATTAGCGATGGGCAAACGATACACGTGTTCGAGTGGGATCGAGCCGACCCGATACGCGTCAAGGTTCGAGCCTGTTCGAAGTAAGCTCGAGCAGTCACGTGACTGAAGGCGGAGTCTGACTCGGGCTACAGATATCGAAGCATATGAAGTGTAACGCCGGTCTGACTCATTGGCTGAATGGTCGACGTTGAGGCGTTCTGTTCAGAGGATCTCGGGTTAGATTCCCGGCCAGGTCGGGGATTTCAATCGTGTTTGATTTCTTCTGGCTCTAGGACTGGGTGTTTCCTCTTCATATTCAGACAACTCACTACACTACCAACCACCACAGAAACACACAATAGTGATTACATCCTTCCATATAAGGTTGGCGTCAGGTAGGACATCCGGCGGTAAAACAGGGCCAAAACCACATATGCGATACAGTTCGCACCTGCGACCCCACAGGTGTAGGAAAAGCGGACGAAGAAGAAGAAGAAGAAGAAGAAGAAGAAGAAGAAGACCGAGCTCGATAGCTGCAGTCGCTTAAGTGCGGCCAGTATCCAGTATTCGGGAGATAGTGGGTTCGAACCCCACTGTCGGCAGCTCTGAAGTTGGTTTTCCGTGTTTCCCATTTTCACACCAGGCAAATGCTGGGGCTGTACCTTAATTAAGGTCACGGCCGCTTCCTTCCCAGTCCTAGCCCTTTCCTATCCCATCGTCGCCGTAAGACGTATCTGTGTCGGTGCGACGTAAAGCCAATAGCAAAAAAGAAGAAGAAGATATGAAGTGAAGCACCGCTGACGCAGGTATGTGTGTGATACTGATGACGAAGGTGCGTGCTGTCGTATTACTACATTCAGTCATTGACGTGTATAATGAGGGGAATAAAGTCTGGCCATAAAATTAGAAGGCTTAGATTATGATAAAATGGTACGAAAAGTACAAGCATGTATCCGTAATATTCCCCGCGTATTAACGAAAATGTTTCCCTCCCAAGACAGTACTTGTGTACCTTGTAACAACCGTACATTTGACGGAACATTATGAATACGGTAATATTATTCTTATTACGTTGTCATGCATTGGGCGACTTAGACAGCAGTGTAGCGCGACAGGCGAGTGCTCCTTCTCCCTCGATGTTGCAGGGTTTGAGTCCAGCTCCATGCCTAAATAGTTAGCGTGTTGGCCTTTAGTCACAGAGGTCCCAGTTCGATTTCCGGCAGGCTCGGGAATTTTCACCATAATTGGTTAATTTCCCTGGCACGGGGGCTGGGTATATGTGTCGTCTTCACCATCATTTCATCCTGATCACGACGCGCAGGTCGCCTACGGGTGTCAAATCGAAAGATCTGCACCTGGCGAGCCGAATATGTCCTCGGACACTCCCGACACTAAAAGCCATACGCCATTTCATTTTTGCGGGGTGTGAATCCCCTCCTTGGGAAAGAATTGCACTTTTTGCTCGTATAGGAGAATTTGAGTTAGCAAGGATTGATATCTCATCAATCATGTACACAAATAGATTTATAAATTTTATTATCCAGAAAATTAAGTATCTGATGGCGTGAAATATACCAAAATCATAAGTACTCTTTCCGTAACTCGGAATTTCAAGCTGCATGCTTACCAAATTTCAAGTCACCGAGCTCGATAGCTGCAGTCGCTTAAGCGCGGCCAGTATCCAGTATTCGGGAGATAGTAGGTTCGAACCCGACTGTCGGCAGCCCTGAAAATGGTTTTCCGTGGTTTCCCATTTTCACACCAGACAAATGCTGGGGCTGTACCTTAAAACAGGCCACGGCCGCTTCCTTCCCACTCCTAGCCCTTCCCTGTCCCATCGTCGCCATAAGACCTATCTGTGTCGGTGCGATGTAAAGCAACTAGCAAAAAAAAAAAAAAAAAAAAAAAAAAATTCAAGTCAATGGTCCAGTAGCTTTCGAGTCTATTCGGAACAAACAAAACAGTCACCATGTCGCTTTTAGTAAGAGTATGTATGATCCGCATGAACTGTTGACGGATGTGTCAACAACTGAAGAAAAAATATCGTGTTAAGACAATTTTCTGTATTTATACGGCCCAAGCAACACATTTCAATAGACGGTTGGTTTACTTTGATGGAGGCATTTGTAACGAATCACCGCACAAACACAAATTCTGACTGTCTCCAATATACAGTACAGATACGGGTTGAAATGATTTATGTACGAAAGACACGGAAGTAACAGTAAACAAAGGACGGCGACGATGGGACAGGAAAGGGCTAGGACTTGGAAGGAAGCGGCCGTGACCTTAATTAAGGTACAGCCCCAGCATTTGCCTGGTGTGAAAATGGGAAACACCGAGCTCGATAGCTGCAGTCGCTTAAGTGCGGCCAGTATCCAGTAATCGGGAGATAGTGGGTTCGAGCCCCACTGTCGGCAGCCCTGAAGATGGTTTTCCGTGGTTTCCCATTTTCACACCAGGCAAATGCCGGGGCTGTACCTTAATTACGGCCACGGCCGCTTCCTTCCACTTCCTAGGCCTTCCCTATACCATCGTCGCCATAAGACCTATCTGTGTCGGTGCGACGTAAAGCAAATAGCAAAAAATGGGAAACACGGAAAACCAACTTCAAAGCTGCCGACAGTGGGGTTCGAACCCACTATCTCCCGAATACTGGATATGTCCAACATAATACTCTTAGGCATCCTTCTCAAGTTCTCTAAGTGTTGGTAAGAGCAAGCTGCACAAAAGCTCGAGCTAAGCTCGAACTTGTTCGAACTCTGACGTCATCTGTTCGAGCAGCTCGAGCCGGGCTCAAGCACATCACTAGAAAGCATTATTATCCTGTGGTGACGTTAGACCACATAGGACCGAACGGGCTAGCTGCGCGGTACAGGCTACGTAGCTGTTTCTTTGTTTTCAGGAGATGGTATGTTCCAACTCCACCATGGCACCCCTGAAGAGGGTTTTCCGTGGCTTGCCATTTTCACGCCAAACTCTGGTGTTGTACTTAAATAAAGGCCATGGCTACTGCCTTCCCAGTCCTAGCATTTTCCTATCCCATCATCGCCGGAAACCCACCTCAGCTAATGCGAATACAAAAAAATGTGGTTGGCTTCGGGAAGAATATATGGCCGAAACTGAGCCAAATCCATATGCGTGACACGGATCCCAACCGCATTCCCTCAAAGTTATGGGAAAAGTGGCAGAGAAAGAAGAAACATTAATAAGCAAAAGAGAAAGAGAGGCCTAGTATGAAGGAGAGTAGTTAATATTAGACGGAATGTTTGAAAGTACTGGTGGCAGGGGAAGTGCAGCCGGGCTCCATGGCTATACGGTTAGCATGCTGGCCTAAGGCCCAAGAAGTCCTGGATTCGATTCCCGGTCGGGTCGGAGATTTTAACTGTCATTAGTTAATTCCTATAGCTCAGGTGGTGAGGTTTGTATCGTCTTCAGCATTAGATTTCATCATGGGTAGACTCCCTCACAGACGCGCATGTCGCCTAAACGGCGTGAACTCGAAAGGCCTGCTCCAGACCTTTCCGGAGGCTACCCGCCATTATATAGTTGTAGTGCGTACGTATTATTTTAAGAATAAGTACAACTAGTAGGGTCTACAACTGGACAATCACCCTTTCTTAACACTATTCTTCTTCTTCTTCTCCTTCTTCCGCTTGCCCAACACCTGTGGGGTTGCGGGTGCGAACTGCATCGCATATGTTGATTTGACCCTGTTTTACAGCCGGATGCCCTTCCTGACGCCAACCCTATATGGAGGGATGTAATTACTATTGCGTGTTTCTGTGGTGGTTGGTAGTGTGGTGTGTTGCCTGAATATGAAGAGGAAAGTGTTGGGACAAACACAAACACCCAGTCCCCGAGCCAGAGGAATTAATCAGGCGCGAATAAAATCCCCGACCCAGCCGAGAATCGAACCCAGGACCCTCTCAACCGAAGGTCTCAACCATTCAGCCAATGAGTCGGGCCCCTTCTTAACACTAATCAAGAGGGAAAATGGAGGGCAATCCTTCGAAGAATGAAAAACAGAAAGAAAACGGCCACCAAGCCCGTGGAAATGAAACCTTCGCAAAGCTAATACCGTCGGGATTAGAAAAGAACAAGTGTTGACCTAAGGAAGTCGGACAGGAAAGGAAACCCGTCGCATATCTGCTTTTGGTTTACCTGTTACCTACGGCGACATTAAAGATGTTAAATCATACATTTTATCACAGTGTATTTGTGGACACAGCAGAGCGAGCAGCGGCGAAGCGTGAACTAAGTAAGGGGGGAGACAGAGATTTTTTTTAAATTTAAACTATTTTAATCACATTAGTGTATATATGGAATTTTGTTTTCGACGCATACAGATCTACATTCAATATTATATTAATGACTGAAACTAAGACAAATCCTATAACAACCTATAATCCTACATGCACTCGTTTTATTTTTAAATATAGACTAAATGGGCAGTGGGAGTTGTCATATATTGCTATGTAGATTTAATAAGAGAAGAAATAAATAGATTTTCGTACAAGTCACCTTAAACAATATTCTTGTAAATGAGTTCAATCCGCCTGTCCTTCATTTCAGCAAATATATCTATTACCCTCGTCTTGAAGTCTCTGGTTGGTCACTGAATTCCTTAAATAGGTTTTAATTCGTTTCAAGGCATTAATAGCGCGTTCACTAGAAACTGACGTTAACGGAATATACGGCATCTAGTTAAGCAATTTTGTTGTTTCCGTATGCACACACTGGAGTTCATTATTCAGAATGTAAGCCAGTATTTGTGGGGGTTATAATACCTTAACTAATAATGGCGGGCAAGGAAATGCATTTACTTGAAGGGTTTTCATGCTGTCATTCATTTATTAGGTGTAAGTTTGCTATATTTCGTATTTGAATATGATTATTTTATTTTTAGACTGTCTTATAATGAAAAAAATTCAAATTAACTACATTAAAAGCATAACAAATAAGAGCACCTTTATACCTGGGATCCAAATACTAGCCAATGAGAGCAAGACGAGACGCTGGCAAGTCTGTCTACTGGGCGGAGAAATCTCGCTATAGGAAAGTCATAGTTCCACAGTCAGCACCTACAGATAGCGTTAGTGTTGCTCTATCTGAAATCAAAGGGATCATACACAGAATGGACAGCGTCTACTTTCGCCTACGTGCTTCGTGTAACTGACGCGAGCCCTGACATTGCCTAAGTGAGACGAAAAGTAAAGCGGGGAATACGATAATGTCATGAATGTGAAAATAACTAACGTTCTAAAAATAATTGAATTAACTAGACAGTATTTCATTCACAAAATGTTAAGGGTACACGCTGTCTACCCTGTCTCCCCTGACGCTTCGCCCCTGAGAGCGAGTACGTAGACGTCAGAAGAAGGTGAAGGAATTATGTACGTCAACAGCTAGCCCATGTTTCATACGTAGCGCGGATCGACGAGGGTCACAAATGTAGCATTACATTTTCTCGAGAAGTATTCGTCCGATATTCAAAATAATCACAAGACACCTCCGTTTTATTGGTGTTGGGCTTAAGTCTCCAGTTCCTGAAGTAAGTTTCCAAAATGGACAAATCCCTTGTTAAAATCTCTTCAGTTCCCTCCAGTTCTTTGTGTTGCACAGCTAATGGTACATCATCAGCGTAACAGAATTTCCGTGATGTAACTTCAGGAAGATCGGATATATATAAGCTGAACAGGAGTGGCGATAGGACTGAACCTTGGGGCAAACCATTTTTAAGCTTCCTCTCCTTGCTCACATTGTTCCCGATGATAACCTGAAGCCTCCTATCACTCAACATATTGTTAATAAGTCTTGCTATCTTTATGCATGGTATGACCCGGAGAAGTTTATAGACCATACCTTCCCTCCACACGGTATCACATGCAGCAGTGAGATCAACAAAAGCAACAGATGTTTTCAATTTTCTTTGGAACCCCATTTCTATGAATGTTGTAAGTGCCAAAACTTGATCACAACAGCTGCGACCTGGTCTGAAGCCTGCCTGATTCGTGGGAATGTGCTGTAAAATGGAGCTGCTTATTCTGTTAAATATGAGTCTTTCAAACAGTTTGTAGCAACAGCTAAGGAGGTCTATGGGGCGATAATCTTCTGGCTTGTTGTTGGGTTTGCTAGGTTTTAAAATCGCAATTTTCTTAGCTTTTTTGAACTCCAAAGGCATGTGTCCAGTTAGTAAGATGTCTGTGAAAAATGTTGCCAGCCATTTCTTTGCATTTTGTCCCAGATTGATCAAGAACTCGGGATGAATTCCATCGAAGCCAGGAGTTTTAAGTGGTTTTACATCTTTCAGTGCTGTATCAATGTCGGATACTGTGAAGGGGTTTGCATATTCTGAAGACTGAGGTGCTGTTGACTTCAAGACTTGAAGTTGTCGTCGAATATATTTGGTGTGTTTCTTGTCACCTGGAACTCGTGACGTTGCAATGATGTGAGAGGCAATTTGATCTGATGTAACTTCAGCATGTTCTCTGCATACTGGTGGGCTTCCAGCTAATTTTCTGAGAAGACTCCAAGATTCTCTGCTAGAGCGAGTAAAATCTATCCTCTCAACTGTTTCTGTCACTTATGCCTTCGAGATGAGTGCAGACTGGACAGAAACTTGGTTGCTATGTTAGGATCTCCACATCGTTGAAAGTCTTGATATACTGCTTCACTTTCTTCATTCCATCCAGGGATATATTCTTTGCGGTAACCTCTTGGAATGAACTTCTTAGCTGTTTCTATAACTGCACCAGCAAAACGCCTATAGTTGTTATATTTAGGAGGAATCCATCGGATGCACTTATCAAGTTCTGCTGTGAAATTGGTCCAGTCAGCTTTACGAAAATTCCAACGAGAATGTGGTGTTGATCTAATTACAGGGATTGTGATACCAATTTCAATTAGGATGGGCTTATATTGGCTATGTGGAAATTCACCAATCACTTTTCTCGTGATGTTTTCAGGAAAACCACTTTCATTACAGCTTACAAAACAGAGGTCTGGATTTGTATCTCTGATCCATGCAGCTGATCTAAATGTGCCCTTGTCTTTAGCATCAAAAATTAAATGAATGAGAGGATCGTCAGACCTATTTTCGTTATCATCTTGTCTGTAAGTGTTCATTGATGTGGTTGGTAGTGAAATTATTCTTGTCTATTACTTCATCTGTAGTGACTACGTTGAGTTATAATTGTATCATTTCTTGTTAAGAACTATTGGGAGTCTTTCTTGGGAGTCATTCTTTTCACGGAAAGTTTACAGTATTTTATTCTTAAGATGTCTTGATTGTTGATAAGGTATATAAATACTGTATATGATCGTTACATGCATCCTATGTGTATTAGTTTTGCTGTGGAAATGTAGCAGGAATACCCTTAGTCAAGTTTTATTTCATTAACATTAGAATGCTAGTAAGTACACCATGCGCGACAATTGACTATGTTTGATTTATTTTAAGAGGAACCGTTTTACGAATGCTAATCGTAGGGAGAACTGGAGTGTTTTATGCTGCAGATAAGCAAAAGCAAATGCAATATTTCCAGTAAGGAAATATTTTGGACATTTTACAAATTTATATTTCTCCCAATTGATTTCGATTTGATAACCTAAAACACGTAACTGATCAGTTTGAAATATACTTAATATACTGGTTGTTTTACCAGGGGATTATTCTCGGAACACTAAGTTTTTGAATGATTAATTTAACTTCAGTATGGGAAGATTTGATGAATCAAAATATTCTCATAGCCAGTTAAAGACCAACTGACTTATTTTTCTAAGTGTGGAATTCAGCAAGAGTAGGACCAGTGAGAAGATCCTCACCTTTAGGTTTATCCCATTCATATTCACAGTATTACCATATGTATATCAATTTCGGAACATGCGATTCTAGTAAATAAAGTAACCGATGACCTTTACTTAGTTTGGATTCTCATGGATAGTACAACTCTTACACTGGTCCGACTCTTGGACTCAACAGTCATTCTTGTCGAGTGCAAATGTACTTTGGGGTGTATTTCCTTTTTCATCTTAATTATTGGGCAGCTGATTGTAATTATTCTGACCAGCTGTGACATTTTAATTGAATGTTATTTTAATGTAGTATATTATTTAGATTTTTAATAAAGTATGGAACAAGAAAGAATCCTTCCATATATATCAAAGCGATATTGGTGTTATTATTAAAGATTTTGGTTATAGTCTCACATTACTTCATGTCTATAAATTGAATAATTGCATCAGATATACCAGGACGTTTTTTTGTTTCGTAAGATTGGAAACTTCTTAAGTAATTGTTAAATACTTTAACGCCATTTCGAGCTGATTTAATTTATGCACCCTTATATCCAGATTACCTATTGACCTACTGAGAGTGTTTCATTGCGTCTCCGATGATTTGATAGCTCGGCCTATGTTAAACGGGTGCATATATTTGGTCAAAGTGATTAAAATCAGTTTTACAAATATATTTATATGTTTTATGAGTGTGGTATTGAATAGGTGGACCCATTTTACCTACCAATCTTAATTATGTTAATAACTGTATTCTAAACTTAATGCTACTTGCTCAACAGCACGGTCACTAAGGGGAAGTAAAAGAGAAGAAGGCCTACTGAAAGGAAAGCAAGGTAGAGCAATCTGTTTCCAGGTATCTCATGTACAGGTCCCTGGAGGGTCGGAAGGTGGCACAATGGTCGAGAGTGCACGTGCGGTAACTTGATGTATGGCTTCACGTCTGTTGTGTCTGCCGGCTTGCCTCCTGTCACAACACAGGCTTCTAGCTGACCACCCTACAAAGTGCTCAACACAACTTCTGCGGCTTTGTCCCGTATCCCTCCCTCTGCCAGGAGTTCCTGTAAGGAACAAGCCGCGGTTCTCACAGGCACGACATCCCATCATCCTTATAACCTTATTAACCTTATCAGTGATTATAAACAGTTTCAGGTCTTGGTGCACTGTTTTAACACACGTGAAGGGCTAAGGATTAGTTTCAGTCCTTGGAGCACTCGTTTAAGGCAAGTGAGGGGCTAACAATTAGTTTCAGTCCTTGGAGCACTCGTTTAAGACAAGTGAAGGGCTAACAATTAGTTTCAGTTCTTGGGCACTTGTTTAAGACAAGTGAAGGGCTAACAATTAGTTTCAGTTCTTGGGGCACTTGTTTAAGACAGATAAGGGCTAACAATTAGTTTCAGTTCTTGGGCACTTGTTTAAGACAGATAAGGGCTAACAATTAGTTTCAGGTCTTGGGTACTTGTTTAAGATATATAAGGGCTAACAATTAATTTCGGTTCTTGGGTACTTGTTTAAGACATATAAGGGCTAACAATTAGTTTCAGTTCTTGGGCACTTGTTTAAGACAAGTGAAGGGCTAACAATTAGTTTCAGATCTTGGGGCACTTGTTTAAGACAGATAAGGGCTAACAATTAGTTTCAGTTCTTGGGCACTTGTTTAAGACAGATAAGGGCTAACAATTAGTTTCAGTTCTTGGGTACTTGTTTAAGACATATAAGGGCTAGCAATTAGTTTCAGTTCTTGGGTACTTGTTTAAGACATATAAGGGCTAAAAATTAGTTTAGGTTCTTGGGTACTTGTTTAAGACAGATAAGGGCTAACAATTAGTTTCTGTTCTTGGGTACTTACTTAAGACAGATAAGGGCTAACAATTAGTTTCAGTTCTTGGGTACTTGTTTAAGACATATAAGGGCATACAATCAGTTTCAGTTCTTGGGTACTTGTTTAAGACATATAAGGGCTAACAATGTTTCAGTTCTTGGGTACTTGTTTAAGACATATAAGGGATAACAAATTGTTTCAGTTCTTGGGTACTTGTTTAAGACAGATAAGGGCTAACAATTAGTTTCAATTCTTGGGGCACTTCTTTAAGACTGGTGAAGGGATAACAATTCGTTTCAGTTCCTGGGTTTTGTTTAAGACAGATAAGGGTTAACAATGTTTCAGTTCTTGGGTACTTGTTTAAGACATATAAGAGCTAACAATGTTTCAGTTCTTGGATACTTGTTTAAGACATATAAGAGCTAACAATGTTTCAGTTCTTGGGTACTTGTTTAAGACAAGTGAAGGGCTAACAATTAGTTTCAGTTCTTGGGTACTTGTGTAAGACATATAAGGGCTAACAATGTTTCAGTTCTTGGGTACTTGTTTAAGACATATAAGGGCTAATAATTAGTTTCAGTTCTTGGGTCTTGTTTAAGACATAAGGGCTACAATTAGTTTCAGTTCTTGGGCACTTGTTTAAGACAGATAAGGACTAACAATCAGTTTCAGTTCTTGGGTCACTTCTTTAAGACTGGTGAAGGGCTACCAATTCGTTTCAGTTCTTGGGGTGCTCTTCAGATAGGTAAACATGAAATGGCGTATTAGTGTCGGGGTGTGCCGGAGGACTTCGGGTCGCCAGGTGCAGGTCTTTTTGATTTGACACCCGTAGGGGACCTGCGCGTCATCATGAGAATGAAATGATGATGAAGACGACACTTACAACCAGTCCCCGTGCCAGGGGGATTAACCAATTATGGTTCAAATTCCCGACCCTAACGAGAATCGAACCCGGGACCCCGACCAAAGGCCAGCACGCTAACCATTTAGCCATGGAGCTGGTCTTAGGATAGGTGAAGGGCTAACAGTTAGTTTCAGCTCTTGGGGAACTTGTTTAAGGCAGGTGAAGGGTTAACATTTCTTTTTCTTCTTTTTTTCGCTATTTGCTTTACGTCGCACCGACACAGATGAGTCTTATGGCGACGATGGAACAGGAAAGGCCTAGGAGTGAGATGTATGCAGCCGTGGCCTTAATTAAGGTAAGCCCCAGTATTTGCCCGGTGTGAAAAATGGGAACCCACGGAAACTATCTTCAGGGCTGTCGACAGTGGTGTTCGAACCCACTATCTCCCGAATACCGGATACTGGCCGCACTTAAGCGACTGCAGCTATCGAGCTCGGTGAAGGATTAACAACTAGTTTCAGTTCTTGGGGCACTTGTTTAAGACAGGAAAAAGGGCTAAAAAATTAGTTTCATTTCTTGGGGACCGAGCTCGATAGCTGCAGTCGCTTAAGTGCGGCCAGTATCCGGTATTCTGGAGATAGCAGGTTCGAACGCTACTGTCGGCAGTCCTGAAGATGGTTTCTATGGTTTACAATTTTCACACCAGGCAAATGCTGGGGCTGTACCTTAATTAAGGCCACGGCCGCTTCTTTCCCATTCCTAGCCCTTTCCTGTCTCATCGTCGCCATAAGTCTATCTGTGTCGGTGCGACGTAAAGCAACTTACATTTCTTGTCGTACTCTAGTAAGACGGGTGAAGGGTTAATAATATTCCATTTTGATGGTATCCGTGAACGTGGGTGAAGATCTAATAGGATTCCATGACTTTGATTTCGAAATTAACAGTCACGTAAAACTACAAGCTTGCAGGCTTGTTCTGGATTTTGCTAAGATTCAGAACTCAAGCAGTGTTGTTTTCCCTACATCTTCGTCAGCCTTGATCAGTCCACTACTAAATGATTTTCTCTCCCAACCTCTCCCACACTTTACGATTATTTATTGGTCAGCTGTAACTAAGTCACTTGCTCCTGGCAAATGTTATGACTTCATTTTCATCTTGAGTGACGTCTGCCTGTAAGACGCTTACGATCGAAAGGAAAACAACGTAAGATTTCGAGTGTCCATATTCTCTTTCTCTTACAATATAACCTGCCCAGCTCTAGTTCCTCTTCTTCACAGTAACGAAGACATCTAACAGATCTAATACACACAACGATTTCCTGTATTTTTGCACCGTATATTATTAAGGGAGGAGGGTCAAATTCCGCCCTCGCATCTAATTTCATCCCCCTAGGGATTTCCAGTTTGCACAGTTGTACCTAAAGTTTAGCCGCTCGCAAACGCTAAGCCTCATCCCGTTGTCTTGTTGTGAGAGTTGGTTGTGCGCACCACGTTTAGTTTCCGTGTACAAGGAGGATTCACTTTTCATACTGAGCTGAGTTAGTGGAGCATTCAAATTAAGATCCTGTTATTCCTAGAGTCAGCACTGATATGTGTATGACATACTGGACTGCATTTCAGTCCTGGCGTGTAATCGCTACAGTGAGGTGGTTGGCATGAGTTACTGTAGTGGCCATTCTAATAAACCAGGGAGTGTTCGTAACTTCGTCCCCCTTCATTTTATTAATTTTATTATTATTTTCAGATGATAAAACGTAAGCAGAGGGATGAAGAGAATATGAAAAACGCTATTACGGCAGTGAGGGACAAGATAATGGGTTACAAACGTGCAAGTAAAGCGTTTAATATTCCACGTACGACGCTGATAGACTATATTAAAAAGAATACCAAGAAAACATTTCTTATGAATGGCTTTCAAGTAATTAATTGCAGGGAAACTGTTTGGTGAGGTTAGAAAGTAAAAATATATTAAAATAAATTATACTTTTCATATATTTGGTGGGAGACGAAATTACGAACACATTTTTAATTGAAGTTTTTGTAGGTTTATGTTTATGTCAAATATTGACTACCTTACGTTATAACAGTTTTATTGAAAATTTCTAGTCTTGACCATAATATTCCTGAATTTCTACAAGTCCAAATCTGCTAAGGGGATGAAATATGGGTCCCCTACCTTATTCTATAGTTGGGACATAAGAAGTCAAGAAAACCAAAGTCATCTAAGTAGAGGTCACGAAAACCCTTGGCGGAGGCTTCCACTATCTTTAACCTCGGCACCAAGTGGGGAAGAGCCACCTTTGTTTCCAGGAATTAAGCTGGTGCATATTTTTTAGTGTAGGATGAGTGAACCTCAGGACCCATGCCTCACCAGAAGTGAGAATTGTGTTTCAAATGTTTTCGACTTCCTGGGGAAGAATGGAACCCACTTCCTTCCGCGCGAACCGAGCACACTTCTACCGCCTCCGCTAGGCAGCCCCTAATTATTGCGTACTGATTAAATATTAACCTTATTAAAAGCATGGTGGTAGGTTGCTTTTGAAGGTGGTGTTCGGTTTTCTAAATGAGCTCGAAGCACTAGTCCTAAATAAGTGTATATATATCCGTCATAGCGAGTAGAAGGAAGAAGTGTGATCACTCTCTTAGTTCATCGGTTCCTCCACTAGGCCGCTCTCCCAGCAGTATTTGAGCTTGAGCTTACAAGTCAGCATACGAATAAAAGACAATTATTGCATGCAAAATATTATGCTTTTGCTTACCATTCCAGAAGTCAGTTGTCAGACAGTTTAGATAGCTTCCGGGTAGACTTTGTGGTCATAGAAGATTTCAGTTCCTTTCTCATCTGTCTTGTTACAAAATAAAATCAACATTTCATACAAAATTTAACACAAGTTTAGGGATAACGTTCGCGTTATAGTCATCGCAGTATCCTAATTTTTTCGGATTAATAGTGATACTGCGCAAACTGTCCAAACACTCGTAAAATATATCGCCCCATTTACTATGTTCACAGAAGAGTTTTTGTTTCACTACACTTTCAACCTGCACGAACACATTATAAACTGCTCTTGAAGGATGGTTGAAGAAAGTGCTGTCAGTGCTGTATTTATTGCTATTGTCCCTAATAAATGTGAGGGCTGCGACAAGTATTTATTCTGTAGGCTTTCCATAAAGCAGGCTGACACATTTGACATTTTGTGACTTTGGATACATTGCGTACTCTATATCCTTCTATATAATAAATCAAACACTCCTTTTGGACTCACAATTACTACCCGATGACAGGGCAAGTTTGGTTGGGTTATAAATAGACTACACCATGTGTAAATTCAGAAAATCTATTGCTGAAGGGTGGTCGTCACAACTTAATGAGCGTAGTATACCAAAGTGCCGTTCTAGTGGAGCTCGATTAAATTTGGCTGTGAGCACATATCGGAATCCATTATTCCATAAATACTCGGACATCTGTGTGGTGCTCACAATTGTTAATGTTACGGATTCAAGAGTTCTTTCTGAAGCAAAAATATTATTCTTCCCACTGAGGTTATCTCCCCATTTTATTAAGGTTTGATGCCCTATTGAATCTTTATAAAGAGCCCCTGCTGGTGTAGAAGTACACTGACTGACAGAGCAAATGCAACACCAAGAAGGAGTGGCCAGAACTTTATGCCAATTGCAGGGTAGACTGACGTCACTGAGGTATGCTCATGATGTGAAATGCGCCGCTGTGCTGCGCACGTAGCGAACGATAAATGGGACACGGCGTTGGCGAATGGCCCACTTCGTACCGTGATTTCTCAGCCGACAGTCATTGTAGAACGTGCTGTCGTGTGCCACAGGACACGTGTATAGCTAAGAATGCCAGGCCGCCGTCAACGGAGGCATTTCCAGCAGACAGACGACTTTACGAGGGGTATGGTGATCGGGCTGAGAAGGGCAGGTTGGTCGCTTCGTCAAATCGCAGCCGATACCCATAGGGATGTGTCCACGGTGCAGCGCCTGTGGCGAAGATGGTTGGCGCAGGGACATGTGGCACGTGCGAGGGGTCCAGGCGCAGCCCGAGTGACGTCAGCACGCGAGGATCGGCGCATCCGCCGCCAAGCGGTGGCAGCCCCGCACGCCACGTCAACCGCCATTCATCAGCATGTGCAAGACACCCTGGCTGTTCCAATATCGACCAGAACAATTTCCCGTCGATTGGTTGAAGGAGGCCTGCACTCCCGGCGTCCGCTCAGAAGACTACCATTGACTCCACAGCATAGACGTGCACGCCTGGCATGGTGCCGGGCTAGAGCGACTTGGATGAGGGAATGGCGGAACGTCGTGTTCTCCGATGAGTCACGCTTCTGTTCTGTCAGTGATAGTCACCGCAGACGAGTGTGGCGTCGGCGTGGAGAAAGGTCAAATCCGGCAGTAACTGTGGAGCGCCCTACCGCTAGACAACGCGGCATCATGGTTTGGGGCGCTATTGCGTATGATTCCACGTCACCTCTAGTGCGTATTCAAGGCACGTTAAATGCCCACCGCTACGTGCAGCATGTGCTGCGGCCGGTGGCACTCCCGTACCTTCAGGGGCTGCCCAATGCTCTGTTTCAGCAGGATAATGCCCACCCACACACTGCTCGCATCTCCCAACAGGCTCTACGAGGTGTACAGATGCTTCCGTGGCCAGCGTACTCTCCGGATCTCTCACCAATCGAACACATGTGGGATCTCATTGGACGCCGTTTGCAAACTCTGCCCCAGCCTCGTACGGACGACCAACTGTGGCAAATGGTTGACAGAGAATGGAGAACCATCCCTCAGGACACCATCCGCACTCTTATTGACTCTGTACCTCGACGTGTTTCTGCGTGCATCGCCGCTCGCGGTGGTCCGACATCCTACTGAGTCGATGCCGTGCGCATTGTGTAACCTGCATATCGGTTTGAAATAAACATCAATTATTCTTCCGTGCCGACTCTGTTTTCTCCCCAACTTTCATCCCTTTCGAACCACTCCTTCTTGGTGTTGCATTTGCTCTGTCAGTCAGTGTATTTTATACATCTATTAGGATGTTTAATTCCCCAGTGAACGTTTCTGTCGGTTCTCTGTCTTCAAATTCCTCCAAGTTTATCTGTCTAAATAACATCATGCCATTTGCAACAGAATTACTAAGTAACTGAAAAGCAAGTCTCACGTTTATGAGTTGAAATTAAGCGGGGTCTATTATGTGCAGACGTTAGCTCGTGACAAACTTTCAAACCTGCAAATTTATGGCAGTTATCCATTTCAAAAACTTATCGATAGAATTTAAAGTCCACAACTTCATTATTATAATAGACTTGCCTTTTATCGTGAAAATAATTCTGATGCACTTAATTATATGTACAGCATCTTGAAAAGGCCCAAAGTCTCCTACTAGAATCAAAAGGATTAGAAATAGAGCACACGACCTTCCCTTCTTTTCCATTTATTCCTAAACATTTCCACGCCGTTATATTAGACTGACTTCCGTCTGAGGTGAAACCTACCGTTCTGGCGCCAATTTGCTCCAGTCGTAAGACCACCTGGATTAAAAGCCGTGACAAAATATCACCAGGTGCGGAATTTCGGCTTGCATACACAGCAAACGGTTGAACCCAATTATGCAATAGGGGCACAAACATGAACACTAACGCACGATTTGAGAGTTTATTTTTCCCGTGTTCTTGGGTGTGTTCTCCTAAATTTACGAATCCATCAACTTTTAAGGAGTTGTTAAACTGAAACTCTTCCCTCAGTTTTACTTCGTCATATATAAGAATTCCCGTGCGATTGTTTTCACACTTCTCATCGCAGAAATAGTTCTCCATAGCACTAATGACATGGGTGTTCACCCCGTAAGGGCACTTAAGACCTTTAACTAATTTTCGCAGGTGGGCCTCCGAAGGAAGGGGAGGCATATTATGCCTTAAGAGACTATCTAAAAGGAATTCATTATCATATCTCATCCCTTCCTTATTTCTTAGCTGACATTTTTTTAGCATGGTGTCAATAATCACCTTTTGCTTTCTGCTTAATGTCGGCTCACTTGAATAATTTGGCTGTAATTTGGAATCTCTTAGTTGTTTTTCTAGCAACAAAATCTTAGCATTACCTATTTTCAATTTATTACGGATAGTCATTATATTACGCTCCTGTCTCTTTAGTTTGTTTCTAAGTGAACTTATTGTCTTTTTAGCTATGTATGAATCTATTTAATTTCTTTTAGCACTCTCAGAAAAATCATCGAAATTTAATTCCCGGTGAGGCCTGTGTGATTTGTTTCTTGAACCCTCCTCCGTCTTCGGAGGCTGTCTTTTACGGGGTGATTTTCGTTTGTTTAATTGTTTCATGAGATATTGTGGCAAATTGGGAAATACCTGTACACGAGGAACAGCGCCAGTTTTCAGTTTCCATCTATGTCTAGGAATTTCTACTTGTTCGCCTTGTATTACAAATGAATCTGATTTAACAATAAATTCATCAGAAAAATTTGAATCGCACACATAACACTTATCAGAAAGCTTTTTGTCCTTTCTGGGAATCGCCTTTTCCCATTTGGAAAATTCTGCTTCATTTTTAGGTGTTTTGAAGAAGTTTTTACCTTTCGTAGTTGTGTAGCCAGACTTACATCCTGGAACGAAGCAAGTAGGCAATTTTTTCCTCGTCGGTATTTTTGTGAGTTTTATAAACTCAGGACTATATTTACACTAAATAAAAGAATACCATCACCAAATCACACGCTATTCACTTTTACTTAACAATAATGCACGACAATTAAGTTTTTGCCTTCACAGAACAACAATACCGAACATTACCATATTACAACTACAGATACCAACCCTCAGATAGAAACGGTGCTGTTTCTAGCGGACGATTCATCACAGTCCCTATACTAGCCAACAGGGAACAACTTAAGAGCTCACACTTTCTCTTCTACTCGTTACGTATCCGTTATTGGAATAACAGTGTATATCTGTGCCTCGGAACAGTAGATAAATTGAGATACCTTGGCAATGGCATTTGATTCAAGCGAATTATTTACTGTGCGTTCTTCATTTCGATTGCCAAATTGTTGGTATTTAACAGAAAACGTATCTGTAATAACCTTCTGTGTTCCAGCCGAACTTACAGATTCCCCTGCATAAATCCTTCGTATGTTAGTCTCTTCTTTCGTCTTTTTCAGGTGTGAAGGAATATGAAAAACGCTAAAAGCGAAAGATGTTCAGAATTCATAAGTTTCCTTTCAAATGTTGTATATGTTCAACACAGTAAAACATGATTCTGTATAATGAAGACTTCGTCAATGAATCGACTACAGGTTTTCGAAATCTAGATGTTTCTCAGCATATTGAAGATTTCCGGAGAGAGTCACCAATGAGGAGTTACTCTGTCCTGGAAACCATGTGAAGACTTGACCTTCGCAAAACGCAGAAAACGAGTCTATTTCGATCACATCTCCGATGGTGGTTGAAGATCTATGATACAGCAACCAATATTGAGATAATTACTCCGTCATATCGCTCATCTTCTGTGAGCAGAAGGTGCTGGAAAAAGATGAAACCATTGTGTGTATTATCATCAAGTTCCAACAAATAACTCATCACATTTTTTACCGATGGTAGCCATTGCGAATTTTTATTTGCCGTCGATAACATTTAGAAAGAATATTCATTTTACTAATACCAAAACCCACCAGGAAATCTTATTTTGAGAATTCTTCAACTATGTGGTGCATTATTTTGACTGCTCCACTGTCACATACGCTGCTCCTGCAAAAACCCGATTTGTACTTTAGACACTTACACATTATTTCAAGTGTACGTTATCGGTTCAACTGTATCCATATCTGTCTTGGTTGACGGAAATCAGACACTTTAGCAGACGGATTGCTGATTAATTCATGGTTACTCGTATTTACGTTCTTGAGCCCATTCCACCTTAGGAACGTACTCACATTCCAGAAGCCGTGTTGCTTCTACATATGCTGACCGTTTGGACCTTAGCCGCTTCACAGGTAAGGACTGAAAGTCTCCGTGTTAATGGGTGGAATCATCTTCCAAGACTTATATCCGCCCTTAAAAATGCACTGCTTTGCTACGGAGGTGATGAGGACAGGTGCTGATAAACCGGAAACCAGTTCAGTGCAGTAGATCTTATTGTGCCACTGACAATCCTGCTGTGTTAGGTGGTTTCGGTATGTTAGATTTCCGTCTAGGGTAGCACCGAGATATTAGGGTCTGTTAATGAGCTCCACGGTGCCGAGAGATCCAAACGTTGGTGCAATCTGCGCTGACGCTAAGATTGTATAGAAGGAAACAGCACACTTTTGTGTTTGCGATGTTTGGTTTAACTTACAACTTCATGAAGCATTACTGAAACTTGGTAGAATTAGTTTTTAGATTTACTTCATATCCATACAAAGCCGTATCTGATAGGTGATCAACACCGTCAGCCTTCTGGAACATCTCTGTAAGGCCTACATTGTACAGGCTGGAAAGGATTGGGGCGAAAGCGGATCCCTGCGGTAATCCATTGTGGAGAGTACACCATCTTCTCTTCTCTTCTCTTCTCTTCTCTTCTCTTCTCTTCTCTTCTCTTCTCTTCTCTTCTCTTCTCTTCTCTTCTCTTCTCTTCTCTTCTCTTCTCCTTGGTATACTTAAGTGACGATTGCTGTACATGTTGCTGAGAAGACTGCAAACGTGTATTTCAAAAGATCAAAAATATCAACAACTGTTTTCAGTTTTCAGTAAAATATAATTATATAACTTATGAACATTCGTAAACGTAATTATAATGTTAATTAAACACATTTATGGTTAAAAGTATTGGTATAAAACGTTCCAAACTGTCTTCAGCTCATCCCAGGCACTTCTGATGTTGGTGAAGCGAGCCTTGCTGGGGTTAGTCCAGACGCCATTTCTCACGCCATTTTCAGGAGAAAATTCCAACACGGAAAAGGTAGCTAAGCGACTACATAACCCCTACTCGCTCACTACCTAGGATGAGATACTTGACTCTTTTAGGACCGAGCATGCCAAAGAAGAGTGAGGCTAAAACGATGAGCTGTTTACCAGGCGATGAGGTGAAAAAGACCAAAGCGTATTCTTGTCATCAGTCCACAACAAGACATCAACATGATTTTCTTCCAAAATATTTGACATATCGTGAATAAGAGGGCTATTTCAAAACATGTTTCAGGTTTATTCCGTGGAAGAAGTATCACTAGCTAGTCTTTTTAGCTAGTGTAACCACTGGCGACAAACCGACAGTCCGTCTTTATTCGCAAGGGTGGGCATTGACGATATATCATCAATATTGGTTCTATAAGGGCTACAATTA
Organism: Anabrus simplex; assembly: GCF_040414725.1. NCBI lineage: Eukaryota > Metazoa > Arthropoda > Insecta > Orthoptera > Tettigoniidae > Anabrus > Anabrus simplex. The sequence continues at coordinate 215,796,787 of NC_090265.1, read as the reverse complement.
GAAAGAGCAGGTATTACAATGAATAGTTCAATCGGAAATATTTTAATTAAAAACGTATTCTTTTACCTAGACTGTGGTGACATGTCACGGTACGATTCCACACAAAACTAAGAAAATCTTCTCTGATGGTGGTGACAATGGTGATGATTATTGTTGAAAATGGAAATATAACGAGACAGCCATTCCCTCTTAATACTAATCAGAGAAAACAATGGAAGAGGGTATCGGCAAAAGAAAAGGAAAGACCTCGAAGAGAGTGAAAATGGAAGAATCTCTAGGCCTCGTAAACGTAGGCTAATACCGCCCAAGTTGGAAGAGAACAAGATAGAGAAGTTGAAAGTGAAGAGCCTCATAAAAGTAAGGACTAACCCACCCTCCGAAGTTCAGATTCCCTGGTGGTCGCCTATTACGACAGGCAGGTGGTACCGTGTATACGTTATGTTCAACCATCCCCGTCTCTGTTCATCGACAAAATCCCTTACAACAATCTTGTTCGAAACGATGCACTGAATATTTATACCAATGTGTTATAAAGTGGAAGGACGCAAACTTCATGCATATTTTATACAGACTAAAGTAAAGGAAGTTTTCTATAAAGGAAAAGAGAAAGAGGCTAACGCACTGCTCCATACACACACTTGGATGATCTAGGGTTTGAATGTCGATGAAGTCAGTTGGAATTTTTAATACAACTTTCACGTGACTGTAAGGAAGCATGCACTCGAATACTCCCGGCTATGTATAGATGGTTTCAACTACATATAAACATAGGGAGGAGGTAACGAATTATAAAAATTAGGGAACAACAATGTCTAATAATTTTCATTTCTCCGTACTTGGTAAAAATGTTTCAATCTCCGGTCTTCACTCATAAAATACAGAAATATTTTTTGCGGTATGTGGCAAAACAAATGGCACTAAAATTATTGCTCATCTGCTCTCAACGTTTGCCTACAAACCTATTTATTTATTTATTTATTTATTTATTTATTTATTTATTTATTATATAATAGTTTGACGTATTGAGAATTCAGTGTTGCGTTGATTTATGTACTTATGGTGTTCCCAACAAAGGAGAAGGTGCTCATCGTGGATCATTATTTCTGGTTACATGGACTGAACCGTCATTAGAATGGACCGAGCATGTTTCATGTTAAAGAAAAGTACGAAGAGCTATTTAATAAGGAGGCAGCAACTAACAGAACAATATTAGTTCTCAATGACAATTTTCGTCACACGTGATCAGTCTTTTGTCAACGAAATGGGCGTCGAAGAATATTCACCACAAACGAGACTCATGGAAGAATTCTACAACAGGTATAACAGCCTCCAAACTGTCATGCAATATTGGGCCCGTATTTCGTCTAGGATGACGCACAGAATTCAGAAAGATTGGACGAGGTAGTCACCAACGGCTTCATTATTACCCCCATTCGCGCAGGATTTGCGCCTTTTTTGTCGCACCATAAACTTACCGCTCCAACGATAATGGGTGCAGCAAGATGGTGCTGCAGCCCACACCGAGGGGGTTGGGGTCACCTACCCTTCTGCAACAGCAATTTCGAACTCGCCTAATTTATCGTGGAGCTCTATTCCCGTACTCTTCCTGTTCCACGGATGTCACGGTCTCGGATGCCTACGTAGGCCTATATATGCGGCATGTTGAAAGAACCAGTGTTAATAATAGATTAATTAAACACAATGCGTACAGAAAAATAAATACAAATGTTTGATCGCCATTGCCAGTTGTGGTGTGAATTCGGGCAAGTGGTATACTGAGGAACATAGTCCGCAGATTTCGCACATGCAGTCACAGGATACTTGATGGTGGCCCTTCCTATTACCGATGAGATAGCGAAAACCATGTTTTGTTCCTCCCGTGTAGAGGTGCCTCAACTCATAGTTAACTGTTTTTCCATTCCTCGTTGATCATGGCTGGGGTCCGGAAAAACTCTGGATCTATTTTTGCCATTTTCTGTCGCCGCTTTTCTAGGAACTTTATATTGGCTGGGGTAGGCAACAGGCTGTGAGTGAAAGAACCAGTTTTCAAGACAAGATGACCCACCTATAGTACTCCCTTCATTTTTGGTGTACTTATAGCAACCTTTGTTCGTCAACATGCATAACAATCTTCAGAACATTATGAACAATGTGTGGCACTTGATGGTACACATTCTGCATACACGCCGGGTACCAACGCAAATAATAATATTAAATAACATTCCATTGTCATTTGTTTTGCCCCATACGGTACAAAAACTTCTCTTGCAAGTAGTAGAAGAACAGTTGACACACGGAAGGGTAGACGTCCTTCATGTGATATTTAATTTTGTATAATTTAAGGTCTATCGTTTGAAAGTTATACGGGGGGTTTCACAAAATGTTCTCCACCTATAGGCTAGCAGCGGGTAATATACAATGTACAGCGGCGGAGGAGATTAATTCTTATTATGTAAACTTCCTGTCGGGGATGACGATCGCGGGGTTACATTTCACAGAATCGAAACATGATACTTTGCCCATTGTTTACATGACTCTCATCATTGACGGCTTCCTATTGAAATAGCTGTGGAGGGGTCAACCAGCAGGTAGCTCCCTCAGGTACATTACACGAACTGGAAAGAGCATTCACTATGTCCCAGTTCCAGTTTTTGACTTAAAATACACTGGTTATAAAGACCACAAGTACCACACACGCTTTTCTCTTACTATCATAAGAAGGATCGATGGCCTCTTTTGCTGAGAAGTAGCATGTTAGCCTTCAGTCCGAAGCAAAATTGCCACAGTTAGTACTTTCACACTAAATCTAGTATTTTTAAACACTTTTCTAAAATGTCCGTAATTTTATGGAACCTTTTCCCCTGATGTTACATAACAGTATTAATGTTATTGGTTTTAAGTCTCATTAACTTCTTCTACGGTTTTCAAAGACGTGGAGGTGCCGAAAGTTTATCCCGCAGGAGTTGTTTAAGGGGCCAGTAAAACTGTCGACACGACGCTGGCGTATTTTTTCACCTTCAAATACCATCAGACTGAGCCGAGATTGAACCCGCTAATTGAAACCTTTGGCCGGCACGTTACATAAAATAATTTATCAATTATTTTTATAACCAAAGGAAATGGGTATCGCTGTTTTACATGTCGTCCCTGCTCTGGCAAACTAACGAATTTGAAAATTGTCAAAAGGTTAGGAGAGCTGAAAAAAGTTGTGATTACTCATGTCAAATCAATTTTTATATTTAATTATTGGTTTTATGTGTTAGGCATACAGAATGAGCTGCAGATGTGAGACTTTGTCAGAGGGTAGACAATATATAAATAACAAAATCTAGATCAGAACTTCAGAACTACAGATTTCTTAGTTTGTCAGTTTCGCTAGTTTGCCAGAGCAGGGACGATGTCATTTCTACTTTTCTTATGAGTTCATCTGCATAGCTGGTGAATACTCTAGAGCTCACTTAACTTGTAATGAGCACACGATTTACGTCACCCTTCATACATCACTGAGCGATAGGCTGTTGTTATATTACATGGGTTAAATTATATTTTACATGACTCTGTCACTTTACTTTTCAAAATTGTTGACTGTAGGGCCTGCATTAAGAAGATTTCAACTCATAAAGCTTTTTAGAGCTGATTTTCAGTTACTGTTTTAGGTGATAGTATATAATCAATTGTAACGTTATTAAACATATCCGAATATATGTTAGCAAGAACTCAGTGGAAATGATTATACTGGTGTAATTTTGAACGACAAAGCTGCATTCTGGACTATCAGGGCACACTCAAAATACATGACAAACTGGTGAGTTTTTATCCTTCATGTTTGAAACATAGTACGGCGTACTTTTAATGGAAATGTTTACATACGGTCTACTACTCGTAATAATTTCGTGTGGCTATTTCTAGCCGAGTGCAGCCCTTGTAAGGCAGACCCTCCGATGAGGGTGGGCGGCATCTGCCATGTGTAGGTAACTGCGTGTTATTGTGGTGGAGGATAGTGTTATGTGTGGTGTGTGAGTTGCAGGGATGTTGCGGACAGCACAAACACCCAGCCCCCGGGCCATTGGAATTAACCAATTAAGGTTAAAATCCCCGACCCGGCCGGGAGTCGAACCCGAGACCCTCTGAACCGAAGGCCAGTACGCTGACCATTCAGCCAACGAGTCGGACTACTACTCGTAATTCAATAATAAAAATATTAAGAACACTAGTATTCAGAATTAAATAAAATTTAGTACCGAGAAAGTAGGAGAATTTTGGTCACAACTCGAAGAAGAATTGTTCAGAACTCCGGAAAGGCATATCAAGATCCTGATGGGAGATTTCAATGCTCATATTGGAAACAAAAGGAAGTTCCGAAAGGTCCTGAGGAAATATCCGGCCCAGAAAATAACAAACAGAAATGGTGAAAGTCTGATAGATGTTTATTAATTATTTGACATGAAAATAATGTCCACACAGTTCAAGAGAGTTAAAAAGCGGATGAGTACATGGCGATCACCCAACTCGATTTTACGAGAATTCCAAATTCATCATATAGTAACCACCAGTCCGAAGAAAATAATGAACGTCAGAGTGCAGAAGGATGTTAACAAGAATCAAAGTGAAGCTCATCCCTAATAACCTCAGAATACAGAAGTATAAAGTTGAATAACGGAAAATCAGCGGGAAAACATTAGTAAAGTATCAAAAGGACTCGAAATATTAGACTCCTATGAGTGGGACAAAATGGTTCAATAGATCCAGAAAGCTGCAAAATAAACAATATTTCTTGTTAAAAGAAAGAAACACCCATGGTGGAATTATGTGAAGATGCTCTACGGAAACGTTTCGAAAGTTGGAACAAGTCGAACTCCACCAAGAAGAACTTCGAAGAAATTAAGATCCTAAGAAAACGGACAGATGTTAAAAAATGCCACACGAAATTCTGAAAGAGATCAGCTGAGAGAGCTAGAAAATAAATTCAAGAAGAACAAAACGAGAAACTTCTATCAGACGTTTAAATCAAAGGATACTTCTCACCCAACATCTGTTTCAAAAATGACCAAGGTATGTCGATTACGAGCAACAAACAAAACTGCGAATATTTTGCCAAATATTTCAAAGACATGCTTATCCTAACCGTGACCCTGTACAAGACAAAATAATCTTACAAAATCACAAGACAAACTTTACGATTCAACGCCGCAAGATAAACTGGAAATTAAGGAAATAATCAAGAGCTTGAACATAACAAAGCATCTGACAAGGATTCAATTGTTGCTGAACTTCCCAAGTACGCAGCAAATAACTTAATGGATCAATCTGAAATACTCTTTCAACAGCTCTGGCTCACAGGAGAGATCCTGCAATCCGCCCGTTTCACAAGAAAGGAGACAAAAGAAATGTCAATTATTACAGAGGAATATAACTTCTACTAGTTGCCTACAATATATTTTCCATAGTACTCCAACGTAGGATAGAAAACACGTAGATCAACAGCCAGGAGATTACCATGCCGCTTTTAGAAAAGGACGGTCATGCAGAACAAATTACCATCAACGAAGACATAAGCAACAGACAAGAAAGTGATCATGACATCTGTAGACTTAAAATAATCGTACGACTCTAAAGACTGAAACATATTAATAGAAATGCTTAAAGAATTTCGAACAGATAAGGCTACAGCACTTATCCAACAAACTCTGATAAACACCCAGTTGCAAGTTGATAACTACCAGAACCCTTTGAAACGAAAAAACAAGGAGATGGTCTCCCTCCAATCGTGTTCAACTCTGTTGCAGCCTTTGTGTAGGAAATTCGCCTGCCGCATTTCATTTTGTTACTTTCACAGTTAGCAACGCGCTGCCGCGTCTTTTATTAGCTTTGTCAGACAGAACATGGTGACCGGCAACAGAAGACGCATCTTGGTGCATCTCTGCATTCTCTTCGTACATATGTGTAAATATGTGGTGTTTATTCATGGGCAATAAATATTTTAAATCACTCACTGAGTGATGTGTTGTGTCTACTCGTGTAAGCAGTCTGGTTCTCTATTTGACTTGCATCAACTTGTATTTTGTGCGCCTATGGAAATGATCTTTGTTAAGTTCTTCTGATATCTTGATTCGTCGGTCGGAACATAAAATTTTGGTTCTCCGGGCCGGGTGAGAATCATTGTGAAATATGATGGTTGAACAACGTACCAGTTTGAATATTGTGTTAGACATCATACATTGTCATTGTCATACATTGGTGTCTGCAACCGCTATTTGAGCACAACAACACTGTGAACAGTTATTGTATTGAAGTACCAGAATGTTGTGCTTAAAACTAACTACTACGAATGTTTGAATACGTTATATTGAGATTTCAACGAAGTCTACAATGCTTTGGAACTGTTTGAAGATGACATGTTAGCAATCTGTGGAATGTTACCACGTGCTAACACACCAATTCTTGTGAGCTGTTTACGCCAGTTTGTAGCTGATACATTGATGTTCGGAATGATAAATGCTGCTTGGAATTTGGACTCCAGCGAACATTTCATCGCAGACGCCATTCTTTGCACTTTCCAGTCACCTTAGCTATGAGGTTCCAATCAAGGATCGGTTCGAGTCAAGGAGTGGTTCCAGTGGTAGTGATGATTAACGATACAGCACCGCTATGTACTGTAAGTCTGTTCCATTTGCCTTTATTGTTCCTATCTTGACAAGGGTGGACATCCTGCCTAATAGCCTAACCCTACTGCTAGCACTTTCCAGTATAGAATTAACAGACTTGTTTTGACTTCTCATGGGCACTATGAAGTTCCTAGTAATAGTTTGTTGGGCCGCTTAGTGTATTTTTCATATTTCGGAACGTACGTGACTTACTATACCTTATTTCATGCTTGTATGCATCTACTTACATTGTTGGTTCCATTCAAATGCTGTCACTCATTCTGAAAATGCGAAATGAGTGAAGTGTACTGAGTAGAGAGCTTATTGTTTGCATAGTCACCATTGCAGTAGGATTGACTTCTATTATTAACTTGTTCGTAATTGATTACCCGAACTATTCATCATGGTGTTTGAATCCGAAGCAAAGACTGTTAAACAACGTGGCCTGCTTGAAAGATTATTAACTCATCTTGAAAATTACTTGAAGCAATGTAACATCAACCATCACAAACTGATTTTCAGTCAAAATAGGCTGCCAGAAATTTGGAAGGAATTCAGTACTGTTAAGGAATATCTAGAATGTGAATGAAACTCAAAATCTAGCGAACCTCACTTTGTAGAGCATGATGCATTTGAAAACAGATATCATGCAATAGTTGGTAGGATTCAAGAATTGCTTTGCTCATTTAAAAGACGCACAAGTTCAAGTAATGCATCCATTGTCTCTGATAAGTCTACTCGATCCAAGTCTAGTTTGAAACTCTCCCCCATTGAATCGCCTGTTTTTGAGGGAGATTTGACAAAATACTTGAGAGTTAGGAACACTTTTGAAGCTTAGTTATTAACAATACCCGCATTAACAATGTGCAAATACTACACTACCTATTGTCGTCTCTTCAAGGCGAACTTAGAGATCTTTTAGATAACCTAGCCATATGTTCTGAGAACTTCACTGTTGCTTGGGATTTAATTGATGAAAGCTACAATAATAAACTGCGCAGTTGTGAACACAAACACAGTCCACTACCTGCGCAGAAAATTGATTGATTGAAACTACTTATATTGCCTGTACGAGGTAGGAAATAATGTAGGCCTATATTACACTAAGTTTTCACGACAAGAACGCAAACAAGAAACTGAGAAAATAACTACACTACTTAGAGCCATCCTAATTATAAAATACTAGAAATAAGAGGCTAACAATAGAAACGTGTAGTAATATTAAATACGTATCCTCCCCTGCGAACCACGCGACCTTGCCGCGGTGGTGAGGCTTGCGCGACCCAATGAAGCAGACACCCGAGCCGCAGATGTAACCATATCGGATGGGTGTCTGTTGAGAGAGTAGCAACCTTTTGGAAGTGGCAAGGGCGGCAGTCAGTGCATCATTAGATTAGGATAGTCCTGTAACATGATATTGGAATGGAGTACCTTGGATGAGATATTCAACAAAGCCCGGCATCGAAGTCCCATCTCCCCTACTAGAATAATACGGCGCTAGCTAAGTCGATAGAACATAAGGGGGTATGTCCTTACGGGGCAATAATCTAATAATCTCTACAGTAGGGGAATCTTAGTAATGAGAGGAATACTAACAAACTAAGCAATGAGAAGAATGAATTCCTTTTCCTAACAATAACAATTTAATTACCGTACTAATAAAGCACATGATTTAATCTCTGCATAGATATGCCACAACACCAACACATGAATTATATACACTATAACTTTCTTGGCGCATCAATGTCTGTGTAGTCCTATTGTTATAATCGCATTTCGCTAAGAAAATATGCAATAATTTAGAAGTCATCCATTCAATGATCACCAATCATTTAAACACCTTTCACTGTATACTCACGCATCCCTATACACACAAATAATTAGATGAAGGCCTATATTACGTATTTTTGCGTGGTTCAAACTATTGATTTGCATGATCAAAATGACATATCGTGTCGTCATGCTGTCAAGAGAACTGAGGTTTTTGATATATTTAATTGTGAACACATTTCAAAGTATTCGAAAGTCACTTCATCACATTCATTGAAAAACTCTATCTGACTACCTCATGACTGAATAAATATTTGCATAACGCATATTCCATTGGGATATCACTTAAATACTACTGTACAATCGGACATTTATACAACGTCGTTCCCTGAAAAGATACATTTTAGTGAACCAAGGACCCTTACAATCTATGATAAATATCACTCCCTGAAAAATAAATGACAAGCCTATAATACACTTCACATTCGTATAAAAGATGACGGACAGCATAATCCATCCACAGTAGGTAAAAGCGGGAACTGATACTGCCTGGAAATGACCCAGATCCCATTGACAGTGTGGGCGTGTGACGTTCCATCTGAAACTCCTGAATGATATAATCTACGTGAAAGAATGGTGGGAAATCTCTCATCTATAACAACTGCAAATCTACCCAACGACGTTACTCTATAAATGATTGCAGGTAATAGCTATGTCGGAGAAAGAAAGTGAGCTGTGGAGACGAGCCCTTTAAATGCAGTGGCAAGCATTCTCTTTTTCAGGCGCTTCGGCCTTGTCATAAATAGCTCTCGCAGGCCAGCGACCTGCCTGGCTCAATCCACTCTCACTTTCAAACTAACAGAACCTTGATACGGCAGCAACCTATGTCGCCACTTATTTATTTCATCCCCATTTATTCTCCAATATGCCATTAGTATCATTAACGCGGATCGGCTATAATCCAGCCCTATTCACATTCACAGCGCGGAATTTATCCATCGCAATTATTAATAAAATCACTGGGGAAAAATTCACACTTTCGCAAACCGTACACTTATTACAGAGACGGTACAGCAATACATGCAAGTTACGGAAGAAGATATTCTATCGACTGGGGCAAAATACACATCGACACTCGCGGTCTAAGTAAAACAAATATACAGTCACACCCTCTCTCATCTCATCCTCTTCTTGTTTCAGCAACCTTAATGTACATAGGAGGGATATCTGACAGTGATATGAAGCGAAAATTAAAAAATCAGAATTTTTCCGAAGAATCATACTGGATATAACTGATGGTAAATTGGAGTCAGTTTACTTAAATCTTAAATCCCTTTTTACACAATTACCCTGCTTCACACATAACATGCAATTTTCCCGTAATAAATATGAAAATAAAATACGGTTGTCCAACCGTGAAGAAAATCAATATAAAATCCTAATAAGTAACTATCTCATCCCTTTGAAACTGCAAATATCCTACTCTACATTTTACATCATTTGCATGCAGTTTAATACATTTACATTTTAATGGAAATTACCACTGTCAAATACTTGAAAATTGGTACTCAACATATATCTGGTTCATGCCAACAGCATTCCCGGCAGGTACTGCATGGATCTTTAGTTGAACATCACGGCAGCGTCAGCAGCATAGAGTTCAGAGTTCGATTGTAGATGGGCTGCTCGCATGATGGCTTGAATCACGTCCATGTTGAGAAAGTCTAGACGTTCTACGATGCGTTGGATATGTGCAGACCTCCTGAACGTCCATCTTCTCCCAAGTATGATGGCGTCGCTGGTACACAACACAAATGAGGGGATTTAGCTTGGTATAACTGTGTTAATTTGCGACACGTTATACGATCCTTCGATCAGAGAAAACTTATAGGCTATGCTGAAGTTTCCTGACCAAGTAAAAGTATTGTTCCTGTAGCCCACTACTTCGCCCGCATTCATCTATCAAACCACCATCAGAAATTAGGCCCTGAGTCACAAATGATCGGAATTTCACTGTCACTGGCTATTTGATAATGTCATAACAAGTATGATTTCAGCTCGGCCTAATTTTAACGCTAGTCTCTATGAGATACAGAGTTAATTACTGCACTAGGGTTATTTAGCTGATAGAGCCCGTTTCCAAATTTAACTATCAGTGACCCGCTTGTTCGTCTCCCATTTTATCATTCGATCTTACACAGTTAATAAAGCTCCTATACGATTTCATTGACCTTAACAAATTCATATACTGGATTTTACGAAGGCGTAGCCTACCAGCATTTAAGTCACATTTGAATTTCTCCCGTGTAGTTTAATCTATGGTTTCACACGTTACGTGAATATTCATCGTCACAGCTTTATTCCGTCCTCTGAGAGAACGACGAACTCCACATATTTATGTAAAATTATTTCACTGTCAGTATTATTATTATTATTATTATTATTATTATTATTATTATTATTATTATTATTATTATTATTATTATTATTATTATGAGATTCGTAGACACTGACGAATAAATACTGAATTAGCAATCACTTCACAACATTATAACAAAGACTGCTGTGGAAGAATCATTCACAACGTATACAACATCACACTGGAACTGAAAATATCGAAGTAGCGTGGCTTATTCTGAATCGCCCATCTTAAATAGAGAAACTGTGCTAGACATGGTGGAGAGGGCTAACTCCGCTCCTTTACGAAAATCCGCTCCGCTAAACGGCGGTTCTCAGTATTGGTTGAGGTGTCAATTTGAAGCTCGATCACTCCAGTTTCCACTGATCGATTCTGTTACAGAAGATGAGCTAAGCAAGGGAGGGAAGATTTATGGTTATAATATTATTGGTGCTACCTTTGACAATGTATATGGTATTGCTACATATGCCCGTAACAACTTGGAGCAGGTAGAATTGGTATCATCTAGTACAATTAATTTTCTTAATACACCGAGTTGAGCCTCTATGGACTGCGTGGTAACAACCAACTTCATTTCAGTGTCTAGGTCTTGTTCTTGTTCCGGCTTTGACTTCCTGCCAGTATCTTCTGAGCCCAGCGACGAGTGCCTGTTTATGCTCTTCAGTCAAAGGTCATTTCCGTCTTCTGGAAGTTGATGCCACTTGGAAACCTTGATAGTTGTTCACCAACCTTCTGAATGCGTTCCTGTCATGAATTTCTTGATCTAAAATACCAATCTGCCTCAGATCTTTTTCGCATTCCTGGAACCATCTCGGCCTTGTTGCCTTAGATCGAATAAAATTCCATATTCTTTTTGTTAGTCGATCATCAGTCATCCTCAAGAGATGACCATAAAATAATAGCCGTCTCTTCTTAATTGACGCTGTGAGAGATTCTGTCTTGCTGTACAAATCCTCATTTGGTCTCATTCGCCAGTATCCATCAACCCACCTATTACCTAGGATTGTTCTGAGTATCTTGCGCTCACCTTTTTCCAGCCGGTCAGCTTGACCTTTACTACTTAAGGTCAAAGTTTCAGACGCATATAATCCCTCAGGTTTTACAACTGTGTTATAGTGTCGGAACTTGGCCTCTATACTCATAGACTTTTTATTATAGATATTATTTGTCATTTGGTATGCCTGGTCTAACTTCCTCATCCTACATTACTTGCTTCCTCTTCTAATCCATTCAGCTGGATGACTTCACCAAGATATCTGAAATTCTTGACAAGACCGATTTTTCCAAGATTAGTGATCATCCATTCATGTCCATCACAGATGTTTGTCATATATTTTGTATTCGTAATAGAAATCTGGAGTCCTACCTTTTCAGCAACTTCTGACAGCCTATTGATCTTGTTGACTGCTGAATCTATGTTGTTAGCGAAAATGGCCAGATCATCCGCAAAGGCCAGTCAGTCAACGTACGCCCCTTTGTGCTTAGGACCAAGTCTGAACTGATCTTCTTTTGTTTTTTCTTGGTCTAACAACTTCCTCCACTCTCGAATGACTTTTTCCAAAACACAGTTGAAGAGGAGTGGGATAGTCCATCTCCTTGTCTGACACCCGTTCTGATTGTAAACGGTTCTGAGATCTCGCCTATAAATTTTACTTTCGACACATTGTTGGTTAGAGTTTGTGATCAAATTTCTTGACGAATCGTCCACTCCAAACTATTCCAAAATATTCATTAATGACTCGCGGTCAATGGATTCATATGCTTTCTGAAGGTCAACAAACACAACCACGTAGCTGTGTCCTCCTGTCTTCTTGTACCTGATGATGCTCTTCAGGTTAAATATCTGTTCTGGGCACGAATGGCTTCTTCTGAAGCCAGTCTGATATTCCCCAATTTGTAGGTCAAGGTGAGCTTATATTCTGTTCTGAAGTGCTTTGGAGAAAATCTTATAGGGAACAGATACTAATGAGTTGCCCCTGTAGTTGTTGACATTCTTTTTATCACTTCTTGTGCAAAGGGTGGATTAGTGCTGACAGCCATTCAGTGGTATCATCCCAGTTCTCCAGATATCTTCAAAAAGCTTGACTAGTACATCTAGAGTTTCATCATTTGCCAGCTTCAGTAGTTCTGCCACTATTGAATCTTCACCAGCTGCCTTATTATTATGTAAGCTGTTTATAATCTGTTTGATCTCCTCTTTACAAGGAGGGGTTGAGTTGGGTAGTTTGTGGATCGGGTCGCACACAGGGAATCTTTCTTTCGGTTCATCACAATTAAGAAGGTTTTCAAAGTATCGAGGTATGATCGTACAGTTTTCTTTGTTGGTCAAGCCCAGCTTTCCATTTTCATCTCTAAAACAAAGGCTGGGGCTTGGTACCCTCTCAAACTAGTCTTGAATTTTATTTGGAAGTCTCTGGAATTGTTTTTCCGGAAATTCTGATCGATCTGTTCTAACTGCTGTTTCTCATATAGTCGCTTGGCCCTTCGGAAAGTTCTGGCTGCTTCTTTTCGAGGTTCACGGAACACACTGAAATCTTCAGGTCTTCGGGTCGAGTTCCACTTTTTCCAGGTATTTGTTCTTTGGGTCAACACTTCATCACAGACCTCATTCCACCACCTACGTTTACTCTTCTTAGCTGTCAGGATTGCAGTATTAGCTGCTTGTTGGATCTGGGAGGCGATGTTCGTCCTTTTATGAGATTCAAATGTCAGTTGCTGGTGGTATTGTTCTAAGACATTTTGATTGATTTTTAACTTTCCAAAGTTGTATTTATAAATTCTGTTTCCTGGTTTCAGGGCCTTATTGAGAGGAATGAAATTAATTTTGATCTTGGAGAGGTAATGATCTGAATCAAACTGGGCACCTCTCTGCACTTTAACGTTCATTATTTCCTTAATCGCTCTCCTGGATATTGCTACATGATCAATCTGTTTCTCTCCACACACATTGCCTGGTGATCGCCAAGTTTTTAATAATATTCATACTGTAACAATAAAACTGCAGGATGTAACCATCGTAAATATCTACAAACCTCCAGCCATCTGCTGTCCAACCCCAGCTCTTCGAGATGCAAGTCATCCAACTATCTATGTTCGTGACTTCAACAGCCATCATGAAACTTGGAAATATGCAAGAAACGATGATTGCGGCATAGCTTTAGTAGAATGGTCAGAAGACCAAAATGCACATCTTATATTTGATGCAAAAGAACAAAGGCACGTTTAGATGTGCTGTTGGAAGCGAGAGTCCAACCCAGACCTCTGTTTCGTCACATGTGACTCTGTTGGCAACCCTCTACCCATGATGAGAGAAGATTTGGGGGACTTCCCAAATAGTCAACACAGACTAATCTTCCTTGAGATGGGCATCTCTGTTTCCTTGATTAGATCTTTCCCACACCCACGCTGGAACTTTAAAAAGCCAAACTGGACGAAATTCTCTGAAGAGCTGCACAAATGCATCAGATGGATTCCGGCAACCAGCGATAATTATCAGAGATTTGTAGGGTTTGTGAAATCTGTAGCCAAAAAGCACATCCCAAGAGGCTACAGGAAAGAATACGTTCCTGGATGGAGTGAACAGAGCGATGCCCTATTCATTTTCTTGAAACAGGTGCCCATACGATTGGTGAGGAGCTATTACGGAGTCTGGATGAAAATCGTAGACAGAAATGGACAGAAACAGTTAGTAACTTGGATTTCTCTCATTCCAGTAGAGAAGCCTGGAGCCTACTGAGAAAACTTGGAGGAAGCTCAACAGGAGGTAGAGAGAAGTCAACTATCTCACCAAACAAAATAGCCTCCCATATTGTTTTAACTTCAAGGGTTACTAAAGATTAAAAACATACAAAAACGGTGAAAAAGAACCTAAGGATACTTAAGCGTACCTCTTCAACCTCCTCCGAGTACTCTGAAGCCTTCACGATTGATGAGGTTGATACAGCACTAAAGGACATGAAAGTTGGTAAGGCGCCAGGTTTTGATAGAATACATCCTGAATTTATCATAAATATGGGACGGAATGCCAGAAGGTGGTTGACGTGCTTCTTTACCCACATACTTCAGACGGGTGTTCTTCCTAAGGATATTAAGATGACCAAAATATTTGCCATATTGAAACCTGGCAAACCAAAATATATACCACAAACTACAGACCAATCAGTCTCCTCAGTTGTTGCTATAAACTGCTTGAAAGACTACTATATAATTAGCATTGTAATTAATCAACATATTCCTATTGACCAAGCCGGTTTTAGGCAGAATCGTAGCTGTTGTGACCAAGTCCTTGCACTCACAACATGCATTGAAGCAGGATTTCAGCAACAGTTGAAAACCTCTGCTGTTTTTCTGGATCTTTCTGCTGCTTATACCACGGTTTAAAGAGAAGGGCTGCTGTATAAACTTCTTCAGGTATTACCATGCAAAACCATGGTACAATTAATTGGAAACTTGCTGAATAATAGACTCCTTCAGGTTGTTCTAGGGAATAGGACTAGCAAGCTGAGAAGATTGAACGATGATCTCCCTCAAGGATCAGTCTTGGCTCCTCTCCTGTGCAATCTGTATATATCAGATTTGCCACCAACAAAATCTAGCAAATTTTGCTATACTGATGATATAGCTTTAGCTAGAAGTCATAGTAACCTGAAAAAACGGAGAACATTTTAACTGATGACCTTTCCATTCTTCGTGACTATTATCGGAAATGGAGACTCCAGCCAAACACCAGCAAATCTGAGGTGCCCTGCTTTCATCTAAATAACAAAATGGCAAACTGTTGTCTCCAAGTGTCTTTTAACGGTAAGGTCCTCAGACACAATAATTACCAAAAGTACTTAGGTATAACATTAGATCGGACACTCTCCTTCAGGAAACATCTAGTAAATACAGCAGCAAAGATTAGGAGTCGAAACAACATTCTGCTGAATTTGTGTGGTACAACCAGAGGTGCTTCTGCAACTACCTTGAGATGTTCTGCCCTTGGTTTAGTTTTCTCTGCAGCAGAATATTGTGCTCCTGTGTGGATCAACAGCCGCCATGTGAAACTTGTGGACACTCAACTCAACAACACAATGAGGATAATTTCAGGTGTAATAAGATCAATTCCTACCCACTGACTTCCTGTCTTGAGCAACATCATGCCTCCTTCATTCCGTAGAGCACAAGCACTGTTGAGAGAATACTCCAAGATAAATGAGAACCCTGACTTGCCCATCCACTCCAATATCCTTGACCTTCAGAGGAACCGGTTGAAATCTAGACATCCGCCAGTTAAGTTCGCTCAGAAGCTCACAGAAGACAATTTCAACCCCTATGCCCAATGGAAGGAAGATTGGATCTCAAAAACAGGTGAACATATCTGGCCTTTCTTCCCACCTAATTCGAGGTCTGATCTCCCAAGAAGAACTTGGACCATCCTTAATAGGATTCGATGTGGTCATGGTGTCTGTGCTGCGTCCCTGTATACATGGGGAAAGATACAATCCTCCGAGTGTGACTGTGGAGCTCTTTTTCAAACCATTACACATTGTAAAGGAGTGTAGGAGAAGAGCCTACCCTGGAGATTGGTTTGATTTTCTAGAGGCCAATACAGAGGCTCTAGAATGGACAATATCTTTGGACATTAAAATATAATGTACTTGCTTTCTTGTTTCTGTATATATATGTATATGCCATACGATAAATAATAATATTCTCATTAGCATCGCTTCGTACGTTTTGACGTAATCTCCATAGCGTCCTTTGGTAGCTTCGTGTAAGAGGGGTTTAGGCTACCGCTATCCGATCTCACCATCTCGTCCACACCTGGCTGGGTGTTTGTTTGCTGAGTACTTGGTTAAATTTCAATTATATACAACACTTCTTATTGTGATAAATGTGCATCAAATTAGCCGATTCTTATGAGCCTTAACTCTTGAAAATTCATCACGTATTACGCGATTTCTCTAATTAAAGTATATGGATTGGTAGTGGTGCTTTTGTGGGAAAAAGAACGAAGAAATAACGTTTTTCAGTGTTGGATGCAGTGTCCCGTGAACTACTTCGCTCTCTCAGCTTGGCGTGGCTATCCTCTTCTCAGTCGCACGAGTGAGAGCGCCTTTTCACTTGCAGGCGAGAGTATGACTCGTTTACGGTGAGTACGCGTAACTAGAGTCAAGCCTACTGGACTAATGGCGCGCGACTCGCACCCCAGGAAAGGTAAACGTGTACCAACTTGGGCGCTAATTAACATAGAATAGCGCGGAAAACGGCATATTCGAACTGTAGAGTGCCATAACACTCCTGATGATGTGATGAGCGGTCACATCCCTTCCCCGCCTTGACAAAAATCACGAGTAGGAATTTTTCTTTCCAACTTCATAGTTCCTGTCGTGTTATAATTGACTATTATGTAGACTGGTATTTTCCTGCCTCATCTCATACCTGGGCATCAGTATGCGCAGGTACTCTTGGGTTACCAGGTCACTTCTCTCCGTGCATTCAATGCAATCTTCTTGGTCTGACTCTTCGTTGCTATTATCTGCGCCGCGACGATCTCCCTCAACTATCAGGCAGTTCACCTCGTCTTCTTCTTCTTCTTCACGCTCATGCTCCTCTGCGACGCCTGCTCCGTAGTCGTCCTCTTCTTCATCATCCGGCAGTTCTTCATCATCCCGGTCCTCGGGCAGTTCTCTTTCATCTTGGTTGTTTGGATCCTCGGCCGGCAATTATCCTGGCATGTGATGTAATTATAAGTTGGCTGCGTTATAGATGGCTTCAATTGTACCATCCATATACTGAACTTTGTATGAGTTGTTATCTAAATTTTGAATAATCCTGTACGGTCCAATGCAAAGCTCAGCAAACTTATGATAGAACTTCCTAGGAGGGTCGGAAGTCGCAGGGCGCTTGACTAACACTTATTCGCCTACGCGTAGTGGTAGCTGAAATCGCTTACGTCTGAGTCGTCGTAACCGTTTCTCAGCTTGTTTCCTTAGAGACTCCGGGGTTTCCACCACTCTTAATTTCACGGAAGGTCTGGGTCTTCCGGAAATTGTACGATGCCTTTACACGGCCTTTCGGGGTGTTCATTGAAGTGGGCCACGCTAGGTATTTGCCCCGTTGATTCGTGTACGGTGGAATTGATGCACTCCATAATGATTGGGATTACATCAACCCATCGCCAGTGCTGCCTTGGACAACAGATCCTACAAAACGTGTCATTTTCACACATGATTCTCTCTGAAGGATTTGACCCTGGGTGTCGTATTGAGCTCATCAGGTGCTGTATTCTCATCTGCTCCACGTCTCTTCGGAAAGCGGCAGATGTGAATTGTGACCCGTGGTCAGTGAGTAATTTATCCGGTTTACCCATCTTAGGGATAATCTTATTTTTGATCTGATTAATACTGGTGCGTGTGTTGGCCTTCTCTACTGGGCATAGCATGACGTACTTCGTGAACACGTCCATGCATAGCAAGATGAACTGTAGCCCTCTGGTCGCCTTGGGCAGAGGGCCATAAAAATTCATAGAGTATAACTCGCGTTGTTTTTCCTGGGATCAGTGGCTTCGGTGGTTGTTTGAATAGATAAGCATTCGGCTTTATGCGTTTGCACGGGTCACAGGTCATTAGTACCGTGCGTGTCATTCTTCTCATGCGTGGCCAGGTGAAAGTTTCTTTAAGAGTAGCCATAATTTTGTCTACTCCGGCGTGCCCTATGGAATGGTGTGTCAGCCAAATTAGATCAACCTGTAAATCAGGTGGAATGACAACTCTGAGTCGAGTGTGTGCGTCGTCCACGTATTTGTACAGGATTCCATTGATGATGTTATAACTATGAGCGCGCCTCTCGGCATCTACATATTCAGGTGTTCTTGGCTGTAGTTGCTATTTTTGGAAATGAATTATACGGCGTGACTCTGGCCAGTTTTCGTGTTCTTCTGGAATCTGCCTAAGGCTGTTGAGAATTTCTTAGTCTCCCTCAGTCAGCTGAATGTGGTGTAGAACTTCACTTTCGGAGTCCGGATTCCTACTGAGCGCATCGGCGATAATATTCTCCTTACCGGCGCAGTGTTCCACCTCCACGTCGAACTGCTGTACAAAAAACGTCCAGCGATTCACGCTCTCAGAAGACATGACGGATTTAAGTATGAATGTGAGTGCTCGATGATCTGTTCGTAGCAATATGGGGAATCCGTAAATATATTTACGCCAGTGGTTTAAGGCGGTCACAATGGCAAGCATCTCTACTTCCGTGACGGTATAGTTCCGTTCATGTTCGCGCAATATACGACTCATGAATGCTGGATAATTTATGCGAGGTTCGGTGTCCTTCCTCGCTTGGTACAGTACTGCGCCGACACCAGTCATTGCAGCGTCTGTCTGAATTATAAAACGTTGAGTGTAATCAGGATATCCCAAATTGACGCTATTACATATTAATTCTATAGTCCTAATAAATGCCTCTTCGCATGCGACGTCCCACTTCCATCGGTTGTTTTTCTTCAGAAGCTCTTGCAATGGAGCAACCGTGGTAGTGCAAGATTGACAATGGTCCGAAAAGAAGCCACATATTCCCAGAAATTGCCTGATATGTTTCACTCTGGTGGGCTTCGGAAAATTTGGAATGGCTTTAATTTTGACTGGGTTAAGTGAAATGCCCTCTGCATCAGTAATATGGCTTAAAACAGAATGCTAAGCTGGCAAAAATGCGACTTCTTCAGGTTGATTTTGAAATTATTCCGGCCCAGGTCTTCTTGTACAAGACGCAAATTTGCGTCACTATCAATATGTCATCTACATATTGGATAGTGATCTACTTCACCTTTTCGCTCAGGTTTCAATCCAGTGCTCTGATTAAAGCCGATCCGGCATTCTTGACACCGAACGGGAGAAGTTTGCAGACATACGTCTGTTGATCAAATAAAAATCCCGTTAGGACCTTAGACTCGTTAGACAATTCCACGTGTGGTAGGACGCACGTAGGTCAATACTTGAAAAGAACTGCATATGTTGAAATCTCTTTAAAAGGGCTTAAATGTTGGGCGCTCTGTTATAGCCTTTCGTTGATAGCCCTAGCATCAAGTCACACCCTCAGGGACCCATTTTTCTTAGCCACTATAACAGTGGGTTTAAGAAAGGTGTGGGGGCTTTAGAAATAATACCATGATCTTCCATCTCTTTGATGATCGCGCACACCTTCGCGTGATGTTTCTCCGGTATCGGATATGGGTTCTTCGGGGGGCGTTAGAAATAATACCATGAACTTCCATCTCTTTGATGATCGCGCACACCTTCGCGTGATGTTTCTCCGGTATCGGATATGGGTTCTTCTTAAATGGTTCCCAGCTAGTGACCATCATATTATACTTGAAGTATACAATTTTTCCTGGATGAGACCCGGAAACGTTCTGGTGTGTTTCCGAAATTTCCTTTAATTTCAATTTTTCCTCATCATTAATTTTAGCCTCGCTTAGTTTAGCTTGTACCACGTCCTTGAACCTAGCCTCTTCTCCTTCCTCATCTTTCTCCAGATTAGCAAACATCGCTTCGAACTTTCCTCTTATTTCTTCAATTTTCCCCTGATCCCAATTCGAGAATTCATTCAGGTCATCTTCTTAATTCCGAAATAACTGAGCTGTCCAGATTATCTCCTCATCCACAGCTTCTGGCATGTCGTTTAATTGTATGTTTTCCTGGCTCATATTTACGAAAAATGTTAAATGTTTCTGGTTCATATCGATAACTGATTTGTACTCTCGCAGAAGATCGGCTCCTAAGATGATATTTTATTCCATTTTATCCATGACCAGGAATGGAAGCGCGAATGTGGTATTACCTATCTCTAGGTCTAGAAATACCTGTGTGTTGCATACTGTAGTGCGGTCGGGAATGATTCTTCGCACCTTTACCTTGGATATGAGTAAAGTCGGAACATTAACTTTAGACTGGACTTCTCTTAAGAACACCTTCGATACTACGCTTACTCTGGCTCCAGTGTCAATTAAACAGCGTACGCGTAACCCCTGAACTCGGATATAAATTACGGGTAACTCTCGTATCATTATCATTATTATTATTATTATTATTATTATTATTATTATTATTATTATTATTATTATTAAAGCGTCTTTATTGTGGCGAAGTTAGGGCTCCCGGCCCTTTTTTACACTTAACCACTTCATGTACATACAATGTAATATTTTTACATAAAATTTAAACATACGAAATTTTTACAATCTAAAGTATAACTAAAGCAACTAAAGTATCACTAACTAAACTAAGGTGAGTAAAGTATAACTAAATTATGTACAGGAACACATTGCAATAAACAACCATATTCACTCTCATTCATGCATCCCATTCACACTCAAGAAAGACTGGAAGTGCTTAAAAGATGACGCTGGCAAAGGATTTTAAATTTTGTCTTAGATTTAGCTTCTCTGATGTCATTGGGGAATTCATTCCACCAGCTCGTGGCGGTGATCGTGAACGATCTGTTGTAGGTTGCGGTTCGATGCACAGGAATTTCTAGCGTACAGCCTGACCGGGTATTGAACAGGTGTAGGGAACTAAGGTAGCGAATTCTGGTGGATAGGTAAGGAGGGGTGTTTTCAGAAAGCACTTGATACACCAAAGTAGTTGCATGGAGTCTACGTCTGCCATTCAGTCGTAACCAAGATAATTGTGTATAGAATGGGGATACATGGGCGTATGGTTGTATGTCGAATGCATACCTGATGCATGCATTTTGGGCACGTTGCAGTCTCATGCTTTGCTCGTTATTGATATCAATCAAAACTGTATCACCGTATTCGAGAATTGGAAACAAGAGTGATTGAATGAGCTTTATTTTCAAGGACCAAGGAAATATATTTTTAAACCGCTTCAGAGGATGCAGGCTTTGATATACCTTTTGGCACACTTTCGTCACATGTTGCGACCAGTTCAATGTTTCGCTTATAGCCACACCAAGATTCATAACTGTTTCACGAAATGGAATAATGGTATTGTTTAGTGCTACAGGAGGAATTTCGTATTGTTTTAAGACGTGTAAGTTTTTCAAAGTACCAATGATTATTGTTTGCGTTTTAAGAGGATTAATTTTGAGATTGTTACTCAATGCAAAATTACTTATGAGACTTAAATCAGCATTAACTTTTTCTACAGCACTCTGAATTTTATCAGTTCTTGAGTGGTAGTATATCTGCAGATCATCAGCATAAAGATGATACTTGCAATGTGTAATCGATTTGGCAACATCATGTAAGTAAATTGCAAACAGCAATGGTCCAAGTACAGACCCTTGAGGGACACCGAGGGGTTTGTTAAGCCACTCAGATCTGCTATTATTTACTTTGACACACTGACGGCGATTTTTGAGGTACGAACTGAAAAAGTTTATTGCCGTCTTGCTGAAATTTAATGAATCCAATTTTGAAAGTAGCAGTTGAGGAACAACAGTTCAACAAAAGCACTAGAAAAATCAAGTAGAACCAGTACAGTCACTTGTCGAGTGTCCATTGCCTGTCGGATATCATCAGTTACTTTCAGTAGAGCAGTCGTTGTGCTGTGTCCTTTCTTGAAACCAGATTGGTAAGGATCAAGCAGTGAGAAGTTAGTCAAGTAAATGAGGACTTGTTCGTGTACCAAGCGTTCTAGTACTTTGGAAATGGGTGGGAGAATGGATATAGGGCGATAATCTGATGGTAAACTAGGAGAATTCTTCTTAGGGGTAGGAATGACGATACCCTGCTTCCACACAGTTGGGAATACTCCCTGTACGAGGCAATGATTAAATATATGCGTCAGAATAGGTAATATGGCACCAATAATATTTTTATGAAAGATAATGGTATGTCGTCATTACCCGGAGCATCTGACTTGAGGGAGTAAATTACACGCTTCACATCGTTCGCACCAACTTTTTTGATACTGAATTTTACTTGATTTACTCGGGAATGAACATTTATGGCATTAATATCATCATCAGTTAGGTCATCAACTGGTCGATGATGATGATTATTATTACTATTATTATTATTATCATTATTAGTATAGTTAGCATCATAGTCATTATTGTCAGTAATATCATTATTAGTGTATGCTGCTTTCGTAAAATGAGAATTTAGATCATCAAGTGGTATACTGGGTGTCTGCATGGTCAGGCTGCGACCTATACCCAGCTGATGCAAATGTTTCCATATTAGTACTGAATTTCGTCTGTTTGTTATCTCTTGAATATATTTATACTTGCTGTTACGAATTAATTTCTTAACTTGATTTCGAAGAATACGGTAATTTTCGAAATCACTAGTGCTTTCAGTTCGCCTAAATCGCCTATACCAAGCATCATTTTCTTACAGCTTGGAATAGGATCTTCTAACAGGTCTTCTGGTTGGATGGCCCACGTATCTATTGTGACTATGATCCGTTCTAGTTCAGCTCGACGGTTGCTAGTATGTAGAATAACTACCTACTCGTTGCCTAATTCTTGTTTTTTATAGCTCCACCCCCTTCAGAATATTCGGCTGCGTGAGGGTTGAGTCTATTTTCACGGCTTTGTTCCCGACGGGCTTGAGTTCGAGGCTTTCTGCCCCTCTCACTTCTTCTGAAGAGGCCATCTCTTGGATCGGCTTCTGCCACTTACCATTCTCGGTAGGTTGATTACGTAATTGTTCTACGTATCTTCTGGACTCAGCATGTCGGTCTCGGATCTGGCTCTCATTTCCGCGGGGTCTTTCACATGACCATACGCCATCGCTTCTCCACCTATTATAAGGCCTTCGGAAACGTTCAACATAACTATACCTAAGGCCATTTCTTCTCTCTGGTCGTCTCCTTTATTCACAGTTTCTGGAGTTCCAAGTTCGTGATATTTTTCTCGCAGCCTATTCCACCTGGTGGCCTTAATTAACGTACAGCCCCAGCCCATAGGAAACCACGGAAAAACATCTTCAGAGCTACCGACAATGGGATTCGAGCCCACTATGTCCCAAATGCGAGCTCACAGCTGCGTTACCCTAACCACACGGTCAACTTTCTCAGTAAGAAAAAGTTTTAATAATAATAATAATAATAATAATAATAATAATAATAATAATGCAGAACAAACAGGATTAAACATTTCTTTTCAAAAGGCAGAAGTAATGTCCAACATCAAAGATGATACGGCACAAATACGGAAAGATAAACCGTGTTAATATAAATACCTTGGCAAGAATCAAGAAAATGAAAGTCACTTTCCAAACCACCCGCAACATATACAACAAAAGGTGCTTTTCTTTGAACACAAAATTTCGTCACTACAACGCTGTCATCAAACCAGTATCGCTGTATGCATCTGAATGCCTTATTCTGCCCGAGAAATGTTTGCTGGCGGATTTAATAAGGAAAGAAAGAAAGATCCTACACACCATACTTGGCCCAAACTACTAAAATGGCATCTACATTAGAAAATCCAGGCAAGAAGTATAATCTAAGATAGAGAAGATAACAGACACAATGTGTAAAGAGATTTTTCTTCTACGATCATATACGACGGATGATCAACTCTCGATGGACGAAACGCATCTTCAGTATATTTGACTCAAAACCAAAAACGGCAGTGCCATGGTACGTTAATGTCAAGAAAGATCATGAAGAACTGGGCATACAAGCAGAATATGTACAAGACCGAAATATTTTCAGAGCGGCCATCAAGATTTTTGGGACTTTCCAGGACGAAAAACGGGCAACAGGTGCGAAATGGACAGAATAACGTCGTGCTAAATGAAGACGATGTGGATCAAGCGAAAAAGAACAAATTTCAGAATGTAAAGTGAGGCTTATCGCGGTCCCTAGTTGACCGATTCGCGAAGATGAATGAATAATAATAATAATAATAATAATAATAATAATAATAATAATAATAATAATAATAATAATAATAATAATAATAATGACTTGGAGATATCGGCGCCTCTGAGGCACTGGTTTATGAAGTAAGATAGGAAAGAGAGAGAAGAAGTAATGCAATGTGGTCTGAAGGGCGGAGAGCTGCATTTATCTCCGCCAAGATGAAGAAGTACTGGAAACCCAGAAAGGCTGAAAAATAGTAATCGTGGTCCTTTGTCACCGAAACGATTTGTAATAATAATATCATGATTTTTTTTGCTATGGGTTTTACGTCACACCGACTAAGGCAGGTCTTATGGCGGCGATAGGACAAAATTGGGAAGGAAGCGACCGGGCCCTTAATTAAGGTGTGAAAATGGAAAACCACGGAAAACCATCTTTCGGTCTGCCGACAGCGGGTTTCGAACCCACCACCTCCATAAATATATTCCGTGTGTGTAAGAAACTTTTTTGAAAATATCTTGTGTTGCTGTAGTAATAATGGCTTGTGGCCTCAGAGAGACCTCATATGCAAGAGTTGACTCCTTATAGGTAACCTGCGCGTCTGTGAGGATGTGCTTGCACCTATGATGGATTCTAATGCCCCCGAGTCATAGGAATTAACCAATGAAGGTTAAAATCGCTGACCCGGCCGGGAATCGAATCCGGGACCCCTTGGAGCAAAAGCCAGCACGATAACCATTTAACCATGGAACCGGACGTTGTGTGTATTGGAATGCAGTATATAATTATCCGTGGTTCAGATACAGTATAGAATTGGAAGCAGCTATAGAATATGAAATGAACATCATCCCAGAGTTCGTTCAGAAATAAAATGAAAAATGACAGGTCGATAATCCGAGAATGGCCGAGAGTGTCATGAGGATGACTGGACAGTAGCTCATAACCATCACTAAAACGCCCAGGGATCCCAAGTTGATATAGTATTGAACCTTGGCTTTTCTTTCATAATCTGTTTACCCTCCAGGGTTGGTTTTTCCCTCGACTCGGCAAGGAATCCCACCTCTACCGCCTCAAGGGCAGTGTCGTGGAGCGTGAGACATTGGGTAGGGGATACAACTGGGGAGAATGACCAGTACCTCGCCCAGGCGGCCCCACCTGCTATGCTGAACAGGGGCCTTGTGGGGGATGGGAAGATTGGAAGGGATATACAAGGAAGAGGGAAGGATGCGGCCGTGGCCTTAAGTTAGGTACCATCACGGCATTTGCCTGGAGGAGAAGTGGGAAACCACGGAAATTCACTTCCAGGATGGTTGTGGTGGGAATCGAACCCACCTTTACTCAGTTGACCTCCCGAGGCTGAGTGGACCCCGTTCCAGCCCTCGTACCACTTTTCAAATTTCGTGACAGAGCCGGGAATCGAACTCGGTCCTCCGGGGGTGGCAGCTAATCACACTAACCACTACACCACAGAGGCGGACACCTTCGCTTTTAAGAACATTAAAATTGGTTGTTTCGGCTCTCTGTACTTAACATTTAGGGTTATTTTACTTGATAACAAGTAATATTCCACTTTTAACAGTATAGGACCGGGCGAGTTGGCCGTGCGGTTAGAGGCGCGCGGCTGTGAGCTTGAATCCGGGAGATAGTGGGTTCGAATCCCACTGTCGGCATCCCTGAAGATGGTTTTCCGTGGTTTCCCATTTTCACACCAGGCAAATGCTGGGGCTGTACATTAATTAAGGCCACGGCCGCTTCCTTCCAACTCCTAGGCCTTTCCTATCCCGTCGTCGCCATAAGACCTATCTGTGTCGATGCGGCGTAAAGCCACTAGCAAACAAAATCAGTATAGGAAATGATTTGGAGATAGCGCTTCTTAAATGCTTTAGGTTTTCCCATGCAATAACCCATAATATTTAGAGGAGAGTCGTATAATATGGAATACCATTTACTTTTGGCAGTATAACTTCTTACCGAAATCAGTTATGAAATATAAATAAATATGGTTTGAAAATTCAAATAATTAGCCAAGATTCTTTATATTTTTAAATTGTAAATTGTTAATGTCTTCACGTCAAAATTATTTCTATCAAAAAGTTGCACTTGGTGGGTAATACGGAATAGTCGGCTAATGTGGAATAGTAGGGTAAATAATATGTAAATTAAAGTACAGCTTCAATAAATTCTTTCAGTTATATTTAAGGAACGTTCTTACAGGTGGACGTACAGAAATGTTTAAAAATCGAAAGAATAAAATTGGTAATTAACTTAAATGATAATATGTATACACTAATTATTCAAAGTTTTCTTTTTACAGTCACTTGTTCATTCAGTGACAGAAGTCACAGATGCAGAAACTGTGATCTATAGGTAGTTACATGTTATAATATACCAGGATTAATGCAATTAATTTTAATTAATTTTAAACGTCATTTACTTCGAAACTAAAACAGTATTCCATATATACCGACACACCATGTTTGAATTAAAGGATTCGTCATGCCCTAAACTTTGCACAACAAGGAAGTTACACTGGTGTAGCAATATAAGCAACTCTTGTACAATATGTAACATTGGATTTCCCAGGACTAAACTCAGTTTTGGTAATTAATACAAGCTTTAAAAGAATTATGTGCAAAAGTTTTTCAAATATGAAAAACAAATATTCTTGCTCCACGCACTAACCTCACTCACGAGCATGTCGACACTGAATACAAAGCATCATGAGAATATTTACCATAATTCGACGAGTTTCCACGTGAGAGCAGTACCTTACAGGCAAAATATTGTGGTATTCCATATTGCCCGACTATTCCATATTACCCGATTCTCCTCTATATACTTATTTATTCCTGACTTACATTTGTGGCGAAGTTAGGGCTCACGGCCCTCTCTTACACTTAACCACTATAAACAAAATTTAAAAATGTAAACATAAAAGGACATAGAAATTCTAAAAAGAAATAATACTACGGACAGATAATTCTAAGACTAAGTTAGGCCTACATATCAATACAGCAATTAATGTGACAATACTAATACTAATACTAATAATAATAATAATAATAATAATAATAATAATAATAATAATAATAATAATAATAATAATAATAATAACGAAGAAGAAAACCCATTCCCACAACATACACACAATCACTCACTCAACTCAGTTTTATGTTCCCAGGAAAAACTTTCTGCAGGCAGATTTGAATTTATGAGAGGAAGTAAGGTGCCGAATGTCCATTGGGAGTGTATTCCAGAGTCTCGATGTGGTAACTAAAAAGGAATGATTGTAGGAATTCGGTCGACTTAGTGGAATTTCAAGGAGGGAACCAGAACGGGTACTAATTTCATGGAATGAGGAAAGGAAACGAAAATTAGAAGATAAGTAAGTAGGAGTGTTTGTCGAGAGCACTTGGTAAACAAGTGTCATTAGGTGAAAATTCCTTCGTTCATTTATGCGCAGCCATTCCAATGTTTTGAAATATGGTGTAACATGAGCGTCATGTCACAGTTGGAAGGCATATCGTATGCATGAGTTTTGTGCTCGCTGATGTCTCAAAGCTTGTTCAGCATTTAGATTGACTAGTACCGTGTCACAGTAGTCTAAAATTGGGAATAGTAGTGCTTGGATTAATTTTAATTTAAGTTTTTGAGGAAAAGAATTCTTGTGACGTTTCAGGGGATATAGAGCTGCATGAAACTTTCTACATGCATTTGTTACGTGTTCATTCCAGGTCAGATTCTCATTGATGGAGATTCCAAGATTAGTTATATTTTTAAGGTAAGGTACAGTAATGTCACTGATTATGATTGGAGGAGGATATTGCTTATTATATACTATGTAATAATTTAGAGTTTCCTATGACCATACTTTGTGTTTTACGAGGATTTAGGAGTAAGTGGTTGTTTTTAGTATAGGCGGTAAGCCTTTAAATATCCGAATTAATATGCTGACTGTTTCATGTAAATTGTTTGTAGAGGTGTGTTTGTATATCTGCATATCATCAGCATATAAGTGGTAGCTGCAATACTGAAGTGTGGAAGATATGTCATTAATATGCAAGACGAACAGTAAGGGCCCTAGAACAGACCCTTGAGGGACACCGGATGATTTTACAGCCTATTGGGATCTTTGATTGTTTATCACTACGCACTGGCGACGATTTGTAAGGTACGACTTAAAAAAATTAAGGGCTATCGGGCCGATATGCAGATTCACTAAAATATCAGTTCGGAGAGATCAAGGGAGATCAAATAGAAATTATGAAAGTGAACAGTGTCAATCTCAGCTAAGGGCCATATATGAGAAATTGCGTGCTTTTGTGGTGGAGGATAGTGTTGTGTGTATTATAATAATAAGCAGTAAATCACGACTTTCTTGTTATGGGTTTTCGTCACATCTACTCAGATAGGTCTTATGGTGACGATGGGGCAGGATTGGAAATGAAGAGTCCGTGGCTTTAATTAAAGTAGATTAATCTTAAAGTGGAGGTGCCTTCCAAGTTAATAACAATATATTGTTTATTAAACATGTTAGAGATGCGTATGCGGATCTCTTAAAGTCTTTGTGTTTTCCTGGTTAATAACCAGAATACAAGGAATGTTTTGGAGGTAACTTTGTTTTCCTTTTACAATTTGCTTTATGTCACACCAAGGCAGATACGTCTTACGGCGACGATGGGAGAGGAAAAGGCTAGAGTGACACGGAAGCGGCCGTGGCTTTAATTAAGGCGCAGACCCAGCATATGCCTGGTGTGAAAATGGGAAACCACGAAAAACCATCTTCAGGCCTACCGACAGTGGGGTTATAACCCAGTATCTCCCGAATGCAAGCTCATAGCTGCGCGCCCCTAACCACACGGCTAACTCGCTCAGTGGTATCTATTCTTATACATTGAAGGAGTGTTGGCTGCTGTCTACATACAAACTGAATTTATCTTCGAGTCCCAAATTGGACGTTAATTTTTATACCATGAATGCGAATGTGGGAACTGAAAGTCTCAGTGGTTTTAATACAATCTCCCACCCACGCTGCGTGGCGGCAATTTAACCTTCGCGTGCAGTCGCGCAGATATCACGTCATTATAAAACATCTATTAAGTCCTCAGTGGTTGAAGCAGTCTTGTGAAATTATCCAGTTAATAGCTGCAGAGACATAACCAGTTTATTAGTGTCAACAAAACAATCTATAAAGCTGCGGAACTACTTACAAGTACAGCTGCTGGCCAGACGTGTGCTATGCGACTATTATTGTTTATAGCTCTTGTGAATGAAACGACATCTGTCTTGTATTATTCAGACTCAAAAACAAAGACCAGAAACTTATTTAAGCGGTATTTTCTTTTAAAGGAACTGATATCTACAAATCCCTCAAAACAATTTGTCTTTCACATTTTAATTAAGCTGACGATTGCTTCCTTCCCACTTCTAGCCCTTTGCTATCACATCGTCGCCAAAAGACCTAGATGTGTCGGAATAACGTTAAGATAATTGAAAAAAAATTGGCCTCTGCAAAGTTTATGGTGGCTCGGGCTGGAGCAAAATGTAGCTTCCATCAAAGTTTCAGTTTCATACATGGCTGTGAGTAATGCCATTCAGAAAACATATCAGTCTGGATGTTATCGGAGGTGGTATTCAGGTGCTGGTCATGCTGCAATAGCACTTTCTGGCCGCCCAGTGAGGAAAGTATTCGCAAACTACCTCTCTTCTCATCATGTCTTGTACGCTTCATTACGACGCTATCATAGATTTTTCTTCTATTAATCGCGTAACATCTGGCGGTGCTTTTTGAGTATCCAACTATCCTCCGGAATGAAGACATGACAAGTTTTTTGAGAAGGCTAAATGCGAATTCCTACAGAAGGAGGCGTGCGGAAACGCCAACGTGAACTCTGCTGCTTTCTTGATCGACAATTAAATTGGCGTATTTCGAAGAACCTGGATTTGATTCCCAGCCAGTGCAGAGATTGTATTTCTAGTCCGAGAGCTGTAACGGGGATCACTCAACCTCATGAGACCACCTGAGGAGCTGTCGATACGAAATTCAGTGGACCCGGTCACAGAAGCCAAGCAGTACGGCTGAGGATGTCGTTACAGTGACCATGTAGCGCTGGATCACCTCCAGGCGTTCTGGCTGGGCAGCAGCCGTCTTAGTAGGCCAAGGCTGTAATGATCTGTTGTTCCACAGGTTTTTTCCAAGTAAGTACTAAATAATTACAACGAAATGTTCTCGAGAATATTCCATACATCATTAGGTCACTTCTTCTACCGCTTTCCCTACACCCTGGACGGGTCGCGAATGCGAAATGTATCAGACATGTGGACTTGGTCCTCTTTTATGGCCGGACTTGCGTCCTGTGTTGTGTGAACATACAGAGGAGAGTATCGAGACAAACACAGAATCCTTCTCCCCACGTCAATGGAATTAACCAGACACGATTAAAATCCCCGACCTAACCGGAAATGGAACCCGGGATTCTATGAACCGAAGGCTTCAACACAGACCAGTTACGTGAACGGATTGGATCCACGAAATGTCACTGTATTATTTGTCCCAAATGGAAGATAATATTTGCTTTTACTCAAATAAAGTTTAAAATCTGCGGTAAATTAAGAAATACCGTAGTACTAAATATTTTACTTGTAGAGAATAATACGGATACATACTTTATTACCTTACAACTATTTTTTCTCCTACGTCGCAGCGCTTCCGTATGAGTTTTGTTCGTCTAACACTTTCGTGTGTGATGTCTTTGCTCACTGAAGTTGTTGGATTTTATTATTTAGGTGTCTTTTCTTCATGTTTCCCATTCCTTTTGTGCCGTAACTCATTCATTAAGTGATATATATATATTGGTCCAAGGATCATGCTATTTTGCTTTCAACAAAAAAGTAATATATTTATTGGTCCAGGATCATGATATTTTGCTGTTTAAACTGCTCACGCTCATCATTTGAACAAATATAATGATAATTCACAGATATGACACTCCCATTCGTCGGTGATAGCACTGGACCTCAAGAAAAAACAAAAGACGGCACGCGCAGCGGAATGCAACATAAGGGAGTCCTGTCTACAGCTCGTAAGTACGTATACATATTTCTCTAGTAACGACGGTATTTCTTAATTTACCACTGATTTTACACTTTGTTTGAGTAAAACGAATTATTATCTTCCATTTGGGGCAAATATTACAGTGACGTTTCGTGGATCGGATTCGTTCACATAACCACACAGACCATTCAACAAAGGAGCTGGACGTTAAGTCACTACTAATGTTACCTAATAGTATAGACTAGATAAAACTCTATTTCAAAGAATATATTTGACCGAGAAACATTTAATCCACTCGCGTGCAGACATTCCCAGTATGCAGAAAGGGATTATATTTCTCATTGCCTTATTAGATTCCACGAGAAAGTTCTAAATGGAATTCCAAATCTTCTTTAACAACAAATAGAAAGGTTTTAAGAAAGATAGTATTCTATAACATAGGGGTTTTCAAATGATGGACTCCGGTCCGATTCCGGACCCCGATGCCCTTTCTTTCTGGACCTGCACTGTTCATACGATGTCAACAGTAAGAAAGAGAAAAAATTACGATGAAAATAAATATTTCAGAGAGTAATGTACAGCTTATATGTCCCCTGGCATAGGACAATGTTTGCTCCATGGATGGCAGCATCGTATTCTGAAGATATGATAGTGAACAGGTTTTCTATTTGCTCCAAAGATGGCAGTGAGTGTTTACTTGGTTTTTCTCTGGTCTGCAGCCTCTTCCCTGTTTCAGTTAGCGTTATTTTTGGATTAGTGTGCTGAGCAAGCAACAGCTAACTTAGAACTCTTTACTCAAGACTTGAAGAAGGGAAGCATTCATTTTCCCAAACTTCCTTCTGTATCTTGTAATGAAGGTTTGTTGAGAAAATTTTCAGATTTTTTGTACCGCATGAAGAGAGAATCTAATGAACGATTCATTCAGTTCAACAAATGGGAAGACTTTTTAAGCCTGTGGATAAACCATTCTCAGTCGATTCTCGAGGAGAATGATCTACCAAAGCAAATGAATTGCTGAACTTCGACACGACAGAATAATACAGTAGATGGAAATGCTACAGCTGCAGATGACAGAAGAAAGGGCAGGGAAAGTGGATATGTTGTTCAGGATCTCTCTTGATAGAGATTCTTGCCCTAACTTGCGCAAGTTTTCGAAATGTGTGCTGACAATGTTCGGGTCAACATATCTGTTTGAAAGTGTTTTCCAATGTGAATTTTGTGGACGAAAATTTTCAGATCCAGAAATACTAATGAACACATGCTGGCTGCTTAACCATTGCTAGTAATTCGTGCATTCCGAACTTTGAATAATTTCACACACACACTCACACACACACACTCACTCACACACACACACAAATAGGTAAAGGTAAACTCGTGTCCTCATCCCGAGATGGTACAGCACTTTTCATGCACAGTCCCAGTGGAGGTGAGCTGTATGTACCATTCTAACCACATTCAAGCCCTCCTGCGATTCTTAAATTTCCGGCAGTACCGGGAATCTAACTTGAACCCCCGAGGATGGCAGATAATAACACTAAATATTACGCTATGGAGGTGGACACACACAAAAAAAGACAAGCCATTTCTCTCAGTAAAGAGGTTGGGTGGGTGAATTATACATTTCAAACGTACGTATTGAACCCTTGGGCCACTATGAAGGATACCTACCTTTCTTACCTATCAGCAATTTTCATGATATCTATCTCTTGGATCGTTTCAGGTTCTTCGTCACTTGCTGAGGTAAAAGGTAGGGTTCAGTAATTCTAATCTATCTACTCAAATGAAAGGTCTATTTAAAATTATTCGTATTTATTTATGTAATTACTGAAGAAATAATAATTTATAATCAATATAATTTGGACTCAAATCTCGTCCACTTGACACCACAATCATTTAACACAGACGAGCTGAATACTGGTTTGCCTTTGACTTAAATGCCTGATGGGCATCCTTACTAGAAATTATTGTCTTAATTATTAAATACATGAAAGAGAGTCTGGAGATCCTTAAATTCGGCTTCCATGTGAGACTGCATGTACCATCATAATGATTCTTGATGGTCCAGCCCTCGTAACACGAACTCTGGACTCTGGGTATAATTAAGGCAGTCCAATCGGTGTGTGCCATACAGTACTTGTAGGGCATGGACCCTTAATTGAATCGATGTTACCTGCGACTATGTCATGGACCGACATCTAAACTTCTAAGTTACATTAGAGTCATTGTGGATGATGACCGCAAGGAAAATGATGCTACAGTGGCATATGGCCCAAATCTAAGTCACTGAGGTTGATGACTCCATGACCATCGAAGTTTCTAAGCTGAAGGCTAAACACAATTAAGTTACATCGGTTGATGACCAAAGTTTCCACTTTACTAACCCCAGCACATTTAACGCTCAATCAATCAAAGTCAAAATAATATAACAACAACAACAACGCTCACAATACTTTGTGGCAGGAAAATCCATTACCTTCGGATATGTCCCCTTAAACGTTAGATTAATATTTGAATATTCCCAGAAAAATAAACAAAGATTTCCAGAATGCATCTTCAAGTTGTTCACTTGGTTTAAAGTTATTTCACAAATACGGTTTCCAACGAATTTAATAATTAAATGATTTAATGAATCTTAATAAACAACAAATTCTAACTCCGCGGACGAATGGTTTCTTTCACAAGTCCCTACTCAAATTCTGACGTAGTTATTTTCAATTCATGTTTGATGTTTATCATCTGTTGTTATCGTGCAGCTGGAAAAAATTTACATCATTTATTTCCAGTATTATATCTTGTTTCATGACATCACACTTTAAACCTAATCTAATACTAGCCAGTGTTAATACTTGGATAACCCTAATAATTAAGTACAAAACCATAAGTAGCTCGCCGTACAATTACAATGTCATATCTCGTCATAACATTTCCGTAAGGCTTTGTGTACCCCTCACAAACAAAACAATCATCACTACCATCACTCTATATTTTGGACAACCCTGAAATTGGCTAACCTCACTCATTATACTCTAACTTTATGGTTTCAGATATACATTACAATCTCAATTAAACAAATTCACAGGATCTAATAACCTACACGTTATTCCCGGATGAAAATTCAATTTGATCTCGCAAATAATGATCTCTGTTCCAAAGAATGCAGTCTCATTTTTAACATGTAACAAGCACACAACCCTGTTATCTTCGAATTGCGAACTCCGATCAGCTGGCGGCATTGGACACAAACGACCCTCGCTCAGCTTCGATATGAAACATCTGTCCTTCACGCTTAACTGGTTCCACAAGAATGAAATGTTCGATTTTGCAAATAGAATTAAAATGCGATATTTCTGACCAAACAAATATGCACATAGGTTTTACTTTAAATGTCCCACAATAATTGTACACGTCGCAAGTTAATACCTGCGTGGATTCTCTCGCTCATTTCCATCCCAAACATTATACAAAATCTTCCTCGGCTCACACAAAGTCCCGGCATCATTACAGGCTTCCAGTCACCTGATTCGCAAATCCTATCTCAACTCATACGGCAAATCTAACTTCTTGCCTTCAAACTCGAAGACTCTCACTGACAAAGAACTGGAATAATAATACTTAGAATCCACGACGCATAATTATGCACAAGTACCTTAATAATGAACAACTTCGCATAAAATGATCTCGTACTTTAAAACTGGATTTTCACAAAAATGACTGACAAACTTTACTGTTATTTATTGTTACATAGAGTTTAAACGGACATAGAATAGTATTACACTTCGTGACAAAATTCACCGATCTGCATTATTCAACCCGACAGCGCGCTTCCACTCGGTTGAAAATGGGTAACCACGAATTTCGTGCACCAATTCCATCAAAATTCAAACAGAAAATTTTACGTCAGATAAAACATCTTAATTTGACATCACAAAATATAGGCAATAAATTCACAGAAATGACGATCTACTTTGGTCGTTATATCACTTCGAAACCCTCACTAATAACGTTTTACAACATGTTACGCGGCACTCACAATACTTTAAAAATTTATCCAAGCAGAAAATAAAACAAATGACGTTTCGTCATATTTCTGACATTCACGAAAAACCTACTGCGTCATAA
This sequence comes from Anabrus simplex, assembly GCF_040414725.1. Taxonomy (NCBI): domain Eukaryota; kingdom Metazoa; phylum Arthropoda; class Insecta; order Orthoptera; family Tettigoniidae; genus Anabrus; species Anabrus simplex. The sequence continues at coordinate 215,760,958 of NC_090265.1, read as the reverse complement.
ATACCCATTTCAAATACATATTTCACATCGTAAAACAAGATATAGTAGGCGGTAAGATGCCATGTCACCTATCTTACTTTTACGTCAGCTTCCATCTTTGGGCTCACCTGTGACCCTCTGTCATTTATTTAGCCATTTTTACATTTCTGGCTTACATAGGATTTTCTTCATGTTTCCTGGAAATAAAGCATAAAAAAAGAAATACCCTTCACTCGGCGTCCTCGTTCATCGTACTCGACTAATTGTATTTATTACCCGCACACGAATTACTTTCTTTACAACACAAAATTTTTACAACTTTATAAATACTTCTTCGGTATCTTGACCGTCCCTTTTATCCAATTACTTCTGCTCAAAAAACTATCTCCACATGGATTCAAGACCCCAGCCACAACGGCCAAAAACCTGTTTGTTGGACTTAGTCTACTTCTTGTCGATCGATTTACAGAAGAGTTCAACCCTCTCTCTCAAGCCTCAATGATACAAATGCAGGGGTTTCACATGGCGTCCCTTCTTATTTTGTAAGCGCTACCCCCCTCTCTCCAGGCATTTCCCTTTGCCGCCAAGAAAATGTTCGTAACTTTTCCGACTTAGTAGAACTGTATTAACAAGAGTGTTTGCTGTAACCGCGTACTTGTTAACTTGCTAGCGGCAGTGTTCATGAACATTTAAAATTTATTCTTATTAAATTAACCGGTTAAATGACCTCATTTGATAGGCACCATTTTCTGTCGACTTAGAGTGGGCAAACTAGACACGCGCATCCCTCATTGAAATATCAACAGAAATGGCTTAGCAGTCTCAAATCTATCTTACTAAAGACCAATTTTCTTATAGATAAACTAGCTGATATACCCGTGCTTCGTTACGGGATTCTCAGAAAGACTGACTTTGTGGTTTTCCTAAGTGAATTGAACATAGGTCATTAAAAAGACGTCAGTAGGATTGTAGCGATTGAAACCAATGTTATCATATAAAATAATCGATCAAATGAAAAACCGCACACTTTCTCACTTTCAACGAATAGTACTACGGTGCCGATGTAACAGTCCAAAGTTCCAGAGCCGGAATGACCAGGTCGCAGACTGCCGGGAACACTTCTCTGCCATTATTCCGTTAAATTTGCACACTGTTCATTCCAATCAGTGCCTCAGAGTAGAGACTGAATAGCTCGAATGCTATGATGAACCGGTGGATTACGTACCAGTAGTATCAGAAAATTTATGAACCAGAGGAATGGCATGCTAAAGAAAAAAGTTATCTAACTCCCCAGCTACTTTCCGCCAATATTCAGGCAGGCTGTTACACTCGGTACGACCGGGCGAGTTGGCCGTGTGGTTAGAGCTGCGCAGCTGTGAGCTTGCATCCGGGAGAGTGGATTCGCACCCCACTGCCGGCAGCCCTGAAGTTGGTATTCGGTGGTTTCCCACAAGGTACTGTAAATGCTGGGGCTGTACATTAATTAAGGCAAAGGCCTCTTACTTCACACCCCTAGCCCTTTCATATTCCATCGTCGCCATAAGACCTACCTGTGTCGGTGCGACGTAAGTAAATTTAAAAAAAATACTCGGTACGCAGCAGTAATCCTATCTATCGGAGATGAGTGGAAACAGAAGACACAAAGCACATCACAACAAACAATAGTCAATGTAATGTTATTGCTGATTAATTTTATGAAGTTTCTATACTGCAGGCCTTCACATTAGTTTTCTTTCGGCTTTGTAATACTAGGGCGTCTTTTAAAATTATTTATATCGTAGACTGTAGTTCCTTATTCTCATACTTTAAACACCGATTTTCATTAAATTCTGTTTACCCATTTTCTCGTGACTCAGCGCTGATACGGACTTAGTAACAAAAATCCAAATTCATGAATGTCTCTGTGATTGTTGGAGGTACGGTAACAATGTATAAGACATAATTGATCGGAAATGTAATAACTTACTACGTAACTACTACTAACTTACTACATAACGAAAGTTATGTTAATTATGTAGTATTTATCGATACGACCACTAATAACAAATATTTGAGAATTACATTTTAGGGCTTCCCCTAAACTACCATTTCACTCGGCGTGAATAAAATTATTGATGGCCTAGATTATAGCGACTTATTCCCCGACTTTGCATACCAATGTTAATTAAGATAGACCACTAATAACAAATATTTGAGAATTAAATTTTAAGCCTTCCCTTAAACTACAATTTTTCTCCCCGTGAATACAATTATTTATAGCCTAGATGGTAGGGACTTATTCCCCGTCTTTGTATACCTATTTCCATTAAGATACGACCACTAATAACATTAATATTTGAGAATAAAATTTTAGGCATTCCCCTAAACTACCATTTCACTCGGCGTGAATACAGTTATTGATAGCCTATATTATATCGCCTTATTACCGCGACTTCGCATACCGATTTTCATTAAGACATGGCTACTTGTAACATAAATATTTTAGAATTAAATTTTACGCCTTCCCCTAAACTACCATTTCACTCAGCATCAATAAAATAAATTATAGACTAGATTGTAGCGGTTCTATCACCCGACTTTACATACCGATTTTCATTAAATTCGCTTCAGCCGTTTTCTCGTGATGCGTGTACAGACAGACAGACAGACAGACAGACAGACAGACAGACAGACAGACAGACAGACAGACAGACAGACATTACGGAAAAGTAAAAAGTTCATTTCCTTGTTACTGTGGACATGACCGATACAGAAATACCATTCTTTTCAAATTCTGAGCAATGTACAGACAAAACTCTTATTTTATTTTATTTTATTTTATATACCCTCATTATATTGCGTTCACCACTAATTCCTTCATTTAAATATACTTATTCAACCTAAACTTTATTCTGTATCCTTCCACTTTCGACACGTGTGGATGACGTCACATCTCATAGCGTGGAAATGAACGTAGCCACCTGCTTGCCAGGGGTTGCTTCCGTGATATCAAGAAATGTTCAAGCTCCTCATCACAATTGACATGGGGCCTCATGTAGTAACTTTAATATTTAAAATTCACAGAGCACAAAGGTCATAGGTTCAGTATGAACACTGAATTTAAAATACAACATATCTAAAATGTATTGTACGTTTGTAAATTATTCATTAAATTCTATGTGAAAATCCACAGCCTGTTTGCAGTCATTCGACCGGGTTAGGAATGGAATTAATGAAACCCCCATCTAGCGGCGAGGATAGAAATTATGCTGGCTGCCGAAGCCTGTCGCACTCCTCTGGGGCAATGATTAATGAATGATAGATGAAATGAAATGATATTGGAGAGTGTTGTTGGAATTAAATAAGACGGGGAAAACCGTAGTACTCTAAGAAAAACCTGTCCCGCCTCCGCTTTTTCCAACACAAATCTCACATGGAGTGACCGGGATTTGAACCACGGAACCCAGCGGTCAGAGGCCGGCGTGCTGCCGCCTGAGTTACGTAAGCTAAATTGTATGTTTTGTATGTAAATACTGTACTGGTTGAATTTTTTAAATACAGGGAAATACAGTGCTATTTGATACTAATGGCCATGAAAATCTCAGCGTGTTTCCAGTCATTCGACCGGGTTAGGGCTAGAATGAATGAAGCCCCCATCTAGCGGCGAGGGCAGGAAGTGTGCCGGCTGCCGAAGCGTGTCGCACTCCTCTGGGAGCAATGATTAATGACTGACAGGTAATAATTATTGCATGTGGCCTCCAAAGAGACCTGGTGCAGGTCTTTCGAGATGACGCCGTATAGGCGACCTGCGCGTCTGTCAGGATGGGGCCCTACCAATGGTGAATTATAACAATGAATACGGCACACATACCCAGTCCCCAATCCAGCGAATTTAAACAATGATGGTTAAAATTCCCGACCCTGCCGGGAATCGAACCCGGGACCCCTGTGACCAAAGGCCAGCACGCTAACCATTTAGCCATGGAGCCGGACGACTGACAGGTGATATATGATATGATATTGGAGAGTGTTCCTGGAATGAAATATGACAGGGAAAACCGGAGTACCAGGAGAAAAACCTGTCTCGCCTCCGCTTCGTCCAGCACAAATCTCAGATGGAATGACCGGGATTTGAAGAACGGAACCCAGTGGTAAGAGGCCGGCGCGCTGCTGCCTGAGCCACGGAGTCTCATTAATTGATACTAATATACAATGTATTGTGACCGTTCACAACGTCACCTATAGTATGTCATGATATCCAGGAGATGAAATATGCCGTTTTCCGCGTCATTCTACGATAAAAACTGCCCAAGTCAGAATTTTTCTGCCCGCTCCAGGACTCGAGTTGCAATATCCAGAGTCGCGCGACCGAGCTCTAGTTGCTGGTAATTAGCAGCAAGGCGGTGCAAGAGCGCTTGTACTCGAAACTCTCTCACTCCCGCCACGAGCGAGATGAAACCATACGCGTTATCACGTGACAAAGAATCTAGGTCACTAACTGAGCCCAGAGAGTAGGTCCAACGTGAAAACTAACATTATACCATGTTTTCCTCGCTCATCCACCACTACCAACTTATCGCGTTCAGCTGTTTTATTTCTGTTAATTTTTATAAATCGCAAAATACCCACTGGATAATTAAGCGCAAACATTCATTTGAATCAGGGAATTTTACGCATAATTATGAGACCGAGAAGTGCTCTACTTAACTGACAGAGAGATAACTGCGCTGTAAACAAGGGCGCGTCTTAATGACTAACAGATGTTGGACTCTAACCGTGCCAGGGAACACAAGGAATCCCCTGTGCTCGTCATCATTCACCGCCAGAAATTAAAGGACGCTTTTAAGATTGCTTCAGAACCTACGAAGTTATTTTAATATCAGTCACTCAGTGGAGATGGGAATACAAGAGCTACATTTTGATATCCTGTTCGTTACTGTACGTTGCGTATTAACGGACCAATGTGTGAGAAAGGATTGCATTTTTTCCCCCACCCTCAGCATTCGGGTCTCTAGCGTAGCGCGCCTATATATTCATGAGCTGAGAAGGAGACACCAGCCAGTGCGTTCTTATTGTAATGCCAGTACGGTAGTATTCCGTCGTGGCTTGTGAGTGAGTCGTTTGTGAAGAAATAATCTTGTAATTTGAGTAGTGTAATACAGTGATTCATTAAATTCTGTGAGTATGTGGAAATAATCACCCTCTGAGTGAGATGTTAGCGTGTACAGTGTGCCACAAATTAATAAATAGGAACGGTACGAAACCGTAATAACTGATACCCGTGTGTAGAAAAGGTTGTACATCAAGCCTCCTATGCGTCTAAGTTAATACGGCTCAGTTAACATACATAGTGACGTACTTAGCGAAGTAGGTGGAGCGTACGTGCTTGATATCAATATGAATTACCAAGAAAGTCAGTGAACAGCTCAGTTAGACCTAATTGAGGACAGCGCCACGTTAAAATAACCCGCAGTACAGTGAGAGCTCGACTTACGGCTAAGTGCATTAGAACAGGCCTGAACTAGTGTCATGAATACGAGAATGCTAATACATTAGTGGCCTAACCACTGTCGTTTCTAGGGAAACTAGTGAAATTTCTGGGCCTATAATCGCTGCCTACAAGAAGAATAGATAAATGAGAAGGGATTAATGTCGGGCTTCTGGGACATTACCGACATTAGGTTGGAATGCTCGTGCTATTGAGCAAATCCAACCATATGTTCAAATTGTGGTGTGTGATAAACTAACGTATTCACTTGAGATAATTTCCCCTCATTTACATGTCTACGTGAACGCCGGAGTGAACGCCGACGCCCATCTGAATGCCAGAATTTTGCCTGCATATTAGAGAGAACCAGACGCCTAGCTGTCTTCGCCTGGTGTAGCAGAGAACGTCGAGAACGTCATACCAGATCAAGCCGTCATGTTCGTGACCTGCCAGGAAGTCATCATGGGTCTTCACATCACCGATGACGTGATGCAAGCAGTCTAAAATCCATGGAGTGCCTCCCTGTAAAGCTGTGAACGTGGTATCCAGAAGGCTGAGTACATTTCCAAGTATTTATATCTTTGAAGGTCGTGTCCCATTGTAAATATGTAAATTTTTCACTTAGATATAACGTAGACTGCAAGCACGCCATTTCAGAGGGATAATAATTATAATTTCATTTTTATTTGGGTCTTTTATGGAATACTTTCTTCATGGTTTGGGAACGACCATACTTCCATTTTTTTTTTTTTACAAGGGTTTGATAATGCATGACGTAAATTTAAGGACCTCAGATTAATTATGTGTGAAGTACTGTCAAGTAAAAGGGCTTAAATATTTTACGTAAACGACTCCAGTTATCATCGTTCTACAGCCAATAGGATTCCTCAAAGATATCTCAGTAACTGATTTTTTTTTGGTACTTCACAAGCTCTTAGGAAATCCTCCTTACTAGAAATTAAAACTGCTGGAACAACGAATGGAGCATGAGATTGGGGTATATATCTTACATCGCTAATTAGTTCGCGAATGTGCAAGTTAACTTGGACCCTGATGGCAGAAGATCATCATTAGATCGGCATCGTGGTCGATGTACCGAGAGGAAATGAAATGGCTGAACAGGCTGTAGCCATAATATATATATTGCGAAATGAAATGTGAAGTTCCCTTGGAATCTGTCATTAAGACACGCGAGGTGCATATCGCGATGTGAATATGTTGATTAGGCCGGATATAGGGCCGTGATTTGTGTGATGCCATTTATGGCCAGTATCGAAAGAAGTGAATAGATTATTTGCCGTGAAGTCATTGCCCGAGAAGGCTAGTGGACCGCTCTTTGAAAGTGTGGCACGGGTAGCTCCCAGCGGGAGTTTTATGAGCCCCTTTAAACGGGGGAGTGAAGGCGTTTCGTCAGTGAAATAGAACAGACACAAGTGGAGAGTTTCCTTTCCTTTCGATACAAAGATTATGTGTGCTAATTTAAATAGAGCCAACGTCGCAGAGATTCTAAATGAGCATTAAATGAAGGACCCCTCCAATTTATTTCTTTAATTATCCACAGCGTATAGGGAATTCCAGGTCAGATATACCCCGTCTCAGAAGGTCCTGAGTTCATCGCAGGAGACAGTAAAGCCTCCTGTCACAAGCGGCAGGTGAAATAAGACCACCTGCGGCCCATTATGTGTATGTGAAGTGTATATATTCTTGTCCATTTGTTGCAGGTAGTGCTATAATACTTTGTTTATGATGTCTGGTATTGAAGTCGCTAAATGCTTGTCCATAGGTAACATCGTTGTGTAAATAATGTCCTGATATATGTGTTGATAAAAATCCTAATGAAATGGGCGTGTTTGTCATACTGCATATTTGGCAACGTATAACTTAAAGTACTGTTGTAACGCGACTTTCAAGGGATTGGGAGTGTAAATTGCCTATTTCAGTTCATACGATACTAGCAAACTTATATCATAATTTGATGCAAGTTGAATATATTAATTTTCGACAAACAAACAGAATTACAGCTGGGTATGCCTATGTTGAATAGATGTGTGTGTAAAGTGATTAGTGTAAGTGTAAAGTGAAATAATTAGAGAGAAAACGCCTCTCTAAGTCTGAGGTACCGGTAGTGTAATAGTTCGAGAGGGAGCGCCTTCTTAATTTTGAATATTTAAACGTATAATGAAGTGTAGAAAAGACTACCGAACATTTAAACGTTAAGATCACCCAAGTTAATATATGTAAGGTGTTTGTATGGCATACCCATGTAAATAATGTGTTTCACTAGTATAAGTAAAAAAATTTATTATACAAGATATTGTCTTTCTTCTCATTAGTAATGAAATGGTATTCCTCTCATAATTAACTTTTCCCCCTACTATAGAGACTATTACTAAAGGACTTACCGCCCCATCGGACAGTCCACAGACCCGAAAATGCGATACCGACTCGGCTAGCGAACTATTCTAGTAGGGGAGGGTGAGGCTTCGACAAACCGGGCTGAGTTCGAAGCTCACCGATGGTGCTCCATTCTAACGTCATATTTATGAACAATGGTAACTGGTTCATGTACTGATGCCTTGGAAAGGTTACAGTATTTACTTTTTTCCGTCATTATTGTACGGAGTAACCAATCACCGTAAGCAAGATCAGCGCCTGTTTTATTCAACCAAATATTTGTACCCCAGAACCCCCTTTAGTTTAATATTACCTTCAAGCCGGACCCCAGGGAAAAATAACTGAAGACCCCTGCTATGACGAATTTTGAAGGTCTCTTACACTGGCTCCCTTCTGCTTATCTCACAGCTGATCGCAAGACGACCTATGGCAACTGATAAAACATTTTCTTATATATATTTATTGTGTTATATTAATTTATCTTGTTAACTATTAATCATCTAATCTATGGAAAGCCACTAAATGGTTGGCGACAGAGGGGTTCGAACCCACTATATCTTGAATGCAAACTCACAGCCTGGCGCCCCTAATCGTACGGCGAACTCGCTCGGTAATAATGATAATCATCATCTTCTTCTCCTTAATCCGTTTACCCTCCAGTGTTGGTTTTTCCCTCGGACTCAACGAGGGATCCCAACTCTACCGCCTCAAGGTCAGTGTCCTTGAGCATGAGACTTTGGGTTGGGAGGATACAACTGAGGAGGAGGACCACTAACTCGCCCGAAGGACTCACCTGCTATGAGAAGGGGATTTGTAGGGGGATGGGAAGATCGGAAGGTCAAGGAAAAGGAAAGGAAACGACCTTAGCCTAAAGTTAGGTACCATCCCGGCATTCGCCTGGAGGAGAAGTGGTAAACCACGGAAAACTAGTTTGAGGATGGCTGAGGTGGGAATCGAATCTCCCTCTTCTCAGTTCACCTCCCGAGCTGAGTAGACCCCATTCCAGCCCTTGTATCATTTTTCAAATTTCGTGGCAGAGCCGGGAATCGACCCCGGGCCTCCGAGGGTGGCAGCTAATCACGCTAACCACTACACCACAGAGGCGGACAATAAATAATAATAATAATAATAATAATAATAATAATAATAATAATAATAATAATAATAATAATAATAATAATAATAATAATAGGATTTGCTTTACGCCGCTCCGACACAGATACGTCTTATCTCGACGATGGGGTAGAAAAGGCCTAGAAGTGGGAAGGAAGCGACCGTGACCTTAATTAAGGTATAAGAGCTGGCGTGAGAATGGGAAACCACGGAAAACCATATTCAGGGCTGCCAACAGTGGGGTTTGAACCTACTATCTCACCCGAATGTATAATAATAATAATAATAATAATAATAATAATAATAATAATAATAATAATAATAATAATAATAATAATTTGGCGTCCGCCTCTGTGGTGTAGTGGTTAGTGTGATTAGCTGCCACCCCCGGAGGCCCGGGTTCGATTCCCGGGTCTGCCACGAAATTTGGAAAGTGGTACGAGGGCTGCAACGGGGTCTACTCAGCCTCGGGAGGTCAACTGAGTAGAGATGGGTTCGATTCCCACCTCAGCCATCCTGGAAGTGATTTTCCGTGGTTTCCCACTTCTCCTCCAGGCAAATGCCGGGATGGTACCTAACTTAAGGCCGCGGCCGCTTCCTTCCCTCTTCCTTGTCTATCTCTTCCAATCTTCCCATCCCCCGCCAAGGCCCCTGTTCAGCATAGCAGGTGAGGCCACCTGGGCGAGATACTGGTCATCCTCCCCAGTTGTATCCCCCGATCCAAAGTTTAAAGCTCCAGGACACTGCTCTTGAGGCGGTAGAGATGGTATCCCTCACTGATTCTGAGGGATAAACCGACCCTGGAGGGTGAACAGATTAAGAAGAAGAAGAAGAAGAATTCGGCTCCGTAGAGTCCTGGTGAAGATATTTCGAGTTGACGCCTCTGAGTGATTTGCGCGTCGGTGAGCATGGGTCCCTACATACAGTAAGATGAAATCTAAAGTAGCACACACCCAGTTCCCCAGCCCCGTCCTACACCATCGTCACCATAAGACTTTCCTGAGTCTGTATGATGTAAAGTAAGTAGACAGAAGCCACTTTCGGGATAAGGATTGCAACACTTCGAGTCCGCTTTGACGATACACACATATTCTGCTAGTCATGTTAGATCCTGATGCAGGGTGTTCCCAGAGATATGGGAAGTATTCGGGGCGTAGAGAATACATCCCAAACAACGAATACGGCCTACAGTCAATCGTTTACAAGTTACAAACAGTCAAAAGTGTTACTAGAATTATTGGTATTAGTTCTACCTACAGTGACTGTAGTCACTGTAGTTCTACCTGTCTCATTCCGCTCTGAGTAGCTGCAGCCAACTTTGTGTACCAGCTGTGATACGTCACTCTACAAGAAGTGCTCAAAATGTGTCGCAAGCTTGATGGCATTTCGGCTACTGAACAGCGTATTTTGGAGTGTTGTTGGGAACCGTGCATGACGTTATCAATGGGAATTTTTTTTAAATTTTGGCCATGGAAGAAGAACGGACATCATTGAACTTGTAATGATTAGATGGTCAGTTGAAACGCACGAGAGCCGGGCTGAGTGGCTCAGACATTGATGCGCTGGTCTTCTGACCCCAACTTGGCAGGATCGATCCTGGCTCAGTCCGGTGGTAATGGAAGGTGCTCAGATATGTGAACTTCGTGTTCGTAGATCTACTGGCACGTAAAAGAACTCCTGCGGGATAAAATTCTGGCACCTCGGCGTCTGCGAAAACTGTTCAAAGTAGTTAGCGGGACGTAAAAGCAATAGCATTATTATTATTATTATTTAAAATGTACGAGACCTTAAGACATAATTCCTGATTCAAAGTCAATACGAGAAACCCTCTCCATTGCAGATGATAACTGAAACAGGTATAACTCGTAAACGATCTACCATAGGGCGAATTTCCGTATTCAAAACCCCGAACACCGGACATGTACGTTCACCGATTCCGCTAGGACGGTCACATATGAGGGAATCAAAAGTTGAAATAAGTGTCAACAGAGTGACGAATGTCTATTAAAGAGTAAGACAATAAGCGAGTCATCCAGCCGCAAAATAGACCAGCTCCATACAGAAGAAATTATTATGAAAGACAAAAAATGTACGTCAGCTAAACATATGGATTTGCCATGACATTTATAAGTAGGTGTTTAACAAATGGTAATAGCATTTTAATAATACCGGTATCATTATTGCGAATATGGACACTTTTAATAGCATAGAGGGGCCGATGACCTTCGATGTTAGGCCCCTTAAAACAACAAGCATCATAGCATACAGAATACATGGGGGAAACAGTAAAATTTCTGATATAATGAAATTTTACCAGTTTTGTTTTTGAGGTATATATGCTCAGATATATGTTGTCAATTTTTGTTGTTGTACCTATGAAACATTGTAAGAATTCTTAAGTTTCATTTTATGAGCATTACAGAAAAGTCCCTTGAATTACAATATTTTACCAGTTGACACCAAATTTTCCAAAAATGTGCTTGACAGTAATTCTAACAAAAGTCATTATCATAGTTTATTGTTGAACAAATATACAGTATTGACATGTAGTATTGTTAAAAGTTCTTTCCTAATATTTTAATATGTGTGCACACAAAATTAATAGGTCAAAAGTAATTTCGAATCATCTTCCAGAGAAAAATGCAGGCTAATACTTATGCATCAACTATCTAACCACCTATGTGTAAAATTTCACTTACATCAGATAAAAACTGCACGAAAAGGAACTTCTTTTAATGAAAGAAAATATTTAGATTTTGCTAAGACATAGGCCAAAAATGCGAAATAAAAATCCTTGCAACTTCACTAATTTTTAACTTTCCTGCACCATAAGTTTGCCCTTCAGGCTTATTTATTCTCTCCCCCGGTAATATTTTCATGACATTGTTCTTTTCTTAGGTCTTTGATTTCACCTGCGTTCCTTTTCCTGCCTCGTTTTATGCGCTTTTGGTCTCGATGGTTACTGATGTTCATAGCAGAAATTGATGCTGGATCCCTTCTGACGGACTGGAGGACTTCATGTGTCCTAACACACCCCCTGTTGAACTCACTGACAATGCTCAAAATGCCAAGCAAAATTTATTCCTACTTACAAAAATTATATTTTCGACATTTATTAGAAACAAAATTGTGCAGGCTGTCATTTGAATTTTGAACCTTCCCTTTTTTTGCATCTTTATCGCAATGCATCCATGCAAGTCTGATAGGCTAGTAGTAATTTTAGAAGTAGATTATCAGTCAGTCTACAGCTCATTTTGCTGTGACTTTCCACAGTGTTTCCCTCAGTCAACTGTCTGTTATAAAACACCGTGACCAAGCGAGTTTGCTGTGCGGTTAGGGTTGCGTAGCTATGAACCTGCATTTGGAAGACGGTGGGTTCGAATCGCACCGTCTTCCAAATGGAAGTTATGAATACGGTTTTCCATGGTTTCCTACTTTCATACCAGGTAAATTCTGGGCTGTACCTGAATTAAGGACACGGCCATTCCCTTTTCAATCCTAACCCTTTCCTATCTTTGCGTCGCTGAAAACCTTCGATGTGTTAGTGCGACATAAAATCATTAGCAATAAAAAAACCCACCATGAAGTCCTTAAAGCATAGGATAATTAAATGCCAGCGCAGTGCTCTTTAAAGGAGTCGCTGTGGACTTGAAAAATGTTGGAATTTAAAAATAAAACATTTTTGAAAGAGCACTCAATAGGGTATTTTTACGAATTTACGAAATTTCACTATAGTGTCCCCTTAATAGTTTGGTAATTAATGTATTCATACCTTGAACATTCTTCTTCTTCTTCTTCTTCTTCTTCTCCTTCCGCTTTTCCCACGCCTGTGGGATCGCGGGTGCGGACTGTGGCGCACATATGGATTTGGCCCTGTTTTACGGCCGGATTCCCTTCCTGACGCCAACCATATCTGAAGGGATGTAATCATTATTGCGTGTTTCTGTGATGGTTGGTTGCGTGGTGTGCTGTGTAAATACGAGGAGGAGAGTGTTGGGACAAACACAAACACCCAGTCACCGAGACAGAAGAATTAATCAGATGTGATTATAACCTCCGACCCGGCCAGGAATCGAACCCGCGACCCTCTGAACCGAAGGCCTCAACGCTGACCATTCAGTCAAGGAGTCCATACCTTGAACATTAAAGCAGGCAATGCTATTCAAACGAATAGTAAATGTTAAAAATGAACTAATTTTTTTGAATAGTGATCCTCGTTATTCGGCTTGTCATCCTTTCTCTTATCGTTATTATGAATGACGTCTTCGTAGAAACTCAATTTATTCACATTTCGCCACTGTGACTCAAAATGTTTACTAAGGCGTTAAACACTTCTATAAGTTAACTCTCGAAATATGCAGTCCACACTCCCGAAAGAAAAGAGACAGGCTATTTTATAACTCGCAGAAATATAGGCATTCAGACGGCTGGATTTGCAAGTAAACCTGATTTTTGAATGTAAACAAAGTTACTCACGCTGTTTTGAAACTGAAAGCATGGCATGTTATGTGATGCTGAGGTATGAGCACATCGAGCCAAAGAAACTGATTTACGTATTTTTTGAAGATGGCTGTTTTTACAACTAGGAGACCCATCATAGTTTATTACGAAAGATCATTTCACAGTAATTGGTATATAAAGTTTGATACATTCTTTATTTCTCGAGTTTGCTTAGTTTCAATTTATTTTAAAGAGTGTTGTGGTCCTGTAAATCAGGCGAGCATTTTGTCGACTGAGCTACACCAAAATATCTTCTTCTTCTTCTTCTACTACCACCGTTTTTTTTCTACACCAGTGGGGTCGCGGGTACGAACTGTGTCGCACATGTGGATTTGGCCCTGTTTTACGGTCGGATGTCGGTCCAGATGCCAACCCTATATGGGAGGATGTAAACACTATTGCGTGTTTCGGTGGTGATTGGTTGCGTGGTGTGTAGTCTAATATGAAGGGGAAAGTCTTGGAACAAACATAAACACCCAGTCCTCGATCCAGAAGAATTAATCAAACGCGATTAAAATCCCAACCCGGCTCAGAATCGAACCCGGAACCCTCTGAACCGAAGGTCTCAACGCTGACTATTCAGCCAAGGAGTCAGTCCTGAGCTACAGTATATCAGTATGTTACAGGAAAGTAAATTCCTGTCCTCATCCCGAAATGGAGCAGCTATGGACTATCAGCCCCCTGCGAAACTTAAATTTCTGGCAGTACCGGGAATTGAACCCACTCCTCCGACAACGTCGGCTAATAGCGATAACCGTTACGCTAGTTCGGCCTAATAAAAGTACCGCTGTGTAAATGTTACGGTGCCACGTTCTGCGAAATCCCCAAATTATACATTGAATACAGTCCCAATGAACTCCCCTGAGGTATCCTGTCCTGTTTAAAAATGCAGTGTCAAAAGGGCTAAGCTTTTTCTGGGACCTTGAAACAACTAACAAAGGCCTGTTAGTCTTTCTCACGCCGCGCCGGGAAGAGACAAGTGAGAATTGGAGGGGCACCATTCATCCGCGGGATCACTCTTCACTCAGCGCGAGATGTTTGCCTTTTAATGAGAAAGGCCGAGGGTCTATCCCCGGGAGAGGATACACAGTGAAACCATTCCATGAAGAACAAGATTTCTCCAGCGTACAAGAAGGAAACTGTTTGCGTTCGACCAGACCGATTGGAGTAAAATTTGGTAAGACCAGTTATGACATCATAAACTAAATAGTAAAATTATATTTTTATCTTTCTTTCTTTCTTTCTTTCTTTCTTTCTTTCTTTCTTTCTTTCTTTCTTTCTTTCTTTCTTTCATACCTGTTAATCCGTATACCCTCCACGGTTGGGATTTTCCCTCGGACTCTGCGAGGGACCTCACCTCTGCCACCTCAAGGGCAGTGCCCTGGAGCGTGAGACTTTACTTCTGGGGTATACAACCGGGGAGGAAGACCAGTATCTCGCCCAGGTGGTCTCATCTGCTACGCTAATCAGGGTCCTTGTGGGTGGATGTGAAGATTGGAAGAGATAGACAAGGAGGAGGAAAGGAAGCGGTCGTGGCCTTATGTTAGGTGCCACCCCGGCATTTACCTAGAGGAGAAGTAGGAAACCACGGAAAATCACTTAGGGGAGGTCTGAAGTGGGAATCGAACACCTCTATACTCAGTTGACCTCCCGAGGCTGAGTGAATCCCGTTTCCAGCCCTCGTACCACTTTTCAAATTTCGTTGCAGAGCCGGGAATCGAACCCGGGCCCCTGGGGGTGGCAGCTAATCACATTAACCACTACACCACATAGGCGGACAAAATTATATTTAAACTAAATCAAACCAAACCCCTTGGCGCAACAGCCCTTAAAGGGCATTGGCCTACCAAGCGACCGCTACACAGCGCTACACACATATTAAAAAAATAGAGAAAACACGAGTGCGCTCTCTAAATGATCACATTTTAAAATGAAACGTCTGTGAAACACGAGGTGGACATTACGACCCTGTCAAAACCATCACAGGTGCTGTAATCTACTACATAAGGGAAAAATAGCTTTCTAGGTCGACCCCCGAATAAATAACATTATAAAAAATCTACTACATGCATTGTTCTGCGGTGCAGTGTGGCGTGATGGTAAGGGTTAGCCCAACGCTGCAGTGCGAGGTTCGAGTCCAAGGCAAGGATACTCTTTTATTGTCGATTTTTCTAGTTTTCACCGTCTCTTAATTTACGTGAAATTTATGTGTATTTTTAGTGAATGAAAGTGCACATTATCATGATCGGCGAAGACGGGGCAGATAGTAGGGGAGGGGGACCAAACGGCGGCAGCAGTTTGCTAGCAGTGGCGTATGCTGGGATCAAGGCGTGGGCGACTACTAGACTTAGGTTACCCACCGACCCTCTTTTTCGACAGCTGGTTTAGTGAACGTCAAGACTTAAGCATTTTGAGCCACCGGAGTAGCCTCCTGTGTTGTCAAGGCTGTTTCACAAGCCACTGCCCTGGCCTCTGCCACTGCCAATTCTCAACGCCCGATCAGTGGAAAAGGTAGCCTAGTTCAGCAAATTAAAGCCCGGCTTTGTGGATAAATTGATAAAATGCTCGCATTTGGTCCGACAGCCTCGGTTCAATTGTTGGATTCTTGGGGATTGGGTGTTTATGGCATCTTCACCATTCATTTCTTTCTCATTGGGTCACCACCAAGCCTTTTCAAGCTAGGGAAATTAAGAGTACGAAGAGGTTGATTTGGAGGAAGATGTGGGGTAGGTTACCGTTTTAGACTATCGACAATTTATCTGAATACTGTACTTCAGTTGCGAGAATGGTTTTTCCAGTACCTGTTTTGTATGGTTCAGCCATTTTACAAGAGTAACCCCACACTGTCAGTCACGTTATGCACTACCGGGCGAGTTGGCCGTGCGCGTAGAGGCGCGCGGCTGTGAGCTTGCATCCGGGAGATACAGTACCGGTCAAAAGTTTAGGACCACATAAGGAAATCAGGAAATGTCATCTAGAACCTAAAATTGTGCCACTAGTCCTCTATAATTTTCTTTCTGAGCTCTCACATCTAATAGGATATATGTCGCTTGATTTCATTGAGTTACTCCAAATACTGTGGAAGTTATGAATTTTTAACTCTTGGAAGGTCACACCAAAAGATCAAACATTTTGATAATATAATGTACTGTACACTCTAATTGGTTGCAAGTAACACCAACAAGATTTTTCTATAGACTTAGGGATAGGTGGGGGCCATTTTTGTATAAATATAAAAATTCCGAAAATATGCGGCACCGCGTGTTTTATTTTTTTGAACCAGGGCCAAAATTGTTGATTTTTCTTTGCCTTTGTCATGTAAGGCCTAAGGTCTCAGGGCGAGCTGTCGGCGTCAAAGTTATCTGCCCTGATAGATCCATTTGCACTCTGCGAATGGCATCCAAGAACACATTTCTGATGCCGATAGCTCACACTGAGACCTATGACAAAAACAAGGAAGAATTGACTATTTTAGCGCTGGTTCGAAAAGAAAATAAAGGCACAAAAATTGGTGCCGCATTTTTTCGGAATTTTTATATTTATACTAAAATGACCCCTAACTATTGCTAAGTCTCTACAAGAATCTTGGTGGTGATACTTGAAACCAATTAGATGATATAGTACATAATATTTCCAAAAATGTTGACTTTCTGATGTGACCTTCCAACAGTTAAAATTGTATAACCTATTCAAAACTTGGCGTGAATCACTGAAATCAGGCGATGTATATCATATTAGATGCAAGAGCTCAGGAAAAAAAGTACAGAGGTCTAGTAGCAAAATTGTAGGTCCTAGATGGAACCTCATGATTTTTTAATGTGGTCCTAAACTTTTGACCGGTACTGTAGTAGGTTCGAATCCCACTATCGGCAGCCCTGAAGATGGTTTTCCGTGGTTTCCCATTTTCACACCAGGCAAATGCTGGGGCTGTACCTTAATTAAGGTCACGGCCGCTTCCTTCCAACTTCTAGGCCTTCCCTATCCCATCGTCGCCATATGACCTATCTGTGTCGGTGCGACGTAAAGCCCCTAGCAAAAAAAATAAAACGTTATGCACTGTAATTTCAAATAAGCTAAAATTGTTTTCTCAACGATAAACAATCAGTATGATGTCTTGTAGATGCAATAGCAAACACGTGACACCGTAGTAAATGGGTCTGTTCGGAGTATTCTGGAGAACTTCAAGTCATTGAACCCTCTCCCTCCTTACCAGTGACAGGGCGAGTGTCGAACTGACGGAGCGAAGCCTTGCCCACTTATCACCTCGGTCCCCGCACCTATCGGTTATTCAGCAGCCTGCCGCGCGAGGTGAGTTGAGGAGAGAGAAACGCAGTGCCTGGGCTGCTGTGTCAATCTCCAATGCCTTGTACTCAGAAATACGAGCGACGATTTTTCTCATCGTTTTCAAGTTTTGTAAATGGAACATGTTTACATGATAATGTAATTTAGATTTCCAACGTTCTCATTTGAGGTTTAGGCTTCACCGATAGCCTTGGTAGCCCTTAGTATACGCCACTGTTAGCTAGTGCTCGAAGTGATGACCTTGTAGCCGGTGTTACTGATCTGCAGGTTTGTGTAAAACTCAGTGAATAGACGCAGCAGTACCGTTCGGTATAAGAGATCACCGGATTTAACGTCATTAGTTTCCTGCGGGAAGTTTACACCCAGGAGGCAGCAAATTCTGTGCGTCATCGACAACTTATCGCCAAGAGACAGGTTCTTTTCTCCTAAGCATTTTTCTTACCGCTGTTTCTTCGTGTTCTTATTCTGCCGGGGTTGGTAATAAAATCTAGTTATTATGATTGATATGAATGACGTCACATGCGACTTTACGATGGCCAATAGGAATGCAAGTTTGTAGTTTATTAATGGACAATGGCGAGTTCTCCTTCCGATTCAGATGCTTACGGGCGGATAACGTTAAATGTAGTGGAGCTCCATCCCGTTGAAACCACATCGTTTTCCAAGTTGCATATCCTCCAGAAGAAGTGGAAGTTCATAATGTAGAGAAGACAGTAGTGTCTGGTAAGAATGAGGAGGCTGTTCTGGACACAGTTCGTAATAATCCACACACGAGTACTCGGTCAGCCACACACACAACAGGTGGACATTAGCCACTACGAATACTGCTTGCGTGTTAATATCACACCTACTATCTACAGCTAAACCACGGGCTCCACGGATGGCATTTCGAAAGTCGAATTAATTTATATCAGTGGTGGTTAGGAAATCTATAAAATGATGCAGCAATCCTGTCGAAAATCCTGTTCTCGGATGAATCGCGATTCCACACAAATGGTACCGTTCACCGTCACATCAATACTACCGTCCGTGCTCACCTATATTAGTGCCTCCGCTCCGAGCGGAGTGACTGTCCTTCGCTGCTTTCTCGCGGAAGACGTGGTCGGGGCGGTCGACAAGGCTGCCAACCTGTCTAGTTAAGGACTAAAACCAAGAGGCGAAGGGGCGTTAGGTCTGTAGTTTCCTGTATATGCACCATTGACCTGGACAAGATCATTGGTCTGGATTGGTTAGGGCAGGCTTGGACAAAAACATTGGTAGGGATGGGTTAGGGTAGAGGTGGACAAAACCATGGCTCTACATAGGTTAGAGTAGGGGTGGACAAGATCATTGGTCTGGATAGGTCAGGTAGGGGTGGACAAGACCAGTGATTTGGAGACGAGCAAATTGTTTACTTCGTATGTCCTGTTTCTTCGTGTTCTTATTCTGCCGGGGTTGCTAATAAAATCTAGTTATTATGATTGATATGAATGACGTCACATGCGACTTTACGATGGCCAATAGGAATGGAAGTTTGTATTTTATTAATGGACAATGGCGAGTTCTCCTCTTAGGTTATAAAAGTAAATGTAGTTTTGGGGGCGTGATGGTGGGTTCTAGGACATAGCAATGAACACATCTCTCCTCTGAAAGGAATCTCAAGTAAGATTTGCTTAAATTCTATTTCCTAATAGAGCTACTAATGTTGGTAAGCAAGGACAGTATTTCTGCAGTAACAGTATGCGCTATTGGAGTGCTGGTAGTCCCCAGTGGGTGCGACAGGAAGTCTATCAAATGCAATGGGGAGTGAATGTATGGTGTGAAATCTTTGGTGATCACCTTATTGGATCGTATTTATTTGAAGGCGATTTAAGAGGCGCACGCTACCTTCAAATTGGTACTCATAATAATTACACTTTCTATAATTCGTTTATTAATGTCAACTAAATCAGCCTTATAGTACAAAATCGTGAAAATCTTATATTAGGAAAACGTCTTGATAGCTAAGTAACTGGATTATGAAAGCGGTTTGTGACAACTCGTGATTGCCGAGCCTGCTACCAGGTGTAACCATAAGTCTTTTCCGGTCTAAGAGATGGCTCCAGCGAACAGTACGCAGCGTATGAATTTGACACATACGTCAGTTCGTTCGTCTGACGTTAACCTACCAACACACACAAGTTGAGTCCGCCAAAAACTAGCGTCTGTATCGTATCGTTCAGTGATCATGTCGACATTTGTGCCTGAAAAAGAACATTTGCGGCACGCATTGCTTTTCCCATTCAGTCAAAAGAAAAATGATGTGGAAAGTCATCGTTTGCTGGTAGAAACATATGGTGAATACGCTCCATCGATTAGAACATGTGAGACATGGTTTCGACAATTTATACGTGGTGATTTCAATGTGAAAGACTGCCGGGCTGAGTGGCTCAGACGGTTAAGGCGCTGGCCTTCTAACCCTAACTTGGCAGGTTCGATCCTGGCTCAGTCCGGTGGTATTTGAAGCGTCTCAAATACGACAGCCCCGTGTCGGTAGATTTACTGGCACGTAAAAGAACTCCTGCGAGACTAAATTCCGGCACCTCGGCGTCTCCGAAGACCTTAAAAAGTAGTTAGTGGGACGTAAAGCAAATAACGTTATTATTAATGTGAAAGACTGGAAGACACAAACTCAACAGCAATTGGCACAAGCATTAAATGTGTCACAAGAAACAATCAGCAGACGTTTACGAGCAGTGGGGAAGATCAATAAACTCGGTAAATGGGTCCCACACGATTTGAATGAACAGCAAATGGAAAATCGCAAAGTCACTTGTGAAATGCTGCTTCAATGCCATGAAAGAAAACCATTTCTATACCGAATTGTGACGGGTGACGAAAGATGGCTTTATTTTGAAAATCCGAAGTAGAGAAAGTCGTGGCTGTCACCTGGCGAAGCCATGCTTTGTGTCTGGTGGAACCAGAACGGTATTGTATATAGTGAACTCTTGAAGCCCGGCGAAACAGTTAATGCACAACGCTGTCGCCAACAAGTTATTAATTTAAACCACATATTGATGGAAAAGACGACCGGAATGGGCCAGAAGACATGGCAAAGTGATTTTGTTACATGACAATGCGCCGTCCCACACAGCAAAACCAGTGAAAGACACCTCGAAATCGCTTGGATGGGACATCCTTCCACACCTGCCATACTACCCCGACCTGGCACCATCTGACAATCACCTCTTCGCATCAATGGGACACGCGCTCGGAGAGCAGCACCTCAGCAATTTCGAGGAAGTTGGAAAGTGGCTCGACGAATCGTTTGCCGAAAAATACAAGCAGTTTCTCGGGCATGGTATTCATAAGTTACCTGAAAGATGGGTGGAGTGTGTAGAAGCCGATGATCAATATTATGAATAAGCAAAAATGAATTTCCCTTGAAAATTACATGTTTCTTTAACACAAAACCCGGAAAAACTTATGCACACACCTGGTAGAAGCTGGAGGAGTAAAATAGTGCCTCTTAGTTGTAGGTTCGAATCCGGTGTAGGAAGAGTAACTTTATTTCTTTGTTTTTTGCTAGGGGCTTTACGTCGCACCGACACAGATATGTCTTATGGCGACGATGGGATAGGAACGGCCTAGGAGTTGGAAGGAAGCGGCCGTGGCATCAATTAAGGTACAGCCCCAGCATTTGCCTGGTGTGAAAATGGGAAACCACGGAAAACCATCTTCAGGGCTGCCGATAGTGGGATTCGAACCTACTATCTCCCGGATGCAAGCTCACAGCCGCGCGCCTCTACGCGCACGGCCAACTCGCCCGGTATATATATATATATTTCTTTGTTAATGTTCGTGTGAGTAACATTGATGAGGAGAAATCATGATAAGTTATCATATTGCAGGTACTCTGCTATGTTTGTTTTACGTGGCTATTAAAAGAGCTATTTGCAGTAAAGTAAGTTATTACCAACTATTATTGAAAATAGCCACCTCCTGCGTTAACACGAATCTGAGCACGGAGGTGAGACATTTTAGCACGCTGCAACGTAATGTGGTGCAGACTGCCTGCAGACGTATTATAGTGACAAATATGTTAATAAATTACTCATCTATAGAGGTACATAACAGGAGTCATTACTGTTATAGCCCTTAGTCAAGGGCGCCCATACCCGGGGCAAGGTGGGGTCGCAGCCCCCCTCTAACTCTCAGGGAAAGGCAAAAATCTAGTGTAGTCACCTGTTTTCCTTTCAAGAAAATGATTTAAAAGTCAGTATTACGTAAAAGCGGCAGTACCGTCCACCACCAACAGGCAGCGGATACTGTGGGTTATTGTGGGTTATTCTACCGCAGAATAAAAATCGCCATTTCTCTTCCAAAATATTAAAATTATTACGTACCCCCAGGTCTGGGCCCCCATCTAGACACTGTCATATGGGCGCCCATGTCCTTAGTATCACAAGGGATTTCCTGAGAGAAGAAAACGTCAACCAGACGTTCCGAAGCCTAGAGCGACATTTTGTGTAAGTAAGGCACTTGGAAGTTTTTTTTTTTAATCAATAGTCTATTCTCGGATGAATAATGATTTCGAAGCAATGCTGTTACATATTGCCCGACAAAAATAGACATTTTCAGGCCCAATTGAGAATTCATCCTTCAAAAATAAGGGGATATCTACCAGTAATAAACGGTAAAGAGGTACTATATGGGATTTAAAATGCCATTGAACGGCCTCGTTTTTTAACCATAGAGATGAGCCTGCTTGCCGCCTTAGCGCTACGGTATCTGTTCATAGGGTTGAAGTACGCTTCCTCTTATAACGTGGTATCCGCAGCTGTGATAATTACAGTTTATATTACTGAATTACCATTGGTATTAACGATTACGTCTATATTATTGAGTTTTAACCCTACCATAATAATCCTCTATAGGGACAGGGATGTATATTTTTAGGTCCTCTATAAAATACTGGTTGCTTAGAACTACATTTTAAGGGACTTTGCGTATGACACTTTTTGTAGAAAATTGAATTCCAAGAACACTCAGTAGATTAACTTCGTGACAGGACTAATTGTTTACTTATTATTTTGTTTTTTAAAAGATTAAACATGTCCGCCTCTGTGGTGTGGTGGTTAGCGTGATTAGCTGCCACCCCCGGAAGCCCGGATTCGATTCCCGGCTCTGCTACAAAATTTGAAAAGTGGTACGAGGGCTGGAACGCGATTCACTCAGCCTCGGGAGGTCAACTGAGTAGAGGTGGGTTCGATTCCCCCCTCAGCCATCCTGGAAGTGGTTTTCCGTTGTTTCCCAATTCTCCTCCAGGCAAATGCCGGGATGGTACCTAACTTAAGGCCACGGCCACTTCCTTCCCTCTTCCTTGTCCATCCCTTCCAATCTTCGCATCACCCCCACAAGGACCCTGTTCAGCATAGCGGGTGAGCCGCCTGGGCGAGGCACTGGTCCTCATCCCCCGTTGTATCCCCCATCCAAAGTCTGGAGCTCCAGGACACTGCCCTTGGGGTGGTAGAGGTGGATCCCTCGCTGAGTCCGAGGGAAAAACCGATCCTGGAGGGTAAGCGGGTAAAGAAAGAAAGAAAGAAAGAAAGAAAAGATTAAACATGGACCGGCTCAATACATACATTTTTTAAAATGTTCGATAGATTTTTCTGAATCATTTAAGGAAAGACTAGCTAAACAACTGAGAGGAAGTCTGACACCTGGGCGACAGCCTAATTGATTGAATAGTTTTGGCATGATGATGCGAGAAACAGGTGCTATCTCATTTTCATGTTATCAAAAGATTTTTCAAGTAGAATATTTTCAGGTCAATATTGTGAAGTAAAGTAAACTCGTGTTCTCGTCCCGAGGTGGTGCAGCTCTTTTCAGGCACACCCCTAATAGAGCTGAACTGCATGTACCATTTTAACTACATACCAGCCATCTTGCCATTCTTAAATAGCCCATCTGGCAGTACCAGGAACCGAACCCGGGCCTCCAAGGACGGCAGCTAATAGTGCTGACCATTACACTACGGCGACGGACATTTTGAAGTAAAACATAATTATAATATGGCAATTTTCTCTGAGAATGTTCATTAAAATACCATGAAATTTCGCCAGACTTATTTGTATTTATCAGTGACTAGCTGATGTATCTGTGCTTCGCTACGGGATTCTCAGAAAGACTAACTTGGTAGTTTTCCTAACTGAAGTCAACATAGGTCAGGACAAAAACGTCAGTAGGAATGTAGCAATTGAAAGCAATGTTATCATATAAAATACTCGATCAAATGAAAAACCGCACACTTTCTCACTTTCAACGAACAGTACTACGGTGCCGACATAACAGTCCAAAGTTCCAGAGCCGGAATGACCAGGTCGCAGACTGCCGGGAACACTCCTCTGTCATTATTCCGTTAAATATGCACACTACTCATTCCAATCAGTGCCTCAGAGTAGGGATTGAATAGCTCGAATGCTATGATGAACCCGTGTGTTACGTACCAGTAATATCAGAAAATGTATGAAACAGAGGAATGGCATCCTAAAGAAGAACGTTATCTAACTTCCCAGCTACTCCCCGCCAATATACAGGCAGGCTGTTACACTCGGTACGACCAGGCGAGTTGGCCGTGTGGTTAGGGGCGCGCAGCTGTGAGCTTGCATCCGGGAGATAGTGGATTCGAACCCCACTGTCGGCATCCCTGAAGATGGTAATCCGTGGTTTCCCATTTTCACACCAGTCACACCAGACTGTACCTTAATTAACGCCAAGGCCGCTTCCTTCACACCCCTATTCCTTTGCTATCCCATCGTCGCCATAAGACCTACCTGTGTCGGTGGGACGTAAAGCAAATTAAAAACCACGGTAAGCTGCAGTAATCCTATCTATCGGGGATGAGTGGAAACAGAAGACAAAAAGCACATCACAACAAACAATGGCCAATGTAATGTTTTTGTTGATAAAGTTTATGAGCTTTCTATATTGCAGGCCTTCACATTAGTTTTCTTTCGACTCTGTGATATTAGGGCGTCTTACAAAATTATTTATATCGTAGACTGTACGAGGTAGTTCTTTATTACGACACTTTACATACCGATTTTCACTAAATTCTGTTTACCCATTTTTTCGTGACTCGGCGCTGATATGGACTTAGTAACAATAATTCAAATTCATGAATATCTCTGTGATTATATGCGGTACGGTAACAATGTATAAGACATAAGTGATCGGAAATTTAATAACTTCTTCATAACTACTACTAACTTACGACATAACTGAAGTTATGCTAGTTATGTGGTATTTATCGATACGACCATAAATAACTTTTTTGAGAATTAAATCTCAGGCCTTCCCCTAAACTACCATTTTACTCAGTGTGCACAAAATTATTAATGGCCTAGATTATAGCGACTTATTCCCCGACTATGCATACCAATTTTCGTGAAGATATGACCACTAATATAACAAACATTTGAGAATTAAACTTTAGGCCTTCCCCTAAACTACCATTTTTCTCAGCGTGAATAAAATAATGTATAGCCTAGATTGTAGTGGTTCATCAACCGACTTTACATACTGATTTTCATTAAATTCTCTTCAGCCGCTTTCTCGTGATGCGTGTACAGACAGACAGACAGACAGACAGACAGACAGACAGACAGACAGACAGACAGACAGACAGACAGACAGACAGACAGACATTACGGAAAAGTAGAAAATGCATGTTCTTGTTACTGTGGACATGATCGATACAGAAATACCATTCTTTTCAAATTCTGAGCAATGTACAGACAAAACTCTTATTTTATATATATAGATGTTCTTTTAATCCGCCTCTGCGATTAGTGTGATTAGCTGCCACCCCCAGAGGCCCGGGTTCGATTCCCGGCTCTGCCACGAAATTTGAAAAGTGGTACGAGGGCTGGAACGGAGTCCATTCAGCCTCGGGAGGTCAACTGGGTAGAGGGGTGGTTCAATTCCCATCTCAGCCATCCTTGAAGTGGTTTTTCATGCTTTCCCACTTATCCTCCAGTCAAATGCCGGGATGGCACCTAACTTAAGGCCTCGGTCGCTTCTTGCCCTCTTCGTTCCAAACTTCCCATCCCCCTACAAGGTTCCTGTTCAGGATAGCAGGTGAGGCTACCTGGGCGAGGTAGTGGTCCTCCTCCCCAGTTGTATCCCCCGACCCAAAGCCTTACGCTCCAGGACACTGCCGCTGAGGCAGTAGAGGTGGGATCCCTCGCTGAGTCCGGGGGGAAAACCAACCCTTGGGGTAAACGTATTAAGAAAAAAGAAAGATGTCGTTTTGATAAAGAGAACTAATGGACAGATAGACAGACGACAGATCACATTTCAGATTCACACACACACACATGCACAGAGACACACACTACAGTGAGAGAGAGAACTGCTGAGTGTACAGCGTCGCAGCCCGCGGTTCAGAAGGTCCTGGGATCGATTCACGGCCAAATCGAGAATTTTAGCTGCGTCAGGTTAATTCCTCTGACTCCGGGAGTAGGTGGTTGTGCTCGTCTCAGTACACACCTCTACATACACACACAACACACCACACAACCTATAACCTCATAGAATGTTCGTCATGTGTGAGTGGTAGCATGCAATAGTAAACACATTCCACCACATACTGTTGGCATCAGGACGCACATCCGGGCGCAAAACTAGGACAAGTTTCACATAAGGGACACACTTCGCACCTGCGACCCCAAGTAATTGTACATTGCGTTATGACGCGTAAAACATACAGAACATGTACAAGGTGGTCGAAAACAGCGTTAACAGAGTATATCAGCGTTAGAGGTTTGGCCATGCTTATAAATAATTTGAAAGGCATAATTCGACATCTCAAGAGCCCCCGTGGCTCAGGCAGCAGCGCGCCGGTCTCTTACCGCTGCGTTCCGTGGTCCAAATCCCGGTCACTCCATGTGAGATTTGTGCTCGACAAAGCAGAGGCAGGACAGGTTTTTCTCCGGTTACTCCGGTTTTCCCTGTCATGTTTAATTCCAGCAACACTCTCCAACATCATTTCATTTCATTTCATCTGCCATTCGTTAATCATCGCCCCAGAGGAGTGCGACAGGCTTCGACAGCCAGCACAATTCCTATCCTCGCCGCTAGATGGGTGCTTTCATGCCGGTTTTAAACCACGTACAACACCACCTCACAAAGCCCATTTGAATTCACCCGCGAAGTGACCTGATTGGGTAACTTAGCAGCTGATAAAAGGTGCGAGGTATTGAATTATTTCTCTCAAGTTATTTATTAGCATGGCCAACCCTCTAACGGTGATATGCCCTTTCACATTGTTTCTGACCACCCTGTATATTCAATCGTCAGGTCAATGTCGCAACAAATTCATTCAAACAACGCCATCAACTGAACGGTGAGTAATGGACAGTGTGACTTTTTATTCATTATAAATCCGAAAAATTATACCGTTTATAAACATTCAATAGGGGTTAGACATAAAACACGCCGATAAATCTTTATGAGGTGAATTAATGCAATCTTTAATGCTAATGGGAATGCTATAAATGCTCGCGCGTGTGTAAGAGAGAGTATTGCTGAACTGAAGTTGAAAATCAGGTGGTTTGACAATCATCTTTTAAGCACTTAATTTCAGTTCTTAAATACGAGGGCTGATTCAGAAGTCATGGCGACGTGTTTTTTTTTTTTTTTCCAGGAAATTTGCCAACGCCAAACATGTAATACTGTATATACGTTTGAAAGTGCGTTATATGAACTTCGCAATGCTGCTGGCATACGAGGTATGAGTGCATTAGGTACTCTATGTCACAGTGACGGCTCGTGAGGTATGAACTGACAGAACTGAGGGGGTCACACAGACGAGAGCATAAATAAATAAATAAATAAATAAATAAATAAATAAATAAATAAATAAATAAATAAATAAATAAATAAATAAATAAATAAATAAATAAATACATTCGTACCTCTTGAGGTGCCACTGAACGTTTCCGGGTTTTGGAGACGACAAAGTGTCGGAATTTTGTCCTGCAGGAGTTCTTTCACGCGGGAGTAAATTTGCAGACATGAGGCTGGCGTATTTGAGCACCTTCAAATATTACCGGACTGAGCCGGGTTCGAACCTGCCAACTTAAGCTCAGAAGGCCAGCGCTCTACCGTCTGAAGTACTCAGCCTGACATTATTGTTATCATCATCATCATCATCATCATCATCATCATCATCAGTATGTCAGTTGTCTTGTGTCAGCGGAGAGTAATGGAAGCAAAAAAAGTCGAGCAGCGTTTGTATATATCAGTCCATGTGACTTGGAACTTATTCACAAACTGAAGTAGCAACTGCGTGGGAAACGCTTTGCCAACCAACGAAACATCGTACGAGCATTTCGACGAGAGGTAGTGCACATTGACGAATCTTGTGCAGCAGATTGTATTTATTTTCCGTCTTCCTCATCGATGGCAACGAACCAAAGACAACCTAGGAGACTACTTCGAAGGATGTTAAACAGCTTGTACCGTACGTACAAATGACTATAGGTTGCAGTAGCGGCTCGTGGCGCAAATCGCAGTTGGGGCTAATGTGGGTATTATTATCATCATCATCATCATCATCATGCTTGTTGTTTAAGGGGTTCTAACATCTAGGTCATCGGCCCCTATTATTTTTTTGCTATTGCTTTACGTCGCACCGACACAGATAGGTCTTATGGCGACGATGGGAGAGGAAAAGGCTTAGGAATGGGAAGGAAGCGGCCGTGTCCTTAATTAAGGTACAGCTCCAGCATTTGCCTTGTGTGAAAATGGGAAACCACGGAAAACCATCTTCAGGGCTACCGACAGTGGGGTTCGAACCCACTATCTCCCGATTACTGTATACTGGCCACACTTAAGTGACTGCAGCTATCGAGCTCGGTCCCTATTATTTATACCGGACGAGTTGGCCATACGGTTAGGAGCGCGCAGCTGTGAGCTTGCATCCGGGAGATAGTGGGTTCGAACACCACTGTCGGCACCCCTGAAGATGGTTTTCCGTGGTTTCCCATTTACACACCAGGCACAAGCTTCTCTCCGCCAGACTACAGCAGTCCTCCCTTATCGATTACCGTTCACCATTTACTATTTGGTAATATAGGCTATTCCTCCCTTAAGCGAACTGGCTTTAGAGATTCTACAAGTCTATTTCGCACACTTTAAGCCTTCTTCTTAATGTCGTCTGACCTGACGAAGATTCTCACTCGCGGACATTTGAATGATGACTGCCGCTCTTGCCTGAGGAGGGGGTATTTACGAATGTAGAAGGTACGCTCTGCATGGCGTTATCTACTGTGGTGTAATCCTTCCATTTGATGACCACTGAGCCGATTTCATCGGGACTCACCCTAGAGATTCCACATATTTTTGCAAGTCATGATGGTGTTTTTTGCTAATTTTTCCTGTTTCTTTAACGGGCGTAATTAATTAATTAATTTCGTGCACGAGAGTTCCCGCGCATTTTTATTGCATGGCCTTGACACGTGTTTTCCTCTCGGCCATGATTGGTGCTATCTTCTCTCCAAGCCTAATTAAATACATTTTCACCCTGTGGACTTTAGCTTCATGAAATATTTCCCAAAATTCTTAATTACTTATACTATTTTTTTGTTAACGACAGTGCCGACATTTCTCGCAATGAGTGTTATTATCCAGAATTTCATTATTAATTTCCCGAGGTCTTCCGAAATGTTCCGACTTCGTTCGATGTTTGGTGGGCCGCTTCCCGCTGTGAGTTTTCATGCCACAGAACGTGAGATAAGCTTGCAATAAAAATATGGATGAACTTCATCTTGTAGTTGAAATTTCAGCAAGGTAGAATTATGGGCTCACTATGTACATCATGACTTCCATTGCCTTCCACAGATACTCTATAGGGAGAAAACGGGAACGCTCGAGAAATAAACTGGTACAAGATATGGGCTACAAGAATAATACAATGAAGACCATTATACTTGAACTATATAGTGAAAAGGCTATCATTGAGGGAAATGATCTTTGTTTATCTTTGTTGATAACCAAGAAACCAGCCGACCTTGTGGACTGATCGTTAATGCGTCAAGTTTATATGGTCTGACACCGTGGTTAGCCAATTTGGGTCCCGTTCGTTGAAAATGTTTTTACCATCAGAATGTTGGCCGGCAGTGTACGGAAGGTGGTGATATACAATTTCTAATCTCTAGAATTCGTGCCAAATTCCTGGATTAAATTCCAGACCTCTCCGAAGTGCTCATATATAGTGAGGGCATATGACGCTGTTGATGGTGATTCGCTTTGGAAGTTGTATATAGCTTTCTCAAGAGTACGCAGATCCATAGACGTCCGAGCTACAGCTGCACTCAATATGTTTGCAAGAAAATACTATAATACTGTCTTGTTTTGATTCCACTGGAAGGCCTTATAAAACCTGGAAAGTGTAACTTTTATTCATAAGATACATTAAGAGTCCATTTATAATTTATAATTACTATATAGATAGTAATTTTGACTGTCGTGGACAGACGTATGTACTAGTTACTATGTATTTTGATAATAATTACAATTCTGATAGAATATTAAATGCGAGGAACATTCAATACCATGCGCTCATTTTGCTTTTGAGCTAATATAAAACATGTCTGCCTCCTGTCAATCACGCTCCGATATTCATAACATACTGAAGGTCTAGTACTTATAATATTGCCTTACAGTCTCCACAATTCATTCATAGAAAGTTGTTATGACATAGTTCAGTTCAACCAAACATGTACACATTACAGCATATCACCTACTCAAATTTAATTCCTCGAAGCAGACGTATTGACAGGCACCAAGGTCGTATTTGACAATCTGATAACTCAAAAATGAAGTATACCTATCTTGATATAACTTGTGTTCTTAGCCAACAAGTTAGGAATGTATTCCTGAAGTTTCTTCCTCAATTTTCAACACCCCATACAATAGGTACTATTTCGTCATTCATCCCAACTTGAAATGAAAAAGAACGGAATTAGAGGATAATCATGGTCTAGGATGGATACTATTCTGGTCATTCAATGATTTTGAACATCACCGTACTCAGGGGTGACTTTGGAGCCCGGTACTGCACCGGAGATATGAAGGAATCTATGTGACGTCTGGCGTGTTCTCTTCTTGTGTATATTAATTCTGGATGAATGTGCCAATTTTCAGACATTGGATGGTAGAAGCGTAACCTGTGGATATAAGTGTAACGAATGGTATAACTCTTTCTCACTTGGTTTAAAGTTCATGTAGCAAAAGAGAATACAAAGATTCATAGAGCAACAACGCTCGATGAGCTATATGAGCCATTATTAATCCATGATTTTGGGTAGTTGGACTGGTTTGCCAGTGTCCAGATCGAAATACACACGTGAGGTAAGTTATAGTGTAAACGCGGAAATGGTGACAAAAATTTCCAAGTTCTCAAACGTCTGTGAAAAACTAAGCTGTAAGTGACCGTCCTTCAATATCAGGAATGTTTGTCGATACCATTTTTGTATACACTGACTCAATCCGACAGTGGATGGCTACAGACCAGTGGTGACTGCTGGTCTGTTAGATATGAAAAAAGCTATGGAGAGAGTGAATTAGTAGTAGCTAAGCCTATAATACAAACCAAAAATGTAATTTCCAGACTCTTAGTGAAACTTCAGCAACAATGTGCTCCTTTGTGTGTTGATGACGCTTACGCAGTAAATTATTTAAATCCCGCGCACCTTAATTGTTCCAAATTTCTCCTTTAGTTACAAAGTAATAAACGTGGCAAACTGAAGAGATTATTTAAATGTCTACACCCACTTATCCGCAATAATTCCATGTACTTAGAAGCAAAACAAAACGCTTTACTGTTTTCCCACCTGTTTAACGAAACTGAATGAAATTAGGTAACAATGGTGTAAGTCACACTTTAGAAATTATTTTCTTCTTGGTAGTTTAACAAACAAAAGGATTTTTTTCCATTAATTCTTCAATTTCACAGTCGCAAGGTTTATTAACTGTATTTTCACCATATTTTCCATTATAAGCCATGTATATCCCACTAACCAATACAAAATAAAACCTATGCATTCTTCTTTACAAACACTCCCTTACAAACTGGGAAAGAATAGACTGTCGGACAGGCGGTTACATACTCATCACTGCCGGCATATTCCAGTTCCCCTCCCATCTTTCTTTCCTGCCTCTTTACAGGCACTGCCCGCCTTTACATGACGACGGTGAGGACGACGCAAGCTCATCCTTTTAGTATTCATACCCACGAAATGACTGGGCTGCTTCTGTTTTCTTCTTCTCCTTCTCCTCTAATCACTCTTTAGTTCCTCAATAATTTTCATCCTTTTAAATTACTTTGCAGTTGTTTGGTATTAAGCAGCCGAAATCCATATTAGTTTGTACATAATCTGCGCTTTCATTTCGGAATGACCGGGCGAGTTGGCCGTGCGGTTAGAGACGCGCGGCTGTGAGCTTGCATCCGGGAGATAATGGGTTTGAATCCCACTGTCGGCAGCCCTGAAGATGGTTTTCCATGGTTTCCCATTTTCACACCAGGCAAATGCTGGGGCTGTGCCTTAATTAAGGCCACGGCCGCTTCTTTCCAACTCCTAGGCCTTTCCTATCCCATCGTCGCCATAAGACCTACCTGTGTTGGTGTGACGTAAAGCCACTAGCAAAAAAAGTAGCATTTCGGAATGATAAAATTGAGAATTGTCTTGCTGGCTTACCCACGTACTCCAGCTTAATATACCGGTACTGCTTCAGAAGAAGAATCTGTGATGTAAATCTCTATGAAAGTAAATGAGGAGCAAATATGGGCTCGCTGTCTCATTATCATTCACAATCGTTTTTTTCGTGTAGCATTGTATAGTAAATGTATTGGAATGTGATCGATTCAGTTTAGTGGTGGTCTCTTTGGAAATGTAACTGAAGATTTATTCGGCCAATGAAATTAAGAGGAGAGGGCATCAACATGTGCTTCATTTCTAACTCGTCGTTACAGATACAACTATACCTAACACTAAAACAGATGCCATTTTAGAATAAGAAGTGTTTGAAAGACCATGTCTCGCGAATATCGCACTATTATACTCTTCAAGCCTGATCAGATATATTGAACAAATAATACACAGCTGTGGAATCATTATGTTGGCAGTGAAGACCAAACGTGTTTTGAAACTAGGAACCGCAAACTGGAGCACCATTCTCAACGTCATACAAGAAGTAACTGTAAAGTGTGGATAATGAAATGGAAATGGCGTATGGCTTTTAGTGCCGGGACTGTCCGAGGACAAGTTCTGTTCGCCAGATGGAGGTCTTTTGATTTGACTCCCGTAGGCGACCTGCGTGTCGTGATGAAGATGAAATGATGATGAAGACGACATATACACCCAGCCCCCGTGCCAGTGAAATTAACCAATGATGGTTAAATTTCCCGACCCTGTCGGGAATCGAACCCGGGACCCCTGCAACCGAAGGCCAGCACCCTAACCATTTATCCATGGAGCCGGACAGTATAGGTAATGAATATATATAATTCTATAGTGACAAGGAAATAGAGAATATAATGTTATTTTTGCGTTTTATAGGCCTACCAGTTTACCTTTCAGATTCCTGTTGGGCCAATAGAACTTGACGAGAAAGTCTACCAGTGTCTTTTTGAGATCCGGAGTGTGTTGTGGATTCAGTTACGACGATGGTGGCGATACTGGTAATGGTGATAATAATAATTATGTTTGTCTATCTATCAAGTCGTTATTCAGGAGGCTGGTTGGATCATCAGATAACACCACCGAAGGCTATGAACGCACTGGTTGTGCTCTGATATTGTTATTCAGCAGCAGCCAAACCTTATCGGCTTCCATACTTTCACAGCCACAAATAAGGCTGGGAAATCAGTGAATGCTACATTTTATTCTGGCCTAAGGGACATACGCAAAAATACTTCATTTATCAACAAATAGTATTAAGAGGAATAATGATCACAATTCTCTTAAACTAATTGAGTGAATTCCCAACCATTTGGCTATTACCTTCCATCTAGCCAAAGGGAGGAGTCTAGTTAGTAAGTAGGTCGTGTCGCAGGACCTTGCAGGCTGATATTCGCCACAGTGGTGATCACGTCTACGGGTGGTACACGACTGTATCGGATCGCTGAGGTACAAATATATCAGGCAGCCTCCATCCATTGGGAGGTGTGTCGTAAAGAACACCATAGTGGGCCGGCACACAATGGCCCCACATTTCGCGCCTATTGCGCTGAACTTTATGGGCGGCTGGTCTACTTGGGACGGGCGTGGAGCCCCAGCGCCACGAACAAATGGTCCGTAGAAAAATATTATGAGCATTAACACTCCAAGTCATTGTAGTAACAAGAGTTAGTTCTTATGAAGTGTGGGATCAACAGGCCACGCCGGCAATGAGCTGTGACCTCATGGGTGAAAATAGCCTCCGGAGTAGAAACGAACACTAGAGTAACGCTGTGGCCTAATATCGAACCGATAATTAAATTAATATTAGGATATACAATTTTTTGTAGGATGTACTTTCATGGATGAAGGGAAACTTGAATGCACGGTTTGAAAAGGAACATTTTCATAACTTGGAAAATTATTGGTTTTTATGATAATTCTTAATGGCTCTTGCTATTTTTTGATGGATAAAATATATTTGTTTGCATCTTTCTACTGAATATACAGATAAACTAAAGTACCAGTCTTATTAATGGCTGTTTAGCTAGGCTTGGTTAGTGATGAGTAATGACATTCTGACGACGGTCAGCGCGTCAGGATGCTACTATGCAGGACGTTATTAATAGGGTCGTTTGTATTTCAGTAGCCCTTTCTGGCTCAATGAGGAAAATAATGATAAGCTAGCTCCTCTTCTTGTATAGTACGCCTCATTATAGCCAATCTCCGCCATCTAGTTTTACAGTTTCCCTAAAACCACTTAAACTTCGTTGGGGCTTTATTAAGATTTAAACAATCCGGGTTATGATACTTTAAGAGACTGTGAGGTTTCTCAGTGAGTTGTTAACAGTTAACTAGCACCTTAAAAATGATACACAATTGCGTTGGTCAATGGCGAAATTATATTCTAACTTCCGAGCACATCTGTGACACTACGTGAAACGTTGATAAAAACTATGATCAAAATAGTAATCACAAAATGGAGGGTTAAAAATTTACCAGCAAATGTGTAAGCAGCAGATAGCGCTGGACACGAGATTTGTCACATCCTGTGCTAGATTGTAAAAGTACCACCTTGATTGAAAGCGTAAGAGTTAAAGTTAAATAGAAATATCACTATGAAACTAATTATTATTTAATTAAACTCTTTCCACATTTTAACGCGATGGTGAAGTTAAACTACTAACAATACAGTTTACTGAACTACTCGTGAACTGAACCTCAGCTACTTACAAATGCAATATTTCAATGCCCTGAAAAATGTTTGGTTGTCTGGCCGAGTGTTGGGCGGCGATAAATAACGCAGGCATGTAAGGGGGCCAACAGCTTCATGTGGGGCAAGCTCTTTTGGGAGAGTGGAGGTCCCTTAGTGGAGGAAATGACACTAATATTCTTCGGGTAACATCTGTACTCCACGTTAGGAGTGGCTGAGTTCAACCAGTGAAGGCAATGGGAAAACACTCTGGTATTAATATCCAGAGAAAATCACTATGGCGAAGAAGATAAACATGAAGGCCCATAGCCGCGGGCAGCCCTGAAATGATCAAAGGGTGATAAGAATCTCACGGTTGAAAACAGTAAATTCCACAGTGCGAATAGAAACATCGAATGTCAGAAGTCGCTATGCAGATGGTAAACTTGATGATGTAGATCAGGAATAAATATTTTGGGAATATTCTGCCCTGACAGATGCATATCGTCCCGACGATGATGGATTGTACTGCTCTGGCAATGAAAGTAATGATAAATATCACAGAAATGGAGTAGGTGTCTTCTTGACCAGTGAATTCTCAAAATTTGTAAGGAATTTATACCAATCTCTGACCGAATCATGTTGTTGCAGATGAACAGAACACCTCTCAAGGCTAATACCTTACCACCAGCAGACAAAAAGTACGGTGTCGAAGTGGAAACATTCTATGAGCAAAGTGACGCCATCCTTAAATATCTGAGCCTTGATGAAGCCACTATTATTATGGGAGACTTCAGTGCAAAAATTGGTGAAGAACGATGAGATGATTTAGTTGGTGAATTTGGTATCAGTAAATGTAATAATCGAGGTGAACAAATGATTATTGCGGATACTTTATTAAAACTACGAAAGCGCCTTCTGTATACATGGAAATCAGCTAAGAGTGATCCTGACGACTCTGACTCAACCAGAAACCAAATCGACTTTAGAAATTCTGTCAAACGTGTTGTTACGTATTCAGGAGCAGACATTCCTTCAGACCAAAATTCACTGGTCGCTGACATCAAGTTCCGTCTGAAGAATGTTAGAAGACACCCTATGAGAAAAGCAATGAAAAAAGAAGATGATTTATTGGGGAACCATCAACTCTCTGAATTTACAGGTTGCCAATACGGACAAAGTGAACTTATAATATATTGAGCCCATAATTCTACATTGCTGAAAGAACCGCCACACGGCTATGTAGTGTCAGCTGCGAGAGGGGGAAAACGCGCATCCATATTTGTAAAATAGCTAACCAGATGCCCGTTGCTTGTTACTCACAGCAGGAGGTGATCTAAAACTTAGCGCGGGAAGGGAACATTTCGGAAATCCTCGGGAAATGAATAATAACTTATTGCTAATAACTCCTATTGGTACAGAATTAGGCACTCTCATTAGCGAGGAAAATATATTTAATTATGCCCAGACAGAAGTTCGCCTGTCTGTCGGCAGAGTGGAAATGACGTGAGGCAAGGTCACCCAGTTAAAATACGCGGAAATGGCACCCACTGAATTATTAAATTACGCCCGTGAAAGAAACAGGAGAAATCAACGAACAACACCACTGTGATCTGGAAAATAGGCGAAATCTCTGATGTGAGTCTCGGGGAAATCGCTCCAGCGGTTAGAAGATGGACTGAATGCACATTAACAGAGGACCCGTTGTACCGCGTATTTAGAGTGCGTATAAATACCCTTTCTGAAAACGAGAGAAGCACTCAGCAATCATCGGTACGAGTTGGAGAACCTGCAACAATCGACATAAAGAGAAAAACCTACAAAAATTAAAGTGTTAGAAGCTAGACTTGGAAATGTAAAAAGCCAGTTGGTTTGAGAGATAGAAAATTGATGACCTATTAGTGAGGAATAGAGACAACTTTGATATTAAATCATTTTATTTACGGCATTCATCCTGGTAGGTGGGAATATCATAGCGGCTATTTGTAGGATTTATGAGCTTCTATGAGGAAGAAAGAGAAGTCACAGATAGATCTTTTCTATTATTATTGACACGGTTACTTTGACAATCGGTAAGGGAGAACAGTTGGTTTCTTGTGAGAGATAGCATCATTGTCCCACGGTCACTTACGTTTGGTAAACACCTGGCAAAAAGGGTAGGAGCTTTCCATGATTTCATCAGTTGACTGGTCGAGAATGGAGCGGTGTGGTCTGTTTTGTGTTATGTGCATAATAACATCTGTTATTATGTTAGTTCAGGCTCAAGAAAATTAATTTGTGTTGCATGAAGACAAGTGCAGAGTCAGTGTAATTGATAAGGTAGAAGTGAAGAATGCCACCTATCACTATGAGGCACTAAGTCGGAGGTTACTGGCTTGCTAAAAGCAGCCGAAATGTCGCCGAACTAATCAGCACAATTACAGGTCTGTCTAATTCCAATATTATGTCATTGTAGTTAGAAATGTAAATACGTGTTCTATTAAACTACAGTCAACTCTCGATTAACCGGGATAATGTATGGTTAAGGCTTCCCGGAGAAGTAAAATCGTGGTTAACCGGCAAAAAGTTAAAAATAGAACAGGCGTACTGAAAGTACAGTTAAAATTATAATAAATTATACTACAGTATTGTTTTTATTAACTTACCCAATACGTCGCAATAAAAGTACCACTTAGCACAATTAATAAACGGAAAAATAAGCAGTACTTTTCGTTGAAACTAATAAGGCAAAGAAAAATATTCAGACTAGCTAACTTCCAAAAACCAAACCAAATCCCATGGCACTACATCCCTTGAAGGGCCTGGGCCTACCAAACGACCGCTGCTCAGCCCGAAGGCCTGCAGATTATGAGGTGTCGTGTGGTCAGTACGACGAATCTTCTCGCCATTATTCTTGACTTTCTAGACCGGGTACCTAACTTCACTGTTTCTGAAAACAATCAGTCATGGATTTCTGCTTTTTTGCCGTGCATTTTTAGTGTTCTTGTTATCGCGGTTAAGCCGCAACGCGATTGATCCTATTACTCTAAATTGAGAGTTGAGTGTGGTTAGTAAATAAATAAATAATGATACCGCGTTGTATGTGTGGCGTGTGTAAAATTAAGTGTGTTGCGATGATGATTATGTGTCATGTTGTCAGAATGTTCCAGGAAATACTGTAGGTGCGGTTTTCGGTCATATCGCCGCGCGAGGCGTTAAACTGTGTTAAATTTCTTAAAACGTGAAGTTAAATATTACAATGAAAATCAGTTAAGTCTGTTCATTCAGGTAAAAGTTATAATAATTATAATGATAAAGATAACAATTATACTGTGATAAAGTCGAATAATAATAATAATAATAATAATAATAATAATAATAATAAAAATGATAGTAATATTCGCGTTAGGAATGAATTGAGATCATAATAATGCATTCTGCAGTTGTGTGAGCGACGCTTACAGTTTCATATCGAAATCCAGCGAAGTGAGATAATTTTGGCATTTGGAAATTTAGTTTCGTGACACCGTGTATTTGAAAGATAGAATCATGGCATTCTATTTTGCTTCAGAGGTCTGAAAATTTTAGAAAATTTATAAAATTTAGAGAACCTACTTTGAGTTCATTATGAAGTTGATTGGTTATGGGATACCTTATACTTAATATTAAATCAAGAAAGAAGAAAAGGAGCGAAATTAGGTATGAAATATTTATGAGAATAATTAGGAGATAAGCTTGAGGCAGAGTAAGCCCTGTATTCCATTGTTGGATGCGCTTGAGAACCGTTGGCTGTTGAGAGAACTCTTGCATTATTGTAGTGATAAAGTAGTTAAAAACCTATTGAAATAGCTTAATTTTGTGTATTTATGATTCATTTAGTGATATTTATATAGTGGTGTTTAGTGCTTGTTGGTAGAAATTTGGAGTAGTGGTATTTACTTAAATTTTATAACAATTAATTTAGTTGGTCTTCAGTGAATTACGTTTTCCAGGTTAAGTAGGCTAGCTAGGTGCACCTTGTTTCGAATTTACGTTTAGGAAATAATTTAGGTAATAATATTAACTTTGAAAATATTTGTAAATATCTGTAGGTTCGTTGGTATAATACTTACAAAGGCACATTATAATAAGGAATAGTATCGTAACGTACGCCGAAACTTCTCCGATATTTCGTATTGATATCCGTTCAAACTATAGCGCAGGTAATCATTTACCATATAAAAAACACGATCCGCCTGTGAACTCCATTTAAAAATAAGTTAAAGAGATTACACGGTAATAGTTAACAGTCGTTGTATTGTTATTGATTATTGTCGCTCTTCATATTCAAATATTGCATTGTTGGCTAAGTCGTGAACAAATGGTGTATAAAATAGTGAAGTCAATAAATAAAAATCAGTTTATCTTGTATTCCAATCATTTGTATTTCGGAATAGGTAGTTAAAGTATGCGTAATTTATATTTCGCTCCCTCGATCTTTCAGTATTTATGAGCGGTTAGCTAATAATAAAGTTCATATATCCCAGTAATTGCAATTCAAGTCTCTGGAGTAGTAGGAGTAGTTTTGACAGAAATATTTTTGAGAAATTATTGCAGACAACCTCGTATTTTTCAGTAGGCCTAATTAAGGACACTTTTATTCTCCGTCCCGTGGAGTAGGGAAAATAATAGGAACCCACCAGCTGTAATAATCACATTTCAGTTGAGAATTGTAGTGATGATAAGGTGTATTAGATAGTATCTTGCCACTTATATTCGTGTTTTTCCTTGTGTATGGCAATCCTTTTGATACTTAAGCATTTAAACAAACGCAAGGTTTCATTTCTATTAGAGCATAGTAGGATAAAGTAATACTAAAGAAATAATATTCTGTCTACGCGTTTAACGTTGTTGGTAATCCTTGAGTACGGTAGTACTTGCGAATTTCAAACTTTAGGCCTAATTGAAATTTTCATTTCTATTTGTGCTTAATAATAACCTATTGTAATTAGGATACGTCTGAACGTATTTTTTAAACTGTTGTAGTGTATTGTAGTGACTTATAAGAAATTAGAGTGCGTATTCTATTATTTTGAGTAGTCTTGCGAATTTCAAACTTTAATTGTAATTTCCATTTCAGTTTGTGCTTGGTAATAACCTACTTTAATTGTAATTTCCATTTCAGTTTGTGCCTGGTAATAACCAGTTGTATTATAATTAGGATACGTCTGAACATAGTTTAAAATCCTTGTAGTGTATTATAGTAGGTATCTTATTATAAATCATTGTGTTTATTCTATTACTGTGAAATATTTGTGTAGTATAGTATCTGTATTAACCCTCTTACTAGAATTCTGTTGCAGTAATTAGGGTAGACTTAACCGCAGTTTAGAATTGTGTAGACCTAATTCTTGTGTATTACTTTCGGTTTTCAGTAATTAACAGCAATTTTCATTCTGTTGGGG
Source organism: Anabrus simplex (assembly GCF_040414725.1). NCBI lineage: Eukaryota > Metazoa > Arthropoda > Insecta > Orthoptera > Tettigoniidae > Anabrus > Anabrus simplex. The sequence continues at coordinate 215,720,404 of NC_090265.1, read as the reverse complement.
TGTTGTAGAAAAAAATTCGTGCAACTAAGTAGTATCGTAGTGTAGTTGTAGCTTATATCAATTACCTTGTAGTTCTGTGATCTTTGTGAACTATCCTAGACAATATTTCCTTCCTTTCATTTTTATAGGCAATATCTCTTTCCTTTCATCTTTATTTGCACAGAATAAGTTATTTTATTTTTCCTTTCCTTCCCATTATTCCGTAAATAATGGCTACGCAGTGCAAGTGTAGGAACTGTGGGTGTGGCCAGGCATTAAAGAGTATGAGGGAGGAGTTGGAGAGTTTGAGGAAGATAATTAGGATTCTCTCAGAGGACAGGAAGGAAAATAATGTACAGGATACAGTAGGTGTAAAGGAGGGATGGTAAGAAAATGGGGGAATTGCAGAAGACAGGTGGTCTAGTGTTTTAAGGGGAAGGAGATTGCATTCTAAGGGCTCTGTTCAGGATCAGAATTCAGGACAGGTGTCTGTGAGAAATCGGTACGAGTCACTGCAGGTAGAACAACCGAGGGAAGATGAGGAACAGGGAAATGCTGCTGATATGTGTGGAAGTAGGAGAAGGGAAAAGGTAGGAAAGGGAAATGTAGTGTAGTGGAAATGAAAGACAGGTGGAACAGGGTCATAGGAGGGAGGAAAGGGAGGAGGAAGTGGCTTCTGCAGCAGTGAGAGAAGATAGGGTTCACCAGGAGGGGAGGTGTTCAAATGAGGTGGGTAGTGTTCAGGCTCTGGTCATGGAGGATTCCATCGTTAGACATGTGGGGAAAGTGTGTGGAGGAAAGGGAACCAGGGTAGAGTGTTATCCAGGAATCAGGTTGAGGCAGATGTTGAGGAAAGTAGAAGAGAAGGAAGAGGGAAAGGAGAAGGTGGTAGTGTTACAGGTTAGTACTAACAACGTAAGGCAACGTAAGCAAACATAGTTGGGGATGTGTGGGATCTGGTAAATGCAGCACGGATGAAGTTTAAGGAAGCGGAGATTTTTATCAGTGGAATACTTTGTAGGAGGGATACTGACTGGAAGGTGATTGGGGATTTAAATGAGACTATGGAGTGGGTATGTGGGAAACTGGGAGTGAGATTTCTAGATCCTAATGGGTGGGTAGGACACAGGGATCTGCGCTCAGATGGCCTTCTCTTAAACCGCAGTGGTACATATAAGTTAGGAAACTTGTTTAGAAGGGTTATAGGCAGGTACATTCAGGGAAACGGGGTGGCCTAGGGAGCGGTGTTAAGCGAACAGGGAACTGGAAATCAAGTAGGGATGACATAAAAATGTTAGTGCTCAATTGTAGAAGCATTGTAAACAAAGGAATCGAATTAGGTAATTTAATAGATGTATACTTACCAGATATTGTAATAGGAATTGAATTATGGCTGAGACATAATACAATGGATGCAGAAATATTCTCACGGAACTGGAGTGTGTATTAGAGATAGGATAGGAATGGTAGGAGGGGGAGTATTCATTCTGGTGAAAGAAGAATTTGTAAGCTACGAAAAAGTTAAGGATGAAAAACATGAAATTCTGGGTGTAAGGCTCATCTCCAAAGATAATAGGCAATTTGATATCTTTGGAGTGTACAGACCGGGAAAGGGTAGCGCTGACGCTGATTCAAAATTATTTCATAAGATAATCAGCTATGTGGAAAAGGATAAGGAAAGGAACGTGATTGTAGCGGGTGATCTCAATTTACCAAATGTCAATTGGGAAGGTAATGCGAACTACAGGAAGCATGAACAACAAATGACAAATAAGTTAATATGGGAAGGGCAGCTGATTCAGAAAGTGATGGAACCAACGAGAGGATAAAACCATATGAGCTCTATAGAGAAACCGAAGTAATAGATGGTATTAGTGATCACGAAACTGTTTTTGTCCTAGGTAAAAATAAATGTGAAAGAAAGGAAGGTATTAAAATTAGAACTATTAGGCAGTACTATATGGCTGATAAAACAGGCATGAGTGAGTTTTTAAAAAGTAACAATGATCGCTGGAAAATGGTAAATAAAAATGTAAACAGACACTGGGTTGGGTTTAAAGCAGTTTTTAAGGAATGTGAAAATAGGTTTGTACCTTTTAAGGAATGGTAATGATCCACTATATTATAACAAAGAAGTGAAGAAACTAAGAAGGAGGTGCAGGTTGGAACGAAATAGAGTTAGTAATGGTTATGGAAGTTAGGAGTAATTGAAGGAACGTACTAGTGCACCCTACGGGTTAGGGTAACCACAGTAATTCCCAACTAGTCAGTTAAACACATCTCATGGTATCCTTGCCTCCAGAAAAATGGTTAATTTTTCTATGTTTGGTTTTACGTGTGTCCGAAGAGAAATAACGGTACCATACGCAGTTCAGAGAAAGTAACGATATCATACGCGGTTCAGAGAAAGTAACGATACCATACGCTCAATAGTTGTTTTGTGAACGCAAACTTCAGTCATTCAATTAAAAAAAATATATGTGCACAACGAGAACCTTACACACTAAGTAAACTATTAACTACCAATATGAATGAAAACTCACTTCATTATATAAGAAACTAATCAAGAAACACATTTATTAAATTGTCAAGTATCGCAAAAGAAATGGTTAATATCAGGTTTGACTCTTAAGCTTCAATTATCAACTTAATAAATAAATATTTTAATCAGTGAATCAAATATTTTAGGTCAGCGCTGCCTATTTCTAAACTAAGCTTTCATCTTAATACACTGAGTAACGTATTCCTGAAATGAATTATCTTTCCTTTAAAAATTACATTTGGTCATTTAAATATATTAAATCACAGTCTTTTGGCCACGGACGAAATTCGTTATATCAATAAATTATTCCATCAATCACGGTATAATTATATACCTCATTGAAAATACAACCATCACGTTGTTCAAGTTTCAGCGAAAATGAATTGAATTTGAATAATATGTCCTGAGTACAAATATCAATGACTTAAGTTATGTTGAAAAGTATCTGAGTTCGTTGGTGCAGGTTAGCGTGAAGAAAATGAAATATTGAATGACGCACTAAGTTCCACGGTCCTATTGCCATTTAAATTACGGCTCCTAACTAAGTATTCGCTCTAATAATATTCATATTAACCAAAACATCAATGATATCCTATGTAAATATCAAATAAATTCCCTATTCTAGCTAAATAATTTCTTATGTATCGTATTCCAGCTCGATATACATACAGCCAGTAAGCATTTATCATATATAGGTGTGCTAATGCCAACACAAAGATATTTCAATACTACATTATCCTACTACTTGCATACAAGCTTATTCTTCCATGCAATATCCTTTCATTCAGTATATAACATAATCATGTATTCATTTACTCATCACCGGTTGTTATTACTGTCAAACCACTTTCACACATCATTAAAATATATGTAATATTATTGTTCGTACCTTGCTGTAGTTCCTCGCTGGGGCATACTTATATTCTGTAATCGCACTACATGTGCTCCAACATCACATATTAAACATATCAAATACGCTTTACTTCCTATTACTCTGCGCAATATATCATTTTAAATACTATACACACTTCCATTATCTCACTACAAACCTTCAATATTAACCCATATTTAATTCATTTAACATTCACAATCAGCGCGTTTAACCTCCAATATTAATTACACGACAATACGTATCTCATCAAAAGCGCAGAATTCGTTCCTTAAAAACGCATTTTTATCTTGCAATTCCGTATATAACCCCAAATTCAGTATCTTTCCCTTCAATAAAATCATACAGCAAAGAGTATGGTAACTTATCTTAACCAATTCAACGTGCGTCCCTCTGTGACGTAACCGGGTTTGACTATTACTACATCACACATGGACCTTCCTAACTAACCGGGATTCTTTGAAAACAGCTGTTGCACTATGTCGTACTTTTAAATGGTATTCTTTTATCCTTGGATAAAATAATGTAGTAACACGCTATCACTCCGTAACGAGATGTCAACTTAAATATTTCACACTGCACTTTCTTATATTCATAAGCACACTTAATTATCTCATGCTTAGGCTATTCAGATCTACTGTATATACTGGTAATACTCCACATAAGAAATTATATTACTTAATTCTATTACTTAGCTCGCCATTCAATATCTCGGGCCTTAGTTGCTTCTCGGTGTGGTCGTAGTCCTCGGATCAGGAACTGGGCAGGATTTCCACCAGTGGTATGTCAGGTAGTGTGACCTCCTCCACACGGGTCGGGTGGTTTTAACGGCCGGGATGACATCTCCCTCCAGGTTGGTCTATGCCGATTTAGCAAGCCATCATCTGCTCAGCAAGACAGTAGACAAAATGCGATGATTCTGAAAAATATAAGCTCACCATAGTTCTGCGTAGAATATATATTTTTATGGTGATTGCTTCCTTATTTTGTTTTCCTAGTGATTATTTTCACTAAGAGTGGCTTAATCCCGAGCTCTCTCGTCTCAATCAAGTTCCTATTTTCAAACGGCTTTGCGTCTGAGTATCTGGACGTATTATTCAAAGCTTCAGGATTTTACTTGCTCTTTCCAGTATTTTAACGCTTATTTATTCAATTCGCTCAGTATTTCCTTCTTCTCAGCGTAATACTTCTCGCTAAATGTTGTCAATGTCGCTTATTTTAGAGTGCGAAGTTCGGAACGTCTTGTTCTCACCACGTCAATTTTTCAAGTCAGTTTTTGTAATAATCTGTTTTATCCTTCTTATTTTTTTAGAAACAATTCTATCGATTCTACACCATTGTACACCGCCTTCATAGTGGTAGGTTTAAGTTAGTCATGGCCTCCTAGCATACATCAATATCGATTTCTTATTGTACATTTCTTTGCCTTGGCTGGCCTCTACCTTCCGTAGGCGCCATTTTGAATACGTCCAGTAAATGCATCGGGTACATTTTATTCCCCCAGTACAGATTAAATATATTGCTTGCGATATATTTATTCTCTTGAACTATGATTGACAAATGTGACGACGCATTTCTGGTATTTCTCCATGGTTCTTTGATCGATTAATGGATTTTATTTCTCTATGGAATCGTATCGATTATTCTGTTATTATGATTGATGTTTTTTAACTTCTATAAGACTATCTCTTTGCATATCAGCTGACTCACAAATATGTTTACTCTAGACTTGGTTTGTACTTTTGTGGAACTTATATTATCGTTTCTCCAGCCTTGTTTTCTGGGAAATATAACTTCATATTACATGCATTGTGAACGTTTTTGTATTTTCCATCCATGCTTATAATAAGATATGCGTTATTTCCATAAGCATGTACAATTCTATACGGTCCTTCATATAAATGGTTGAACTTAGCGCATATATTAGCTGGTGCGTTCGTTATTGGTGCCTTTTTAATTAAAACGAGATCGTTTTTCTTGAATGGTGCGCGAAATCTTGTCTTTCGTAACCTTCTTAGTCTCTTCTCAGACTGTTGTTTTAGCCTCTCTTGGACCATTTTATTGATCTGCTGGATATCTGGTTTCTGTTCAAGTGATATGTTTAATATATTGTCCCATGTTCTTCGTGATTCTTTATTGTGATGTACCAAGTTTGGGACCTGAGCAGTTGATTCATTTATGGTGTTATTTAGGCATTCCTCTATTATCTCTATTATATCAATCCATTTCCAGTGACAATGATTGCAGTATATCCTACAGAATTTTGCTATTTCTTTCATGTATCGCTCCACTGGATTTGCAGACGGGTGTCGAACTGAACATAATGTGTGTTTTATGCCCATACTTTTCATTCTTTCTCGGAACAGCATAGATGTGAATTGTGTTCCCCTGTCTGACAATATCCTTTCGGGCTTGCCCATTTTAGGAAATACCTTCTCCACTAATCTGTGTAGAACTTGCTTCGTATTTGCCCGTTGTATTGGCTGTAGCGATATGTACTTCGAAAAGATGTCAATTACTACCAATATGTATTTGTTTCCTTTTTTGGCTGTTGGTAATTTTCCAAAAATATCAATTGCATATATTTCTCTTACTTTAGATGGCAATATGGCGATAGGTTGGTTACTAGTGATAAAATTGTTATGTTTGACCCGCTGACAAATATCACAGGTCTTAATTGTGCTTCTGACTGACTTCCTCAACCCTGTCCATGTGAACTTCTCTGATAGTGTTGCAATGACTTTATCAATTCCTGCATGTCCTGTTACTTTATGCACGTGCCAAATTAGTTCACATTGCAGTGTTCGTGGTACTATTATTATTTTCTTGTGTGTGGTCTTATCTACGACTTTCGTTAATAAGCCGCTCAATATCTCATATTTATCTTCTATTAACGGTTCCCTCTCATCAGCCATCAACTTGTCAATTATGATCTTTAACTTTTCATCCATTTTCTGATATTCAGCAAGGTCTTCTAGTTTTGATAACAACTCCTGGTCTTGACTATCCAGCGTTAACTGTAAAACATTCTCCTCATGGTCTGCTGGATTTCTGCTTAATGCATCAGCTAATACATTTTCTTTCCCGCTGCAGTGTTCAATTTTTAGATTAAATTGCTGTGTATAAAGCATCCACCTAGTTACTCTTTCGCTGGTCATCATTGCTTTTAACCCAAAGGTTAGTGCCTTATGATCCGTTCTGATGATCACGGGGTATCCATAAATAATTCGTCTCCATTGCTGCAGTGCATGTATTATGGCAAGGAGTTCGAGCTCCGTCGTTGTATAATGTAGCTCGTGTTTTCGCAGTTTCCTGCTCATAAAGGCTAAGTATGTTCGTCTCTTACTCTCCTTTTCCTCTTGGTATAAACATGCTCCAACACCAATATTTGACGCATCTGCCTGGACAATAAAATCTTTCTCGAAATCAGGGTACCCTAGTTTGATGCTTTGCCTAAGCAATTCTTTCATTCTTATGAATGCGTTTTCGGCTTCCTCTTTCCATTTCCAACGGTTATTTGCCTTTAAGAGTTCCTGGAGCGGTGCAGCTATTTCCGTATAACCTCTACAGTGGTCTGAAAAGAATCCAGTCATACCTAGGAATTGTCTTATGTGTTTCACTTTAGAAGGACGTGGGAAATCACAAATTGCTTTGATTTTTACCGGGTTTGGCTTAACTCCTTCGCCGTCTATTATATGTCCAAGGAAAAGCACTTGGTTTTGGCAGAATTTTGACTTTGCTAGGTTATTTTAAATCCAGTTTTCTGCAGGTTGTTCAACAATTTTTCTAATTTTTCACAGTGTTCTTCGAAAGTTGTACTGCCAAATACTAGATCATCGACATAACAGTTGACAAATCCTTTTACTTCATCGGTTAGGTTCTTATCTAAGGCCCTTATCAAAACGGCAGAACTGTTCTTCAACCCAAAAGGCAATCTGCAGTAGGCGTACGTTTGGTTATCAAACATAAACCCTGTCAATATCCTTGACTTTTCCTCCAGTACAATGTGATGGAAGGACGATGTGCAATCTAAGCTTGAGAAGTACTGCAGACCTCTAAATTTTTTATTATATCCTTAATCCTTAGGACCTTATTGTACTCTGGGATAAGTCTTTCATTGAGGACCCTCGCATCCACGCACGGCCTGAGTTTTCCGTTGCTTTTCTTTACTATTACCAGCGGGTTCAAGTAAGGTGTGGTTGTCTTTACTATTATACCGTCAGCCATCATTTCCTGAATAATTTTTCTTACTTCTGTTAAATATCTTTCTGGTACATCGTATAATTTTCCTTTATATGGTGTCCAGTCATTGACTAATATTTTGTATCTAAAGTTGGGTATTTGACCTGGTTTATTGTCGAAAACTTCGATATGTCTCTTCAAAATCTCATATATTTTCCGCTTTTCTGTGGATGATATTGTAGCTTCGGTCATAGTTTTCCAAATTTCAGTTTTCTCTTCCTCCTCCTCTTCGATAGCCATTATTTCTTCGAGCCTATCAATTAATCCTAAATCTATCTCTTGTTCATACACGTCATTCTTTTGATCTTGGCCTTCCATGATCTCAGGATCAATTTCCTTTACCATAATCTTCAAGTGTTCATTTTCGTCCGTAAGATTATTGAGTTGTATGGGTTCTATAGACTGCATTCCACCACTTTCTGTTACTGGGAACCGGACTTCTCGTCTTTCCATATCAATGGTCATTCGTGTCGTTAACATGAAATCTATACCAAAGATGATATTATATTTTATCCTCTTCGTGATCATGAATGGATGTTCAAATCTGTGCCTTCCTATCATGACTGTAACGTATGCTTGCAGCTTGCAATCAACAGATTTATCTGGGATTATTCCTCTTATTTTAATTCCTGATACTGGGATTGTCGGTATGTCGATTCTTTTCGTAAGCTCTTGGAAAAATGTCGATGCCATTACACTAATACTTGCTCCAGAGTCCACCAAGCAATGCAACTTTATGTCGGCCACTGTTACTACGATTACGGGTAACCTAAATTTTGTTCTCTCTTTGCCATGATCATTTTCGTCAAGCAGGTCATCAGGTCGAATATCCCAGTGGTCTACTTGAGCAATTATCCAACTACGAATTTTGTCAATTTTCCCATTTCTTTTGCTACTTGATGTCTCCTCATTTTTCAATTGGAAATCGGAGGTTTTTTTTCAGGTGGCTCCGAATTTCCTATGAATTCAGGAGTGTTAGGGTTGAGTCTCCCCTCTTCAGCTTTTCTTCGTTTATACGATTGTAATTCGAGGCTCTCCGCTCCCTCGATGTCTCCATTTATATCTTTGTCTTTTATCGCTTCTTCCCATCTGTTCTTATTTCGTCTTTCCTCTCGCAGTTGTTGTATATACCTACGATTTTCTTCGTTCCTGCGATAACTGTTCTGCCCTTTCCGGTTATTAAACCATGATCTGTTTCTAAAATGTTGTTGGTTCCTATTGCCTCGAAACCTTGAATTATTTGTATAATATGGGTTATGTCTATTATTATTCTGTCCACATTGCCCATTAGAACTTCCACTGCATTGGCAACAACATCTCTTTCTGCCCTTCTCTCTGTGTTCATCATGGTCCTCTGGCCTATTCTTTGACTTATGACTTTCCCTATGGTTTGTCTGCTCGGGACTGATGGTATTTATTACTTCTTCTTGGGCCGTATTTCGTATATTTCTATTCAATGGGTACGAGGATGTCATATCGATCTGTCTGAGCTTCCTTTCCATATCGACTGTGGTTTCAACATCTGAGGCTGCTAATAACCTCTGCACCTCCGGTGGGAATTGCCTTTGAATAGTTTTTATGGCCTCTAGCTCTCTTGGAGCTGAGTCTAAGTCCTGAAACCTGTGAAATTGAAACGAGAAGTAATCACTGAATCGGGTTTGGCCTGTTAACGAAAACTTTCTTGCGTAAAGTTCGATTCTTAGTTGTTGTTGAATTTCTGGACTCCAAAACTTCCTTAGGAACGCTGCCTTAAATTCCTCATAGCTGTGGAAAGTATATTTAAAAGCTTGGAACCAGATGTTCGGGTTTCCATCTAGATGTTTTTCTATCACGCGCAGCTTCTTATCCTCTTGAATTCTGCCTTCGCGAAAATGTTCCTCGATATCTCTGAGAAATTGCTTGGGTGAGATTTTTGATGTGTTATCAAAATGCTTTGGGCGGTCGTCGTACGTTTTTATGACGTTTATTATGGTTGGACTTTCATTTTGGCTGCTTCCATTTATCAAATCTATGCTCTGCCTACTTGGATCCAGTGTTCTTGATGGTGTAGTCTCCCTTTCATTAATCTGAATCTCTATCGCTTTTTGCCGTTCACTACAATTCGAAATAACGGATTTCGTTGTCTGGTTTTCTATCTTAATTTCTTGCATCTCCTTCCTAATCTGCCTTAACTCCTCTTCTGTCTTCTCCATCTTCTGGTCCGCCTCATTCTTATCGCTCTCGATCTTCTCTTTTAACTCATTAATTTTTCCGGCCACTGTGCCAGCTGCCTGATCGAATTTTTCCTCTAATTCTTGATGTCTGACCTTCAATCCTTCCATGCCGCTTGTTATTTCACTTAACTCGTCCCATTTCTTCTCGTTACTGACTTTTAGTTCTCGGAAATCGCTGGTCAGTTTGCTAATCTCCTCATCCTTCAACTTCTTGATGATTTCCTGGCTTTCTGTAACCTGTCCTTTAATTCTGTCCATTTCTTCGTGTATCTGCTTGTTTCTATTCTCCATACTCTGAGTCATTTCAGCCAGCCTATTCTGTATTTCCAATCGAGTTCTTGTGTTGTCTTCCTTTATTTCCTCCAGTTCCTTTTTCCTCTCTTCTCGTTGTTCTTCCTGTTCTTTCCTCCTTTCTTCACGTTGCTTTTGTTGCCATTCTTCCTGTTTCTCTTCTTGTTCTCTCCGGAACTCCTTTAAGAATTCTTGTTGCTTTTGTTGCCATTCTTCTTGTTCTTTCCTCCTTTCTTCACGTTGCTTTTGTTGCCATTCTTCCTGTTCTCTTCTTCTTTCTTCACGTTGCTTTTGTTCTTTCTCTGCCCGTCTCCTATCCTTCTCTTCTTCCTGTTTCCTTTCTTTCTCCTCACGTTCTTGTTTTTCTTTCCTCTTTTCATCCTCTCGTTCTTGTTTTTCTTTCTTCTTTTCGTCTTCTCGTTCTTGTTTTTCTTTCTGTCTCTCTTCTTCTTGTTTCCTTTCTTTCTCCTCACGTTCTTGTTTTTCTTTCTTCTTTTCGTCTTCTCGTTCTTGTTTTTCCTTCTTCTTTTCGTCCTCTCGTTCTTGTTTTTCTTTCTGTCTCTCTTCTTCTTGTTTCTTTTCTTTCTCCTCACGTTCTTGTTTTTCTTTCTTCTTTTCGTCTTCTCGTTCTTGTTTTTCTTTCTTTTCTTTCTCCTCCTGTTTCTTTATATATTCTAGAAACCATAACGGCATTCCTTCATGCTTTTCCTGTGCTCTTTTAATTTCTTCTTCTTGTTCCCTTCTGGTTTGCATTCTTCCCTGAGTTGCCATTTTCTCGTCAATTTCAGTAATATTTCGAATAATTCCTTAATTTCCTAACTAACTTTAAGTTTTCAAGTACTCTAATATCACACAGTGTCAATAAATATGTGAAATATTCAATTTCTAAATCTAAAATATCCTTAAATCTAGCAATCAAGTCTTATATACTAAATGTTCACTTAGTTTCTCAAAATTATTTGAAATATAGACCTTCCTGAAGATCGATATCATCCTACCCGTTAAAACATGAGCAACTTCCCAACGAAATCAGATCATTTTCCTTTGAATTCATTTCAGAAATAGTTTCCCAAAAAGAAAAAAAATACTTATCCACCATGTGGTATTCATGATTTACTTACATACTAACTATTAATTCAAATATCAAGAATAAATTCAATAATACTTTAAAAATAAAAAAATGAAATATGAAGACCTACAATTATTTCAATAAAAATGATCAAATATCCTCCTATCACTCCATCTAACAATCTACTTCTGGAAAATATTCATATTTACACATCATTCTCTCAATACCTAATTATCAGTTTCTCATCCGAGCCTATTTCCTTGACAAATTTCCAAGTGTTTCTTTCACCAACTGCACGTTGGGTTCTTTTGCTTCCCACAACGTTCCGCAATGTCATTCTCTTTTGACCTCCAAGTTGGTTCAGCAGTAAGTTACCGGGTTATTCTCTCGGGTCTGACTCTCGATTAAATATTCGATCCCGCGGTGTCTTTCTCTTCAATTTCCTTACTGTTGTGCGACGATTTTTTTTACTTCCTCATTCTTGGTGACTGATATGTTTCTCTCCCCGGTATATTTCTCCTTAATCGCGCTATGTTGGAAATTTTTTTACTTTTGGCGGTCCATTATTCGATGTTCCCGCGGTGTCTTTCTCTTCAATCGCAACACGTTGCGGCGCCAAAAATTACTGCACCCTACGGGTTAGGGTAACCACAGTAATTCCCAACTAGTCAGTTAAACACATCTCAGGGTATCCTTGCCTCCAGAAAAATGGTTAATTTTTCTATGTTTGGTTTTACGTGTGTCCGAAGAGAAATAACGGTACCATACGCAGTTCAGAGAAAGTAACGATATCATACGCGGTTCAGAGAAAGTAACGATACCATACGCTCAATAGTTGTTTTGTGAACGCAAACTTCAGTCATTCAATTAAAAAAAAATATTTGTGCACAACGAGAACCTTACACACTAAGTAAACTATTAACTACCAATATGAATGAAAACTCACTTCATTATATAAGAAACTAATCAAGAAACACATTTATTAAATTGTCAAGTATCGCAAAAGAAATGGTTAATATCAGGTTTGACTCTTAAGCTTCAATTATCAACTTAATAAATAAATATTTTAATCAGTGAATCAAATATTTTAGGTCAGCGCTGCCTATTTCTAAACTAAGCTTTCATCTTAATACACTGAGAAACGTATTCCTGAAATGAATTATCTTTCCTTTAAAAATTACATTTGGTCATTTAAATATATTAAATCACAGTCTTTTGGCCACGGACGAAATTCGTTATATCAATAAATTATTCCATCAATCACGGTATAATTATATACCTCATTGAAAATACAACCATCACGTTGTTCAAGTTTCAGCGAAAATGAATTGAATTTGAATAATATGTCCTGAGTACAAATATCAATGACTTAAGTTATGTTGAAAAGTATCTGAGTTCGTTGGTGCAGGTTAGCGTGAAGAAAATGAAATATTGAATGACGCACTAAGTTCCACGGTCCTATTGACATTTAAATTACGGCTCCTAACTAAGTATTCGCTCTAATAATATTCATATTAACCAAAACATCAATGATATCCTATGTAAATGTCAAATAAATTCCCTATTCTAGCTAAATAATTTCTTATGTATCGTATTCCAGCTCGATATACATACAGCCAGTAAGCATTTATCATATATAGGTGTGCTAATGCCAACACAAAGATATTTCAATACTACATTATCCTACTACTTGCATACAAGCTTATTCTTCCATGCAATATCCATTCATTCAGTATATAACATAATCATGTATTCATTTACTCATCACCGGTTGTTATTACTGTCAAACCACTTTCACACATCATTAAAATATATGTAATATTATTGTTCGTACCTTGCTGTAGTTCCTCGCTGGGGCATACTTATATTCTGTAATCGCACTACATGTGCTCCAACATCACATATTAAACATATCAAATACGCTTTACTTCCTATTACTCTGCGCAATATATCATTTTAAATACTATACACACTTCCATTATCTCACTACAAACCTTCAATATTAACCCATATTTAATTCATTTAACATTCACAATCAGCGCGTTTAACCTCCAATATTAATTACACGACAATACGTATCTCATCAAAAGCGCAGAATTCGTTTCTTAAAAACGCATTTTTATCTTGCAATTCCGTATATAACCCCAAATTCAGTATCTTTCCCTTCAATAAAATCATACAGCAAAGAGTATGGTAACTTATCTTAACCAATTCAACGTGCGTCCCTCTGTGACGTAACCGGGTTTGACTATTACTACATCACACATGGACCTTCCTAACTAACCGGGATTCTTTGAAAACAGCTGTTGCACTATGTCGTACTTTTAAATGGTATTCCTTTATCCTTGGATAAAATAATGTAGTAACACGCTATCACTCCGTAACGAGATGTCAACTTAAATATTTCACACTGCACTTTCTTATATTCATAAGCACACTTAATTATCTCATGCTTAGGCTATTCAGATCTACTGTATATACTGGTAATACTCCACATAAGAAATTATATTACTTAATTCTATTACTTAGCTCGCCATTCAATATCTCGGGCCTTAGTTGCTTCTCGGTGTGGTCGTAGTCCTCGGATCAGGAACTGGGCAGGATTTCCACCAGTGGTATGTCAGGTAGTGTGACCTCCTCCACACGGGTCGGGTGGTTTTAACGGCCGGGATGACATCTCCCTCCAGGTTGGTCTATGCCGATTTAGCAAGCCATCATCTGCTCAGCAAGACAGTAGACAAAATGCGATGATTCTGAAAAATATAAGCTCATCATAGTTCTGCGTAGAATATATATTTTTATGGTGATTGCTTCCTTATTTTGTTTTCCTAGTGATTATTTTCACTAAGAGTGGCTTAATCCCGAGCTCTCTCGTCTCAATCAAGTTCCTATTTTCAAACGGCTTTGCGTCTGAGTATCTGGACGTATTATTCAAAGCTTCAGGATTTTACTTGCTCTTTCCAGTATTTTAACGCTTATTTATTCAATTCGCTCAGTATTTCTTTCTTCTCAGCGTAATACTTCTCGCTAAATGTTGTCAATGTCGCTTATTTTAGAGTGCGAAGTTCGGAACGTCTTGTTCTCACCACGTCAATTTTTCAAGTCAGTTTTTGTAATAATCTGTTTTATCCTTCTTATTTTTTTAAAAACAATTCTATCGATTCTACACCATTGTACACCGCCTTCATAGTGGTAGGTTTAAGTTAGTCATGGCCTCCTAGCATACATCAATATCGATTTCTTATTGTACATTTCTTTGCCTTGGCTGGCCTCTACCTTCCGTAGGCGCCATTTTGAATACGTCCAGTAAATGCATCGGGTACACTAGGAAATTGAATCTAGCAAAGAAGTCAACTAAGGGTAACATAATGGCAAGGATAATTGGTAGTCATACACATTTTCGTGAAAAATGGAAGGGTATGTATAGGTACTTTAAGGCAGAGCAGGTTCAAAGAAGGACATTCCAGGAATCATTAATGAACAAGGGGAGTGTGTATGTGAGGATCTTCAAAAGGCAGAAGTATTCAGTCAGCAATATGTAAAGATTGTTGGTTACAAGGATAATGTCCAGATACGGGATGTGAGTAATACTAAAGAAGTATTAAAATTTACCTATGATAACAATGACATTTACAGTAAGATTCAAAAGTTGAAAACTAGAAAAGCAGCTGGAATTGATAAGATTTCTAGGGATATACTAAAGGCAACGGTTTGGGATATAGTACCATATCTGAAATACTTATTTGATTATTGTTTGGTTGCAGGAGCAATACCAAATGATTGGAGAGTTGCTATAGTAGCCCCTGTGTATAAAGGAAAGGGTGATAGACATAAAGCTGAAAATTACATGCCAGTCAGTTTGACATGCATAGCATGTAAGCTTTGGGAAAGCATTCTTTCTGATTATATTAAACATGTTTACGAAATTAATAACTGGTTTGACAAAAGGCAGTTTGGGTTTACGAAAGGTTATTCCACTGAAGCTCAGCGTGTAGGATTTCAGCAAGATATAGCAGATATCCTGGATTCAGGAGGCCAAATGGACTGTATTGCGATTGACCTATCTAAGACATTTGATAGGGTAGATCATGGAAGACTACTGGCAAAAATGAGTGCTATTGGACTAGAAAAAAGAGTGACTGAATGGGTGGCTATAATTCTAGAAAATAGAACTCAGAGAATTAGAGTAGGCGAAGCCTTACCTGAGAGCTTTATCTGAGAGTTTACTTCATTGGAGAGTGTACAATGGCACATGTTTGCATTGTTGACATTGCAGGGTATTTGGAGCCTCATACTCTATGCTATGCCGTGAATATCGTGGTGGTTGTGATTATTGTTTTCAGTAATATCACGTAATATCATACGCGATTAATTAAGAGGGGAATTCCTCAAGGCAGTATTATTGGACCTTTATGTTTTCTTATATGTATATATCAATGATATGTGTAAAGAAGTGGAATCAGAGATAAGACTGTTTGCAGATGATGTTATCTTGTACAGAGTAATACATAAGTTAATCTTGTGAGCGGCTGCAGGGTGAACTTGATAGTGTTGTGAGATGAACTGTGGGCAATGGTATGATGATAAACGTGGTTAAAAGTCAGGTTGTGAGTTTTACAAATAGGAAAAGTCCTCCCAGTTTTAATTACTGTGTTGATGGGGTGAAAGTTCCTTTTGGGGATCATTGTAAGTAACTAGGTGTTAATATCAGAAAAGACCTTCATTGGGGTAATCACATAAATATGATTGTTAATAAAGGGTACAGATCTCTGCACATGGTTATGAGGGTATTTAGGGGTTGTAGTAAGGATGTAACGGAGAGGGCATATAAGTCTCTAGTAATACCCTAACTAGAGTATGATTCCAGTGTATGGGACCCTCACAAGGACTACTTGATTCAAGAACTGGAAAAAATCCTATGGAAAGCAGCTCGATTTGTTCTGGGTGATTTCCAACAAGAGTAGCGTTACAAAAATATTGCATAGTTTGGGCTGGGAAGACTTGGGAGAAAGGAGACGAGCTGCTCGATTATGTGGTATGTTCCGAGCTGTCAGTGGAGAAATGACGTATGAGGACATCAGTGGACGAATAAGTTTGAGTGGTGTCTTTAAAAGTAGGAAAGATCACAATATTAAGATAAAGTTGGAATTCAAGAGGACAAATTGTTGCAAATATTCGTTTATAGGAAGGGGAGTTTGGGATTGGAATAACTTACCAAGGGAAATGTTCAATAATTTTCCAATTTCTTTGCGATCATTTAAGAAAAAGCTAGGAAAACAACAGATCGGGAATCTGCCACCTGGGCGACTGCCCTAAATGCAGATCAGTAGTGATTGATTGATTTTGTGAGTTAGAAGTTCTAAGCAGAATGCCGAAGAGAGAAGGCATCTGTAGTTTGATGGAGAGGAATTTTTGTGACAGGGTGTATATGTTGATGTGTGATCCTGTAGTGATCCTGAATTATGTTCAACAGAGCGATTGAAAAATTGTAAGGGTTGTCAAATCCAAGTAAATGCGTTGTAACGCATATTTTAGGTACAAGCGATGTTCTCCCATGATTATTATGTTACGCAATGCCAGTTAAGTCAAGTTGACGATTCTATTTGATACCAGCGAAGTGCATTTTGTTATAGCCGACCTCACGAACAAAATACATCCTCACACACGGTCAAGGTAATATTTGCTTATTGAATGTTATTCTGTTGCGATTATTGTTTTCTTTTCATAACAGAAGTAAACATAAATGTTTATACTTTTCATAATAGAAGTAATCATAAATGTTTATACTTTTCATAATAGAAGTAAACATAAGTGTTTATACTTTTCATAATAGAAGTAAACATAAATGTTTATACTTTTTATAATAGAAGTAAACATAAATGTTTATACTTTTCATAATAGAAGTAAACATAAATGTTTATACTTTTCATAATATAAGTAATCATAAATGTTTATACTTTTCATAATAGAAGTAAGCATAAGTGTTTATACTTTTCATAATAGAAGTAAACATAAATGTTTATACTTTTCATAATAGAAGTAAACATAAATGTTTATACTTTTTATAATAGAAGTAAACAGAAATGCTTATACTTTTCATAATAGAAGTAATCATAAATGTTTATACTTTTCATAATAGAAGTAATCATAAATGTTTATACTTTTCATAATAGAAGTAAACAGAAATGTTTATACTTTTCTAAATATGTTAATGTAATTTGATAGAATCTGATAATGTTCTTTTAAGAACGAAATGCGCAATTCGATTTTAATTAAGTTGTTTCTTTTTCAAGTATAATACTGTTCCTACATGTTTCCTTTTTCAGGTAGTTTATAAATTTATTGCTCAAAATTAGCACTCAAAATTAATTTCGACAGACTGAAGAACCTATCAGTTAGACATTAAAAAAAGCTCACAAGAAACATAGTTGGATATCAGATAACATTCTCCAGTTGATGGACGGGCAAAGATCAATGAAAACAACCCTGAAACATACAGAAAATTGTAATGCCAAGTAAAGAGAGAGATTTCTGATGTTAAATAGTAATGGCGGAAGGGATATTGCCAAGAGTTGGAAACGTTAAAATCAAGGCACATCTCGTTCAACGTACATCGTATACTGAAGAAAATTGTAGGCACATACAGAAAACATATTATTTCTGTACTTGGGGATGATACAGACAGGCCTGTATTTAACGAAGGGGAATATTCAGATACCTTGAAATCTTATTTGATAGAAATTTTATATGATCAGACAGAAGATAAAACAGTGAGTGGGTTATGTAAAGGTCTTTCTGTCCTCAAATCATAAGAACAGCATGCTGTGAATAATGCAAAACATAAGAAATTTCCTGGTCCTGATAACATCCTTGCGGAACTCCTGAAGCTCAACAATTAAGACAACATTCAACTTCTGGTCAAGTTATTTAATGCCATCTATGATACTAGAGACATTCCTTCAGACTGGCTGAAATCTGTGTTCATCATATTATCACAAAAGGGATTGTAGTGACCACACTGAAATTGTTTATTAAGATAATCCTCATTAGGATCATAAAGAAATGAGAACAAGGTCTGAATGAATCACAATTTAGTTTCAGAAATCATAGTAAAGCACTGTTTGCTTGGAATGTTCTGGTCCAAAACTGCTTGAAACAGCAGTATAAGGTGTTTGCTTGTTTCATAGATTATAAGAAGTATTTGATGGCGTTCAACATCTAAAACGAATCCAAGAGTTCAAAAGAGTACAAGTTGACAGCAAGGATATCAGGATAATAGAATATATTTACTGGAGACAGGCAGCTACTGTTCCATATCACCAACAAGTGAACTGCTGATGTAGGTATCCAAGGAAAGGTTGTGTTTTATCACCATCATTATTCAAACTGTACTTAGACCAAAATTTCAAAAAATGATTGGAAATTGAGCAGAAAAGCATAAAGGTCAATGGTGATCTTATCAACACAAGCAGATATACTGAAGGTATGGTCCTAGACAAACAGTCTCAACGGTCTGAAACTTTTTCTGGGAAGTATCAGTACAGAAGGCGAAGAAATGGGAGTGAAAATAAATTTTAACAAGACTGAAGTCATAATCCTCAGCAAGTAACTTCATTCCAACGCCAAATTAGGCAATCGACAGATCGAGAGAATTAACAACTCCAAATACCTGTGAGATACAATAACTGAACAGCTAGAAGTCAGACAGAGAATAGCATCGGAAAAGAATGCCCGCATAAAGTTGAAGTAATTCTTCAGTAATGACAACATAAATCTAAAAATAAGGTAGAGGATGATCTAAGCTTGTACATGGTATGTTCTGTTACGATGAAGAGACATGGAACTTCAAGAACGCCTGAGTTAAAAGCCTAGCCTTTGAAATGTGGACTCATCGTGGTTTACTTGGCTAACAAATGAATAAGTACTGAACAGGGAAAAATGCAGAAAGATCCCTTAATCCAGCCAAATACTAAGTACGAGTAATAACCGCTACCAGATCATACAGCGGCTATTAGAAGATAAAATTGAGGCTCAAGGAGGTGTTGCAAGAAGGAGAACGTAGTGGATAAAAATCATCAAAGAGAGAAACGGAATTTCTAGCACTGAAGAGTTATTCCGACTGACAGCAGATTCCAACACCCTCGCCGTAATGATCATCATCGTCATGAGGACCTGTCGTGGCACAAGTAGAAGTAGAAGAAGACATATGTTTGCACGGAAGAAATTTAACTCATGGTAGGGACTAATTCTGTATTTTCAACAGTGCCGTGTTGCCAATTAACACTACAAAGATTTATTTAGACTAATCACTTCTATATTTTGTCCCTTAAGACAAAGGTTGCCATAATAAAACAGTAAGAGGTTCGTGGGAAAGACTTTTTTGTGACCATTACATCTTATCCCAATTCCAGAATTAATGTAGAGTAGGACGAATGCGTTCCGCGGTGAGGGAAAACCAGTTAAGTGCGGTATTATTGATCAATAGTAAGAAAACCTTAATAGACACATATTAGAACGTTAATCTTAAGTTCAAAATTAATAGAGGGACAACATATATCTTGGCGTATGGAATAAAAGCTGCATCATTGACTGGACAGAATAACCGCAGTGTACAGTGGGCGCACAGCTGCTAGACGAGGTGGTAATGACTTAATAAGATGCTGGTAGGTTGTAACAGAAATATATAGCCATTGTGCTTGCGGTGTATCCCGCACCATCTACAAGGTGCATGGTGGAGAATCCATAGAGTAAACACGACGGTCAAGGTGATTCCACAGATGATCAATTGGGTTGATATCTGGACGATTGGGGAACCAGGGAAGTATATCGAAGTTTTGATCGTTTTCTTTATAGGCACCAGGAAATACAATTATAAGGTACGGATGTAAGTAATTTGTTAGGATAGATAAATAAATAAATCCGTCGATATTGCCCTCCACGTAGATGACTGATTCCAGTCCATAACACTCCTGTCACCAGCATATATACTTCCATCGACAACATGTTAATTGTTACTGTCTCTCATCTGACATGCCAACGTAAGTTCGTTCGTTGAAGCAGAAATTGGGGTTTCGTAGGAGAAATTAATCAGTGGAGGTTCTATCCTGATACCCCTGTGCAAATTGAAGTTATATCCGCCGATGCACCTTCGATATTATTGGTGCCGTGAGCTTTCTTTTTTCGGATAATTGTATGCAACAGAGTTCGCTGAACCTTCGATGTAGACATATGTTTGGTAGCCCACTGATTCATGTTGAGGTGACGCGGCCCTTTTCAGGCACTCCTCCGTTGGAGGTGATCTATATGTACTTACCAGCCCTCCTGCCAATCTTAAAATCCTTCAAAAAGTGTATAGGAAGTTTACGTAGGACATACAGGACAGTCGACTGGTTTTCAATGACGTCCACGTTAACGGGACTATCGCTCAGGCTGAATGCTCTCGTCTCTCACATCTAGTTTAGAAGTAAGAAATACAGAAAGAGGAAATAAACTGATGTGGAGAATCGCGCCTGCCCACATTTTGTCAGCACTTCGTTTCGTCTCTTCCAGTGAGAGGTTGTCTATCCTAGTCCATAGCCTGACCTCTTCAGGCCAACAGGTTTACTCCTCGTATCTTACCGAGGGAGTTGGCTGTGCAGTTAGGGACCCCGCAGCTGCGAGCTAGCTTTCATTCAGGAGATTGTAGTTTCGAACCCCACTGCCGGTAGCCCTGAAGATGGTTTTCGGTAGTTTCCCATTTTCACACCAGGCTGCACGTTAATTGTACCAGGGGTACACTTTCCCCGGCTACTTTAACTGCCATCTATGCCAATGGACATGAACTTTTAAACTTTCTTCTTCGACAATTAGATTGGCTCTCTCATCGATTCGTTAGAACAATCTTATGGCTAGATACAAACTAATTGCCAGAGATAATTTTTTGTTTATGGAGTTGCTAAACCTTTTTTGACGATTGTTTTTAATGTACCGAAGGTGTCAACACTTCAACTGGTTCCTCCTCTATTGTAATCTACCTATCACATGTTTGTAATTATCTTCATTTGCCAATCAAACCGGGGGATGTGTATGTAAATTCAGCCTATCAGCATATTGTAGTTTAATTTACTAGAACTTTCTCCTACGAAACTATATAAGGAGGGCAATTTACGACTGTCTTGTCTGAATTGCTCCAGTGCTTGAGAGAGCGACTTGACGGAGGCCATAGAGGGCTAGGGAGGCAGGGGCGTGGCCTGCATGAAGAAGATCCAGCGATACAAGGTAATGGCAGAATTTACCAGAATATGTGATCGTACCTGCGGGTAGTTCGTTGGGAAGTTTTCAGCCGTTTCATAACATAATTTTGTCTTTTGGTGGTTGAAGTTTACGACCTTCTGCGCAGTCTTCGAACTCTAGTTCTATTCCCTGCCAGTAAATACTGTATATAACGTAAGGGATCAAGAGTGGTGACCCTCAGTTGTATCCTCTTTAACTTTTGAGTTGGATGATTAAAGTTTTCAACCTCTAAATTTTGAAAATCTCGTCTCAGTTTTAAATGTTCCTCTTTTAGTCACCCTTTTTAGTACTGCATTAGCCTCCGTGTCATCGGGCACCCGGCCGTAAAACACTGTCAATGTCCTACAACCCCGAACGAAAACGGGATAAAATGGGGTGTATTAGAAACAATCCCAGTGGCTCGATTCTCACCAAGGCACTCCGGTTTTATTCGTGGCTAGTGCATGTGGGATTTACGAAGGGAAATGTCACGTGCTGTGGGTCGGATTCCACATACAAAAGGAGGTCACATAGCTTATGATGAGAAAAGTAAACGTCACGTAAAACTCTAAGCGTAGTTTACATTTTTAACAGAAACAAACGAAAACACAATGGCAAGGAGTTCGTGTACCTTTCAGAGAGACACACACAGACAGACAGACAGACACAATCAGATTGGACTTAGGGAATGGTGCACATTGTTACAGCAGGTGTTCGAAATGTCCATCACTGGCAGTAATACATGTTCGCCATCTTTGAAGAAGATTCTCTGGAACCCGCCTCAGTATCTCGTGGTTTTGACTGATATCCTGAGCAGCTTCCAAGACACGTTTCCGAAGCCCTTGCAGAGTTTCCACTTCTCTGTCATAATCTGAGATTTCATGTACCCCAAAAGAAGTACTCTAAGGAGTTGTATCAGGGCTTCTTGCTGACCAAAACGCCGAACCCATCGCTGCGGTTGGGTGGCGTCCAGAGGGTAGTGCACTGCGTTGGTAGTGTGGCGGGTGGTGGGGTTGTCCCATTATGTTGAATAACATATGCCGTATGTATGGAGTGAAAAACCTCTGGTAGTAGTGGTAGAATGCCTTCCAGAAACTGTAGATAAGATACGCCAGTCGATCTATGAGATAATACCGCAGGTCCTATGACAATGCCTCCCAACATCCTCGTCCAAACATTAACGGAACACTTGGTTATGGTAACGTCGCATGACATGGGGATTATTCTCCGACCACACATGCGCGTTGTGAAAATTGAAGGTGCCACTCCTAGTAAACGGGGCCTCGTCTGTGAACAAAGTATGATTCGTGGTGTATTCGGTTTATCGATGAACCCAATCACAGAAGGCCGAGCACGGTGCATAATCTCTTTCCGATACGTGCTGAACACGCTGCAGATGGTACGGATGTTGCCGGCCTTTCCGCAATGTTCGTAGGACGGTCCAGTGGGACATTCCTACCACTGCCACGATTTGACGAGTACTCCTTGAGGGGTCCTCTACAGCAAGTTCTAATATTCGGCCCTCTGCACGAAGATCACGTCTAGACCTACCAGCTTCGATCCCGAGCATGAAAGTTTCTGTGTCAGCTATTCTCTGTATGGCTGCTACAAAACAACCTCTCGCTAGAAGATACGAGAATACAGTTTCCTTTACGCCGCACCGACACAGACAGGTATTATGGCAACGATAGGATAGGAAATGGGTAGGAGTGGGAAGGAATCGGTCGTGGCTCACAGAGAAGTAGGAAACGCCTCAGTTGAATGGCTGGACAGGGATTACTTAGATCTGCTCTTAGAATAACAACTTTGGAAATGCTATTCCTTTCCTTTCTTAAAATTGAGAGAGAAAATTTACTAGTATAACAAAGATCAATTGAAAATATTAACAACGAGCTTGTCGGCTCTAACAATGCATTTGTCTTAGAAGTCCTAAATCAGGTACAAAATAACTTGGGAGGAAGTACCAGTCGTTAAAATACAAACGAAAGAGCATAATTGCTCCTGACAGCTACAATATTGTGGAAGAGCAGAGTTTGCTCCTGACAGCTACAATGCTATGGAAGAGCAGAGTTTGATCCTGACAGGTACAATGCTGTGGAAGAGCAGAGTTTGCTCCTGACAGCTACAATGCTGTGGAAGAGCAGAGTTTGCTCCTGACAGGTACAATATTGTGGAAGAGTAGAGTTTGCTCCTGACAGCTACAATATTGTGGAAGAGTATAGTTTGCTCCTGACAGCTATAATATTGTGGAAGAACGGAGTTTGCTCCTGACAGGTACAATATTGTGGAAGAGCAGAGTTTGCTCCTGACAGATACAATATTGTGGAAGAGCAGAATTTGCTTCTGACAGTTACAATATTGTGGAAGAGAAGAGTTTGCTCCTGACAGCTATAATATTGTGGAAGAGCAGAGTTTGCTCCTGACAGATACAATATTGTGGAAGAGCAGAGTTTGCTCCTGACAGGTACAATATTGTTTAAGAGCAGAGTTTGCTCATGACAGATACAATATTGTGGAAGAGCAGAGTTTGCTCCTGACAGCTATAATATTGTTTAAGAGCAGAGTTTGCTCATGACAGATACAATATTGTGGAAGAGCAGAGTTTGCTCATGACAGATACAATATTGTTTAAGAGCAGAGTTTGCTCATGACAGATACAATATTGTGGAAGAGTAGAGTTTGCTCCTGACAGCTATAATATTGTGGAAGAGCAGAGTTTGCTCCTGACAGGTACAATATTGTTTAAGAGCAGAGTTTTTTCCTGACAGGTACAATATTGTGGAAGAGCAGAGTTTGCTCCTGACAGATACAATATTGTGGAAGAGCAGAATTTGCTTCTGACAGTTACAATATTGTGGACTAGAAGAGTTTGCTCCTGACAGCTATCATATTGTGGAAGAGCAGAGTTTGCTCCTGACAGATACAATATTGTGGAAGAGCAGAGTTCGCTCCTGACAGATACAATATTGTTTAAGAGCAGAGATTACTCCTGACAGGTACAATATCGTGGAAAAGCAGAGTTTGCTCCTGACAGGTACAATACTGTGGAAGAGCAGAGTTTGCTCCTGACAGGTACAATATTGTGGAAGAGCAGAGTTTGCTCCTGACAGATACAATATTGTGGAAGAGCAGAATTTGCTTCTGACAGTTACAATATTGTGGACTAGAAGAGTTTGCTCCTGACAGCTATCATATTGTGGAAGAGCAGAGTTTGCTCCTGACAGATACAATATTGTGGAAGAGCAGAGTTTGCTCCTGACAGATACAATATTGTTTAAGAGCAGAGATTACTCCTGACAGGTACAATATTGTGGAAAAGCAGAGTTTGCTCCTGACAGGTACAATATTGTGGAAGAGCAGAGTTTGCTCCTGACAGGTACAATATTGTGGAAGAGCAGAGTTTGCTCCTGACAGGTACAATATTGTGGAAGAGCATAGTTTGCTTCTAACAGGTACACTTTATAGGGGTTTCAGCTGCAAAGTACAGGAGTCTAGCCTCAAACACGCAATAAGTTACTTTTGGCTCAGTTAATTACACTAGGCATCTCATAGTGTGATCCCACTTCAAAGTGTTCATACATTGCAATGCTCTACAATAAGATTGATTTCTGTTCCCAAAGGGAACCAAAATTGATACATAATTACCTTAAGAATAATACAGAATAAACAGTGGCATAAGTACCCATACTACAAGGCCTTAAGAATAAGAAGGAAAGGTTACACATAACAGACCATCAATAAAAGGTAAGGAGCTGAAACCCAGCACTCCGTCTATAAATATGAGCCGCTGAGAGGATCAATCGTCTTTTATTGTGGAGAGCAAAGGGCTTTTCCGCGTCGCTCTGTATCGGATTCTGTCTACCAGGGAACGTAGCCGTTTTCTCAAGTAAGTGTGTGAACTCCAAAATGTTCTGTACAAGTCGAATTCGAGGACACGTATATTTCAATACTTAAGCTTCTTACCCAAGTCAAGTTATTAGACGTAGCGATATTTCAATACAGACTGGACTGCTAATCAAATATCGCTGCATTTTTTCCTAGTTCAAGTTGGTGTTGTATAGACTCTATTGAAACGATTGTGGTGCCATGTTGCTGAAACAGGTGAAGTTACGTGTAGATGGTCAGCTGTGATTATCAGATGTTTGCAGGCTGCTGCATTGAAAGAGTGAACAGTTGAGATAACGGATCCTTGTCTTCAGGGACAGACATAGCATGTGGCTATATATTTGGTTATCTCCAGTGTTTTTATGTGCGTGAATATTTGGCGGATCATTTAAGCAAAAGTTTGTCTCGTTGGCGTTGTACCACTCAGAGTAATTTGTTTTCTTCAGATTCTTAGTAAAAGGTGCAAAACAATCCTGAGGATATATTAAATGTGCGCACTCAAAAAGTTTATAATTGCAGTTATGATGTTCAGTATGTAATTAATATCCCCGAGAAAACCAGAGGACTGGAAATAATGGGTGGGATCGTCCGTGAAATTTTTCATGTTCAAGGTCAATAGTTAACGTTCTTACATTCAGTGCAGATTATTTCGCCTTATTTTGTTTCATGAAGAAGTAAGTATTTTCTGCAAGTTAAAATGTCGTGTGTGGTGTTTCACAAATATCGTTTGCCGTATGGCGAGTATTAGGTAAATGTCTCTGTGTTCAAGCGTAAAATTTAGGTCATATTTGGTCTTGTCAGAAAGTTCTGAAGTGTTTTTTATAATTTTGTTATTATTAAACGGTCTGTGTTGCTAAATTGTCTTTATGGGCGTATCAATAAACGTGAAATTGTCATCATTTGCTAAATTGACGCTATTTTCCTGTCAGAGAGTATAAATTTGTTATGATTACTAAATTGGGTTCAGTGACAGCTCGGAAAGTAATATTAAATACTGTTAATAATAAAATATTTTTTGTTTCTTCGGTTGTAAATAATGATAGTTGGAGTGGATAGTTGACCATGAATAGGATTGTGGTATTTGAAGGGTGGTAGGTTAGTGGTTGAGTTATGCCAAGGGATGACGTTAGTGGGGTACATAACATGTCATACTAGGTTGGAATTACCGATTTAGCTGGGGTACGCATTCCGACTTAGTTTGGTGTAATCTATATGATATAGAGTTGTCATAACCACAGAAAACTCCATGTAACATTGAATAGTTTACCACTAGTCTATGGATATTTCGAGTATGTTGCTCTTTTAAACATTAGTAGTTCATTGGTTTTGTATTATTTTTCCCCGTCAATGTTTGACGTCAGTGTAGGGTTATTGTACGTTCTTGACGTTTAATATCACAGGTTAGTGAGTGCGGATTAGACTCGTTCATTTAAGCTGAATTACTTGAGGAAAACCCACACGTTATGTAGACTTATATTTTTTATTTCTGATTTATTTTACTTTACAGAGCTTTAACATAAGATACCGGTAGTAATAACACAAGTTCTATCAGACTGTATCATCGAAGACAATTGTGTTGTCTCAAACAAACTAACAAAATACAACCAACAATTCTCACTGCTCAGTGTTAACAGTTTTCAATATTAACAGTTTTCGATCTTAAATGTTAATGATCTTCGATGTTCGATGAAAACCATCTTCGATCTTTAAGTGTTACTTTATTTGCCGTCCAGTGTTAATTTCAGACATCTGTTCAATGCCGTATTTTCATTAAGCTAAAATCGTACGCGATCATTTAAATCAGTTCAAGTAACGAACCTAGAAGTGAACTGAAGTATACTGAAAAATTAATGAGTTTTTATTCAAGATTAACTTTGAATATTTTTAGTGATTAGTAATTTGTTCTTGGAACATAGTCAGCATTTTTTTGCATTTTGAACATTCTCAGTACTTAACATTTTCATGACGTTAATTTATGACACAATTTGTGCAAACGTAATTTAATGATCTTCAGTCATTTGACTTAAACTTTGCAGTGTTATGTTTTACCATAAGCACAGTTATCCTCCTTAAAAGTGAGTAAACATTTAGTGATTGGTCCAAATAGAATTGGTGGTTACTCCGATTCAATTAAGGATCCAGGTTGAAGAATTATAAGGTACCCTGCGCTGGTATTGTGTTGGTGATAACCTCTATTTTAACGAAAGCCTGGGATTTGAACCAAGCTGACTAACCCACGGTTACATATGGAAGCCAAATTTTAGGACACTCAGGTTTTTATTTTGTTGTTACTATTTCCAAATGATGGGTTTCGATCCATGCAGCCTATCAGATAATAAATACAGATATCATGAGGAAGCCATGTAGTTGGTTTCATTTACCTGTAATTTAATTATTTTTAATCGGTTCAAAATTTGTTTTATAAAATTGTGTACTTCTCGTCTTTCATTACACATTTCTTTCTTTTTTCTGAGTACAATAAATCTGAATTAGTACTACTCTTGCCTTTAATTTGAAGTAGTTAGGTATTTCTTGTTCCTTGTCGATCATGTCAGTAAGCGAACTCGTACACCTTCTGCAGATCGACTTAAAGATTCCATTATATACTGTTGGAGTTTCAAGGATCCCCATCTAATTAGACAGGCCCTTTTTCAATTTTGCTTTAAGTCGACGATGGGATAGGAAAGGGCTAGGAGTGGGAAGGAGGCGGAATGTGCCTTAATTAAGGTACATCCCCAGCATTTAGGAGGTGTTAAAATGGGAAACTATGGAAAATCAACTTCAGTTTTTTTTTTTTGGTACAGTGGTGAGTAAACATCTGGTAGGCCTATATCTGTATCTCCATCGAATTGAATATCGTTTATTCTTAACACGTCCCGACGCATCCGCTGACTGACTCATATAGTTCCTTTTTTATTATATCCATGAAAACTCATTGGCATAGATAGCGCGCCATCAAATTCCACTCCGTTCGCAGTAGCTGTTTCCTAGGGGTCTTTGCCTTGTATACTGGAAACTGAACTTCATCACAGCACGATGAATGAGACACACTAAAAACATTGTGAGAGAGTTTGGTAGTCTTTCTGAAACATGGAGCTTACCGTACACAGCATGGTCCACCAGCCCCTTATTATTCTGGAAGATACGCAACCCATCTAACACTGTTGGTCCTTACGGTCGATATTGCTCTGCTTATTATGTACAGTGAGAGCCTCACACGAGTTGCCGGTTCTTCCTTGTGCCGGGTCCGGACGAGTGCAGATATAATAGCCACCTCGCCCATATATTTCGCACAGTGATGTCATGGTCTCAGCTAGTCTGCGATAAGCTTTCGTACAACGTACGGTGCAATTGCTTCTTATACAGCAGTAATTGCTCGGTTTATGCATTTCTTCTGAATTAATTGTTGAACAGCTGGGCTGAGTGGCTCAGACGTTTGAGGCACTGGCCTTCTGACCCCAGCTTGGCAGGTTCGATCCTTACTCAATCCAGCGGTATTTGAAGGTGCTCAAATACATCAGCCTCGTGTCGATAGATTTATTGGCACGTGAAAGAACTCCTGCGGGATAAAATTCCGGCAACTTGGCACCTCCGAAATCCGTCAACAAAGTACTTAGAGGGATTAAAAACAATAACATTGTTATTAACTATTGAACAGTGTATTTCCATGTCCTGCAGATTTTAACAGGCAAATTTTCACTATTCATGAGGCTGAATTGCAGAGAATGAACCGAAATATCATCAAATGCTACAATGCTTGTCTATAGCCTGAGAGGGAAGCATTTTCGTCACTTACTGTGAAGGGAATTTTGTTGTTTTTCTATTTTTTAAATCTGATTATCCATTCATCGGAAGTTGAGAGGTTTTCTGCGGGCGTACAGGAACGGTATGTTGGCGACTGCGCTCTCGTTTAACGACACGTGGTATGGAGAAAGGACGGCAACCCTTGTGGGACACACTCTGTGTGTCATCAATGTTAAACGAGCCTTCCTTGTAGGGCAAAACTGACTACACGCAATCTCCATCCAAAGGGAACACAATATTCTACAGGTATGTTGTTTATCGGTTGCTGTTAATTATAATACCATTAATACAAGTAAGTCGTCCCCAAAAGACCAATCTGTGTCGATGCGACGTAAAACCCCTACCAGAAAAATACAAATGAGTTAATAGGTGATCTGTTGTGGCGGAATATTAAATGAACACTGTAAATCAAGATTCAGGGAAATAAGACGGAAATTGGAGGTTGAAATGAAGGCGTACGAATTAATAGCCCACTTCCTGCGAGCATGGAGTGTGCTGTATTTGAAGCTGAATTGGTAAGACACCGATCGTCATCACGATCTGAAAATGAATACATCATTCTATTCCTACCCTGAGCAGATGTTCTTCAAATCAACCAATAAGTCATCAACGATGTGCATTTACTGCTGCCGCCCAGGTGGCAGCTTTCTCTTAAATATGTTCAAAGAACTTGGAAATTTATCGAACATTTCCCTTGATAACATTTCCCTTGATAATTTCTTCCAGTCCCTTACTCCTCTTCCTATAAATGAATATTTGCCCCGGTTTGGGCTCTTGAATTCGAATTCCACGATCTTTACTACTTTTGAAAGATCCACTCAAGCTTATTCGTCTAATGCCATTTTGCGCCAATTCTTCACTGACAGCTCGAAACATACCACACAATAGAACATCTTTACCCCTTACTCCAAATTCTTCCCATCCCAAAGTTTGCAGCATTTTCGTAACGTACTCCTTTGTCGGAAATCACTCAGAACAAATCGAGCTGCTCTTTTTTCTTAGACTTTTTCCAGTTCTCGTATCAAGTAGTCCTGGTGAGAGTCCCATACATTGTAGCCATACTTTAACTGAGGTCTTACCAGAGACTTATACGCCCTCTCCTTTACATCCTTGTTACAACTCATAACGATGTGAAGAGATCTGTAACCTTTCTTAACAACCTCGTTAATATGATTACCCCAAGGAAGATCATTCCTTATATTAACACCTAAACACTTAGACTCCGTACAGTGTTCACCATGAGATACTATCACCCCCATCAACACAATAATTAAAAGTGAGAGGACCTTTCCTCTTAGTGAAACTTACAACTTGACTTTTCATCCCGTTTACATTCATAGGTATTCACAGCTTCACTATGCACGCGTGTGTTCGGCGCATGCCATTATGTTGTGTAACGTAGGCTGTGTGCTATTTAAACTCCAAACTTACGAATAAAGCACTCAGCACACAGCTTATTCATTCCATCATGTACTCGGGGTAAAGTACAAATGTCTTTAAACGGT
Organism: Anabrus simplex; assembly: GCF_040414725.1. Lineage (NCBI taxonomy): Eukaryota > Metazoa > Arthropoda > Insecta > Orthoptera > Tettigoniidae > Anabrus > Anabrus simplex. Next base: position 215,689,734 of record NC_090265.1, on the reverse strand, counting down.
GGAGCCTATTGAATAAGTAAATATGTTTAAAAGTCTGGATTCCCTGATCAGAGGCTCTGTGGTGGCACGTTCAAGTGATAGCACTGCCCGGATTGACAGTGCGCGGGTAGCATTTACCACCTTGAAGTGGTGCTTTTGGAGAAAAACGACCATTAACCTAAAGATCAAAATGAGGGTTCATAACAGTGCTATTATTCGAGTTCTTTTGTATTGTTCCGAAACCTGGACATTGTTATTTATAACCCTGCGTAAGCTAGAGTTACTTAAAATGAGATATTGGAGGAAACCCGACTACCAAAGCAACTATTCGATTTGTGTCGACTTCCTGGTCGAAAAATAACACGCAGTGCTCCAAGGAAAACACTGATCAGCCAAGTAGAAACAGACATCTAATGACTGAACTCAGTGGAAGAACAGCTGAGAGAAGTAGCTCAAAACAGACTGAATTCGAAGAAGACCATTGAGAACTGTTTACCGTGCCCATCACAGAAAATGTGGGGGTGCCCTACCAGCTGTGGTCACGATTTCCTGCTAACTCTACAGCGAATGGCTGACTAATTTACGGACTGGTCCGGCCCCGCGGTGTAGGGGGCAACGCGTCCACCTGTCACTCGCTGGCCCCGCGTTCGATTCCCGGCCGGGTCAGGGTTTTTAAATTGTAATGATTAATATCCCTGGCCTGGGGACTTGGTGTGTGTGACGTCTTTAATCTTCCTTTCCTCACACACAACATTCCACACTACCGCCATTTCAATTACACGAAGGTTCGTACAATATGGTGCCAGTAGGGGCAAAAGATCCACGTGGGTCGACGCTCCGAACAAATAGCATTTTAAAAATGAATAAAAAATTTAAAAATTGACTGATTGGGAGGGAAATCAATTGTTATTACAAATCATCTTCTTCTTATTCGCCTACCGCATTTCCAACGCCTATGGAGTCGTGGATTCAAACTGTATCGGGCATGTGGATTTGGCTCTGTTTTACGGCCGAACGCCCTTCCTGACGCCAAGCCTATATGGAGGAATGTAATCACTAGTGCGTTTTTTGTGGTGGGTGGTAGTGTGGGCCCTAATGTGTTGTCTGAATATAAAGAGAGAAGTGTTGGGACAAACACAAACACCCAGTCTCTGAGACAGAAGAAGTAATCCGATGCGATTAAAACCCCCGTCCCGGTCGGGAATTGAACCCGGGGCCTCCTGAACCGAAAGCCTCAACGCTGACCATTCAGCTAAGGAGTCGGACAGTTATTATTCCAAATATACAGTACTCTAGTGACGAGTACGTTGATACGTTAGGCCTATTCATCCATGGAGAAACACGCCAGAACTTACTCTACTTGACTTCTGTACGATTGGCTTTACGTCGCAACGATACGGATAGGTCTTCTGGCGACGATGGGATAGGAAAAGACTAGTAATTGGAAGGAAGCGACCTAAGCCTTAATTAAGGTACAGCCCCAGAATTTGTCTGATATGAAAATGGGAAGCCTTCATAGCTGCCGACAGTGGGGTTCGAAGCCACTATCTCCCGAATGCAAGTTCACAGCTGCCCGCCCCTAACAGCATGGCTCGGTGTACTACTTAACTTCGTTCTCCAGTTAAAGCAAATGGTGTAACATACGCAAAGGTCCCTGAAAATTCTGATCATTTTCGATAACTCATTACCAAGGCAGTACATGTCACAACGAACCAGAATGTCTTGACAGCATAGTGCACGGTCCCATATAAACCAAGATGGTGATTATACCGAGCACTAACTGTGCTCAATAATTCAGGATATCCTGCTTCCTAACTGGTGGCGATCACGTTCTAGTTCAATTCAGTTACGAAACATCCTTCACAAAGAGCCCTTTTCAGACCCAAACCAAAATGCGTTCTTAGAAGAAAGTAGATATGTGACGGTATCATACCCCTAGTATTACAAGTCCCATGGCACTACAGCTCTGATGGGCGTTGGCCTATCAAGCGACAGCTGCTCAGCCTGAAGACTGTTATTTTTATCTATATAGTCCAGGTTCGCTATCTCAGCACCAGATAAATCCTCAATGTTTTTAGTGTAGGCTGAGAGACCTCAAACTAGCCATCATATTGTGCTAAAAATCTCTCATCGTGCCGGAAATCGAGCCCGGGGCCTTCGGGTAAGAGACAGGCTCGCTACACCGAAGGTCGCAGGCCGGTATCCACAATAATAGGTGCTAATGAAGATAATGGAACTGCCCAGAATTCGAACCTTTCTTTGTTTGACCTTCCTTCACAGCCAGACTGCTGCGTGCTTTTGCGGCTAACGACGTTTTGTATTCCGTCGGACGTTGTAGTATTTTAAAATATTTATTCATGGCCCTAATACACATTCGTTTTCCTAACGTAAGTGTTATTTGCACCTGTGATTGTGTTATGCGTTCTTTACAGTTGCTTCTAGCTGTCTTCTAACCGTCCTTGACGGGTTTGTTTTCTGAGTAGTAATGCCATCTAGCGAAGATGAGTGGCAGCTGAAGAGACAGAGCACAACTCAGCTAACAACAGTCAGTGCAATGTTATTGCTGATAAGTTTTAGCAGCTAACGACAGTGTAGGCCATCACATTTTGTTTTCTTCTAGCTCGGTGATATTAGAACAGACGGGTTGGTTATTGATAATGTATAACTGCAACAGTGATGCCATCTAGTGGAGGTGAGTGGCAGTAAAGGAGACAGAACACACCCCAACCAATAGGAGTCAACGTAGTCCTATCGTTGATCAGTTTTATGGCTTAGGACCTTGTAGTCCATCACATTATTTTCTTCCGGCTAGGCGATATGGAAAAACTGAGGTCAAGTAGGTCTTTCGCCTCTCCTCCTCTCATGGCTCCTTTCGTTTTCCTCTTCCTCATGTTTTCTTTCTCGTTTTGATGGTCATCTTCATTTACTTTATCTCTTTACCGTCCAGGATCACTTTTTACCTCGGACTCAGCAAGGGATCTCACCTCTACCGCCTCAACGGCAGTGTCCTGGAGATTCAGACTCTGGGTCGGGGGATACGATTGGGGAGGATGACCAGTACCTCGTCCAGGCGGCCTCACCTGCTATTCTGAACAGAGGCCTTGCGGAGGGATGGTGAGATTGAAAGGGATAGACACGGAAGAGAGAAGGATGCGGCTGTGGCCTTAGGTTAGGTATCATCCCAGCATTTGCCTGGACGAGAAGTGGGAAACCACGGAAAACCATTTCCAGGATAGCTGAGGTGGGAATATAACCCACCTCTACTCAGTTGACCTCCCGAGGCTGAGTTGACCCGGTTCCAGCCCCCGTACCACTTTTCAGGTTTCGTGGCAGAGCCAAGAATCGAACCCGGTCCTCCGGGGGTGGCAGCTAATCACACTAACCACTACACCACAGAGGCGGACATTCATTTACTTACTGATCAGTACGGGCTGATGACCAAGTTGTTTCACACCTTATGAAGCCATAGGGCACCGACGTAATTAAACAATGCAGATTCTGTGGTCTAGGCAACACCGGATATGTAGAGTAGAGTTCCTATACGAATCGTGGTTTCTATGGCAATTATGTTAAATCGGACAAGATGGCTGACACTTAAGTGAAGAATTTATAGACAGATATAATCAAATATATTTTAATTGCCTTTCTATCTAGAGTTATCGAAGGAATCATTGTAGCAAACCCAATATCGCTGTCACTTAGGGCGTAAAACTTTCACATATATAACACTAATATAACAGCAAATAAAGATCGTAAAACTACCAGACATCACCAACACTAGGTCAGCACATCAAAATAAGCCGTAAACACGTTCCAGAAACCACAACAGAGACACAATTCTTGCATATGGATCGAAATATTATGCAGCACTTGTTGCTAGCGATTTTCGTGCGTAAACCGTAAAATTATCGTTGTTCGAATCCTTGATGGGAAGTGGGACTGATGTAAACAATAGGTTATCTACTGTACTGAGCCCATAATTCTACGATGAGAATTTTTTCAATATTTATTGCAAATAACAAGTTACTTTTATTTTGAGAGCAGCCATGTTCGCATTTCAAGAGCCTCTCTGTCGCGTGGGAACGAACTCACCCGTGGCGAGCCGAGCCGCAAGCTCGTGAAATACCGTGACACCTCGGTAGACTTCGAGTACTCAACAATTCTTCAAATTCATGGAATTCTTCGTAACAAGAGATTTTGGCAACACAGTAAATCCGGAAATAAATAATCTAAATTATTCTTAAGCCCTACGTGAAGACAGACTCCCCAGGGTAAATATAAATGCAGTTAAGCCTAGAGTCGAAACCGCGTCCGATCCGCGGACTAACTACACGTGCCAAGGTCAATGGATGAAGAAAACCCGCGAAACGCCCGAGAAGAAATAATTTATTTCACCTGTTGCGAGTGGGGTAAAATTATGAGATTAACATCTAAATAAATCAAAAGTCTGTCCGGAATTATGGAACAAATTTCAGAAAAATCGGTCTATTGGACGCGAAATTAGCAGATTGCATAATCAAGCTTAGTGGTGTGAGTGGCGTCGCCCCATAAGTGTATAAAAGAAACCTCCCTCTGTATATTTCTCAGTGTCCGTCTGGTTACTGGAGCGGCGAAGCCCTCGCCGCTCGTCAGAAGAAAGTGCGAAAAGTTGGTCTCCATTAAAACTCAGTACATGTTCGTGGCTATGGTTAAAATATTCTATTTAATGGAAGATGATAGAAACTTTTTTGAGCTGCCGCTAATGAAGCTTTGAAGGTCTAGAAGTAATTGAATTTCTCTCGGTATTCAGCGTGTGTTTGTTGTAGAAGAGTTTGAAGTTAGCCACTGCGTCTGGTGTCTTATCTGTTTGTAACACCTGGCCTAACCAGAGCAGACTTCTGGGAAAATTGTGTCAGTCGCCATTTGAAGGGCGAGCTCATCACAAGGTGACCGTGTCGAAAGTGTGTTATAGAATATTGTGTAATCTAAGCTGTATATATTTATAAGAAGATGATAAAGTTACCCATGGCAGCCTAAACATCCGAGGTTTGCTGGTTGAAAGCAGCCAGAATCCAAGGCGATGGCTGCGATCACAGGTCGGTAACTTTTAATAATGTTGTAGTTAGAATGTTGTTTGTCCCAACCAAATTTCCATGCGTGTGTCGGGTTGGTATTTTGTAATGATCATGCGAAAGTATTATATTTCTGGTCAGCGTGTGAAAATCTTTAGTTTTGTAAAATCAAGAAACTATAAAATGCGACGTTTAAATCTTGTGTTAATGTCCTTCGAGATATTGTCCGAAGAGAGGAAAATTAGGAAGGTGATCATGATAAAGTAGTCGTGGCGAATGTCTTAATTTCGAATCGTTTGAATTCAGAAATTTTTCAATAATAATAATAATAATAATAATAATAATAATAATAATAATAATGATGTCTACCGCGGGATAAAATTTTCCTATGTTAAAAGTGGATTTAACAAGTATGTCCTACAAGTATTGTGGGCATTTAGAAAATTTCCAGTGAAATCCGATAAAGTTATGTTTTATTCATGGGAAGTAAAATTTTGTGACATCGTGTATGTCGATGATATGGAAAATCACGGTGTGTTGTTGTATTCCCGAGGTCCGAAAGTTGTAGTAACAGTAAAAATAAAGAGGTGTATTTTATAAAGGTTATTGTTTTTCATAAGAGGATTAAGATTTGAAAAGGATCTTGAAATATAAGAAAAATGGATTGAGAGCGAAGAATTTATACATGTGGAGATGAGAATGGAAGGAATGTTGAAGGCAAAAGGGAGCCTGGATTTTACGTAATACCGCCGCGAGGAGGCGAGGAGAATGAGTTTTTGAGACAGGCTATGTTTGCCGAGGAAGGATTTTTGAGACAGGCTGTATATTAAATGTGAGATGTATGTGGCAGGCTGTAGTATATTCCGCTAACAATCCGAAAGCTGGGACCTGGAGAAGGTCGGTCCGAGGTAATTATTGTATGAAACACAGTAAATGTCAAATAAGATCCCAAGTTAAAAACGATTCTGTTGGGTAACTCTTGGTAGTAAAATTTCAAGTGACTAGTTACGTAAAGTCCGTAATGGATATTAGAGTATTATGACCTCAAGGATAAAAGAGCACTTTGCATACACGGTTGGTGTTGTTTGGTTGTAAGGACGAGTTTCCATTCAGTGGAATTCATAAATTACAAGGTGGTAATTTATCAGTAAATAGGAGCATTTGTGGAATGAGATATTCGACGTTTTTTTAAAGCGATATGTTTGACTGTGTAAATTTATTGAATTTCGTTTCACTGGATAGTCATGGATATGTATATTAAGAAAATGACGTTAGGCAATCTGAAGGCTTCATCCTAAAGTTATAGTATGGATTTCTGCACTGGTGATGATTATTATTTTTGACGACATCCATTAAATGTAGACATGTGTTGGAAGATATTATTTCTTTCCTAAACTTCATTGCGCAGGCTGAGATCGTGTTTGAGTTGGGGGATTGTTCGTCGCGGGTTATTTTTTTCAAGTTCACGTTGTTTTCGTAACAAGATAGAAACTTATGGCATTTTCGACTTGCATTCGTTCTGTGGCAAGAATTGTTTCGTTGTGTGTTATTCGTTTCGACCATACTTACAGTTAAAAATACCTGAGTTTGTTTGAAATTACGGGTTCGCCTGATGTGCTAGGGGAAGCATATACGACCCAGTTTCCGTCCGACAATAGATTTAGGACGTCACATGTTATCCTAGGAGTATACTGATGATGAGACGTCCTAGTTCACGCTCAACGATAGAATTAGGAAGGTACGGGTACATAAAGATTAGTTAGTGTTAGGGTGTGCAGATGTTAAGTAGGCCCGACGATAGGTCTGGGATGTCAGCTGTACATACTCAAGTCTTAGATTAGATGTTTTTGCGAAGTGACTTGGGCGATGGCAGCATCTGCAGTAAAATACGAAATATGAAGAGTGTTAGATCGGTAATAATGAGGCCAAACTTGCGCGCAGCTCCTAACAGCTGGAAGGTGTCCCCTAAGATATGGGACCGTTATCGGCAAATGAGGGTTGTCCAACATTGGGCACTGAGTTAATGGTGATTGAATATTTTTCTGTAGTTCTCCATGCGTGTGGATTTCAAATAACTTCGATGTTTTTATTTTATTTTACGGACTTAATTGTTTTGTCGTTCTGACGTCCGTTTCGTTTTGATAGTGTGCATATTGACACTCGATGTATTAATGTGAGACTTGAGTTACGAAAACGAATTCGATTCGTCAGCCAGTAATATATTTTATTTTCAATCTTTGTCGTTCTTTCATTTTTATAGTTCAGTTCGATTAATTGATAGCTTTGTAGGTAGTGTGTTTGGGACAAACAATAAGTAGATGGATCTGTGATGGTAGTCATTGTTAAATAGGAAAGAATTCTTCAATTCAATAACTTGTGTAGCGTAATTTCATAACCTGAAAGTCGGTTTTATAATAATATTTTTCAAGTGATTTACCACTTTTTAATTAACTTCAATGTTTGGCATTTCTTCTAAATGAGTGATGAATAAGTGTTACCTGCATTTCGCAGTTTTGTTCCTTCAGAACGACGTAGCGTAAGATCCTCGCGGATCATGTTGTTGTTGGTTCCTTCTGAACAGCTGTTTGGGTGATGCACGTTCAGCAACGGGATTATTTTATCACTTAAGGGTGTCATGAAATGGCAAATACATGGTGGAATGTTGTTTCAATTGTGAATGCTGCTGTTAACTTGTAGTGAACACCATGCTTTCCAATAATATTTCGCAACCTATCCAAAGCAACTGATAGTCAATTTGGTTCGATTAAGGGTCCATTCGGCGGGTGTTCCATATCCGAAAGGGCATTCGACTGGTGGATGACCTTAATTGAGAGTAAATCAGGCGTTCTATTTGTTGAAGATCAGATTTTCCACGGATCGTGTGGATTAATTCTCAGTTTTCGTTTGGATTAATAGGTGCCCGAATTTTCAGGTTTTTTCTTTCACTTTTTCAGTTTCGCCGTCCACTAATTTATGATATTCCTACTTTCACCGAAGCAAATTCTTCGATATTGCAAAATAAAATATAGACGCTATGCAATGTGACTGCGTTGAAACATTTCATAATTACTAATTGATTGTTAATCAAGGATTTATATACAGTGGTGGTCAAAATAATAGAGCCACCTGGCAATGGTTTGGAATTAAGTGCAAATTTATTAGTAGACATGTCTGTACTATGATGGAAACAAAATTTTACATTGTACAATAACTATTACAACAGCGTCCCATTGTACCACAGTCAGTTATATAGATAACACAACTCAAACTAATCAATAATATTCAAAAGAATACCAGACCACAGGGTCAAAAAATAGAGCCAATTGACACAAATATTTTGTACTTGATCTCAGTCTTATTAAATTTACAGGAAGAGTCGTTTCTGCATAGGAGTGCATTAGTACTTCGTGGAGTAACCCTTATTTTTGAGGATTGCCCTGCACCTCTTACCCATAGGGTCGACTAAACGCCTGCATTCGTCGCTGCTGATCGCATACCAGGCTCTCTGGATTTCTTCCCAAAGTTTATCTAAAGATGTAGCTTTTGAGCGGTCAATTCTCTTGTCTACGATCTCCCATAAGTCCTCAATGGGTGATGCGTCAGGGGATTGAGGTGGCCACTCTAATACTTCGATATGGTGATCTTGAAAAAACTGACTTATGATCCTTGCAGTATGCTTTGGGTCGTTATCGTGCTGAAATTTCCATTTCAGCGGCATTTCCTCTTCAGGATAAGGCAGCATCACATTTGCCAAGATGTCTTTATACATTTCTGCGTTCATTATGCCGTTGATACGATGCATGGGACCAATGCCGTACCATGAAAAACATCCCCATACCGTAACACTTCCGCCACCGTATTTCACAGTTTTTAAAGTGTACTTGGGATTAAATTCCTGGTTTGGTGGGCGGCGCACATAGACTTTTCCGTCTGAGGCAAACCTATTGTACTTGGATTCATCGGACCAAAGGATGTTCCTCCACCAAATATTAGGTTTTTGCTCATTTCTCCTGGCGAAATCCAACCTTTTCCGAACATTAGCTTTTGAAACATGTGGCTTCTGTCTCGCAATGCGCCCATTCAATTTTGCGGATCTCAGTCGTCTTTGAATCGTCGAGGTTGATGGTTGAACATCATTTTTGTCGCTAAACAAAATGGCTTTCAGTCGTGGTGTTGACAAAAATGGGTCTTTCTTTACTTCCCTAGTGATGAGTCTGTCTACGCGAGGAGTAGTTACACGAGGTCGCCTCCTGTTCTCCACCTGCGGCTTTGTTTGTTTTGCCAGTCTAATGGCGTTCTGAACTCGTTTTCGCGAAACATGTAAATCTTTGGCTATTTGATTCATGGACATCCCACTTTCGAACATCCGGAACATTACTATACGCTCATCATCACTCGTATGCTTTGCTCTGCCTATCTAGAAGAAAGTAAACAAAACCAAACGTCAATTTACATACAAAATAATATTGAGTGGAGGTTTGTTGACAAATAATATCGCTAGCCCCCAAAACAACTGCAAAAATCAATTTGAACGGGACTTCTGTAAAACGGCTCTATTATTTTGACCCATAAGATTCTTACCTTTATGCCTCTTTTCGCACGTCTAGCTCAAACGCTTCCTTCCGCACGACTACAGATAGCAGCGACTTCTTCCCTGATATTATCTAAAAGGGACTGACAACACGGCACTCGTGGAGATTTTGCGAACTAATAGATATCTTAGTTCTTAATCCCGTCAATAGAGGTGGCTCTATTATTTTGACCGCCACTGTATATATATAATTCGCTGGGGCCATCAAGGACCACGTTAAGTCTTGTTGCATTTGACACTGAACTTGGCCTTCTTTAGAGCCCAAATTTCCCTCATTCTTTGTGAGTGGGCCTGCTTACGCTCCTCTGTCCAAGGGGCACCGTGTCTTCTCTTCGGCTGCTCGTCTCGGTTTAGCCCGTTCGTCAATATTTTCTTGCGGAAGAGATCTCTGTTAAGGGCGTCTTCAGCTGAGATATGTAGCATTTGCAGGTCTTCTTTGGTATTTCTAAACCAGGGAATTGTGGTTTTGGGGTTTGAATCAAAAAAGTGAAAGATTTCTTTAGTTAACATTCTTCTGTCCATTCTTTTCAGATGACCGTAAAATCGTGCCCGTCTTTTTCTGATTGTGTCGGTAATTTTCTCTATTTTGCTGTAGACTTCCTTGTTGGATCTCTTTTGATGGATTCCATTTTTGTACTTTGATCCCAAGATTCCTCTCACAATTTTGCGTTCTCTTTTCTCCAGTTCTCCAAGGAGTCCTCTGTTGGCATTTAGAGTCAGGTTTTCGGCTGCATATAGAACTACTGGCTTCAGAACTGTTTCATAGTAACGTATCTTGGTGTTTTGGGAAAGGCATTTTTTGTTGTAGATTGTGCAGGATGTTTGGTAGGCTATTTCCAGTTTGCGTACTCGCTCCTGAAGTGCTTCTTTGTCCAGTCCATTTTTCATGATGATCTCACCCAGGTATTTGAATTTATCTACTCGGGTGATGTACCCGTATTTTGTATGGAGTTTTGGTGGAGCCTCTTTGATGTTAGTCATTACTTCTGTTTTCTCAAACGATATCTGCAAACCAGTTTGTTCGGCAATTTCCTTTAAAATTTCAACTTGAGCTCTAGCGGTTTCTATGTCATTTGAGAGAACAGCAATATCATCGGCAAATGCTAAGCAGTCTGTTGCGATTCCCTTGGATTTGGTTCCTATTCTCAGTGGACTGTAGTTGGTTTCCTGTAATCTCACCCGCCAGGTTCTGATGATCTTTTCAAGAACACAGTTGAAGAGTATCGGGGATAGCCCATCACCTTGTCGGACTCCTGTTTTGATGTCAAAGGAATGCGAGAGACATCCGTGGAACTTCACCTTGGATTTTGTATCGGTCAGGGTGGCTCTAATTAATGCCAGCAGTTTCAAATCAACTCCAAATTCATTTAAGATGTTTAGCAGAACTTCCCGGTCAATGGAGTCGTACGCTTTCTTAAAGTCCACAAAGACAGACACATACTGCTTGGACCTTACCGTACAATATCTGATGATCGGTTTGAGATTTTGGATCTGTTCAGCTGTTGAGCGACCTTTTCTGAACCCTCCTTGGTATTCACCTATTTGATGTTCGACTTGTGCTTCCAAACGCTCCAGGATGGCAAGTGATAGAATTTTGTAAGTCACGGGTAGCAAAGATATTCCTCTGTAGTTGTTGATGTTCTTCATGCTGCCTTTTTTGTGTAATGGATGGATCAAAACTATTTTCCAATCTTCGGGTAGGGTCTCCTTGTTCCAAATTTCTTCTATTTGCTTTTGCAAGATATCAAGTGATTCCTCTGGGGCATATTTCCATAGTTCTGCTACTACTGAGTCTTACCCCGGCGCTTTGTTGTTTCTGAGACGGGCAATGTGGCGCTTGATTTCATCTCTGTCGGGTGGTCTGGAATCTGGGTACCTGAGTAAGGGTTCCTTGGTCTCAATGGCGCTTTGCGGTTTAGAGCAATTAAGTAAATTCTTGAAGTAATCTGCCAGAATGCTGCAATTTTCTTCATTTGACGTCGCCAGTGTGCCGTCCTTTCGCTCAAAGCATAGAGATGCTGGTTTATAGCCAGTGAGTTTGCGTTTGAAGGCTCTGTAGTACTCTCTGCTTTCATTCTTCCTAAAGTTTTGTTCTATCTTTTCAATGAGAGATTTTTCGTATTTACGTTTCTCAGTTCTGAACACCCTAGCTGCTTGGGCACGTTGGGTTTTGTAGGTTTCCCAATCATTTGCTGATTTTGTAGAGTAGTACTGTTTCCAAGCATTGAGTCTTTCTTGGAGGACTGATTCGCAGGTACTATTCCACCAGGCATGCCTTTTGCTTCTCTTGATTTCTGAAACGTCTTTGGCGGCCTCAACAAGGAGACTTTTGGCGTTGTAAAGTCACAGTCATTTGGTCTAGCCTTCTCCTGGAACTCCTCGACACTTTGCCGAAGTTTATCATTGTCGAAGCGTGTGATCTGTTTGGTTGTCTTCCTTGTGTTTGCGGGAATTGGTTTGAATTTGATAAGAGACATATAATGATCTGAGGCCACATTGATGCCTTTCTTTACCTTGACATTCATAATCTCAGGGCTGTTTCTCCTGGAGATTGCAACATGATCAATTTGGAACTCTCCGAGAGCTTGGACGGGAGAACGCCAAGTCATTTGCTTTCTGGGTAGATGGCGAAAGTGGGTCGACATGACCTGCAGGTTGTGATTTTCGCAAATGGACACCAGTCTTTTGCCGTTGGGATTGGTTCTTTTGTGAGCAGGGTAATTTCCTATAAATCTTTTGTACTTCTGTTCAAGACCTAGTTGGGCATTGAAGTCACCCAAAAGAAGCTTGACATGGTGTTTGGGGATTTTGTTTAATTTTTGATTCAGTAGGTCCCAGAAATCATCAACTTCGTCTGGATCAGACTTGTTTTTATCGTTTGTAGGAGCATGTGCGTTAACTAGGGCGTAGGTTTTGTTCGCGCATTTAATTGTGAGTATAGACAATCTGTCATTCACAGGTTCGAAATTTGCAACCGATTTAAGGATCTTGGTTCTAACAGCAAACGCGGTTCCAAGCATCACAGCTCCATTGAGGGTTTCCTGTAGGGCCATTATGGATATCTGATTTTCGTGAAGAGCTTTGGTGAGGGTTTTCAGCTTGCCAGTTTGTGTAAGTGAATTTATGTTGAAAGTTGCTAGAAAGGTTTTAGATTTTGGCCTGATTTTTTGACTCTTCGGGGTACACCGAGACGCTCCGACTCGTCTCTTGCATGATGTCGAGTCTCCCCCAGAATCCGAACGAGACTCGTGCGCCGTGGCGTTCACGACGAGGGATTTATCCGAAAATTTACCCCCTGGGGTATGTTTCTTGAAATGTTGTGCCATCATGCTTTTTGACTTGACTTTGCTTTGGACGGGTACCCATCCTTTTACAACTAGGGTTGTTAGCCCTAGAGGTTGCCTCAAGATGTTTTCTGGCTTCTGGTCATTTACCAGTCTTCGCCGTAACCCTGGCAAGGGACCAGTTTTCTTTTTCACGGTGGTATTTTATTTCCCTACTACCCTCTGACTCTGCTGGCGGCAGAGCCAGCGAGCTTCCCCAATTCCAATGGGACGCGTCCGATGGAGGTAACCGGTAAATCCCCACACGGGATCAAGTATTTATAAATATAAATAATTTTTTTTGTGCCATTAAGAATTTAATAAAAGTTAGAAAGCACATATTTGCTCCTCATTTCAAGTAGTTAGGCTCTCTTCTGAACCCCATCGTTTGGTTAAGATCGCGACCTAAACATTCCCGCAACGACCCCAAGATTTAAGAGTTCAATATTGCTCTACTGTAGCAGTTGTGGCCGACCAACGATGGAACGGTAAGTCAAGGGTTCAGTATATCTGAAACACAGGTTGCATAAAACTACATTATAAAAGGGTTAGCTGGAGTGAAATTACTTCCCTATATCTGCCTTCATGGCTGAGTGGTCAGGTTATTGATCTTCGAACCTCAAGGACACGAGATCGATTCTCGTGTGGGTAGAGGGATTATAACAGTAAATGGTTCATTCCTTAGCACTATGATTCTGTGTTTGTGCTGTCTCCAACGTTTCTTGCAACTCCATCTCACTGATACACAGCAGATGCCGCCCGTCCCCGTCACTGATTCCTCTTTATAACGGCTTCCACGAATACATTATTATTATTATTATTATTATTATTATTATTATTATTATTATTTTGATTCGTTGTGCCCAGCTGTGGAGCGCGTTTGAACTTATTTTGCACAATGTTTCTTCTTCTTTTCTTCCCAATATCTCTTCATTTTTTCACTGTGTTCCTTTCTGCGTGTTTCTGTCCAGCCTGTATTTTTTCTTGTTGGTTTCTCTGCAAATTTATGTTTGTTTACTAAGCTTCTAAATTTCATTCTATCTTGAATGGTTTCGTCCTCAATACCATTTCTTGTAGATCTTCATGAATTTCTGCTAAACAATTGTTGCGGATTTTCAGGGTTAGAGCTAGATTTAGAATTTTCTTTGTCAGCCTGTTGTTATCCATTCTGTGTAGGTGTCCGTAGAATTTTAGTCGTCTCTTTCTGATGGTATCTGTGATTTTTTCTGTGAATTGAAAAATTTCGTGTGGTTTCTTTTTCATCCAAATTCCATTTTCGAACTTTGGTCCTAGGATTTTTCTGAGAATTTTCCTCTCTTGTTTCTCAATGCTTTTCATTTGTGACCTGCCGCCAATGATCAGTGTTTCAGATGCATAAAGTGCCTCTGGTTTGATGACTGTATTGTAGTGTCGTAATTTTGCATTTTTTGATATACATCTTTTGTTGTATCTGTTCCATGTGATTTTGTAAGCCCTTTGCAGTTTAGCAGTTCTTTCTTTGTTAGCTTCCTGATTTAACCCTGCTGGCTGAATAATTTCACCTAGATACTTGAATTTGTCTACTTGGGAAATTATTCCACAATTGGTGATTAATGGTTGATTGTCGAATCTTGATTTAGTTCCTTCCATAAACTGCGTCTTTTCAAATGAAATTTGAAGTCCGGTTTTTGCGGCTATTTCATTTAATTTTTCTATGGATTGGATTGCTTCTTGTCTGTTGTTCGAAAGGATCGCAAGGTCATCTGCGAAAGCTAAGCAGTCAAGGTGAATTTTGTCTTTAAGAAGTCTGCCAATGTTTATACCTTTAGTTTCTTTTCTCCATTCACGAATCACTTTTTCCAAAACTAAATTGAATAGTAGTGGGGATAATCCATCTCCCTGTCGGACGCCAGTTCTGATTTCGAACGGTTCAGAAATTTCTCCCAAGAACTTAACTTTTGATGTTGTGTTGGTCAGAGTTTGTTTAATCAATTCCCTCGTTTTCCTGTCGACTTGAAATTCCTCTAGTATGTTGAACAGGGTCTGCCGATCTATGGAATCATACGCTTTTTTGAAGTCAACAAAGGTGATTACTGTTTGTTTGGTTTTGCGAATCTGTAGTATGGTTTTTAGGTTTAGGATTTGTTCTGCGCAGGATCTCCCTTTTCGGAATCCAGCCTGATAATCTCCGATCAGGTGGTCTGTTTGTTTCTCTAATCTATTAAGTAGAGCTTTAGAGAATATTTTATATACGAGTGAGAGGAGAGAAATTCCTCTGTAGTTATTAATATCTGATTTGTCTCCTTTCTTGTGAAGTGGGTGAATCAATGCACATTTCCAATCCTCCGGAATTTCTTCAGAAAACCAAATGTCCTGTAAGATTTTTTGAATACTCTGGGCCAGTTTGTCACCACCAATTTTCAACATTTCAGCGATTATTCCATCTTCTCCTGGTGCTTTGTTGTCTTTTAAATCTCTGATTATTTGTTTGACTTCTTGTAATGTGGGGGGTTCTGAATCTGGATTAGGTGTTGGTTTTTCATAGGTGAATTGTTCCTTTGGAGATTCACAGTTTAAAAGGTCCATGAAATGGTTTGCTAGGAGTTCACAATTTCCCTTATTACTTGTTTCCAAAGTCCCATCTGTACGTTTGAAACAGAGACTAGGTGCCTGGTAATTGGATAATTCTTCTCTGAATGTTCTGTAGAAGTTCCGTGTAT
The DNA here is from genome assembly GCF_040414725.1 of Anabrus simplex. NCBI lineage: Eukaryota > Metazoa > Arthropoda > Insecta > Orthoptera > Tettigoniidae > Anabrus > Anabrus simplex. Next base: position 215,674,091 of record NC_090265.1, on the reverse strand, counting down.
TGTTTTTCTTGAAATCTTCTTCTATTTCTACCAGTCTGTTTTGATCATATTTTCGTTTTTCAGATCTGATGATTTTTGAGGTTTGTTTCTGTGTTTTGAAGAATTCATCACGATTTTGATCAGTTTTATGGGAACTCCAGTTTAGCCAGGACCTAATTCTGACTTCTATGGCCTTGTCACAGGTGTCATTCCACCACCTGTGTTTGCGTTTCCTTGGGGGATTGCTGATGTTTTGTGAAGCTTTCAAGAGTGAGTCCTTGAGTTCTAGCCAGTTTGAAGGAGCATCGTTGGAGATATTCGCAAGGAAATTGTCTGAGTTCTGTCTCAGAAATTCAGGGTCGATTCTTGGGTTTCTGATTGTTTTGGTTTTCTTCCTGTTGGGTTGAAACTTTACTTTAACAAGAGATAGGTGGTGGTCGGAGTCAATAATTCCCTTTTTGACTTTAACGTTCATAATTTCTTTTTGGTTTTTCTTGGAAATAGCCACATGGTCTAGTTGAAATTCTCCTGAATGCATGTTCGGGGATCTCCATGTCATTTTCTTTTGTGGAAGTGCCAGGAAATGGGTTGACATCAATTTTAGATCGAAATTCTCGCAGAAGCCAATTAAACGTTCTCCATTTTTATTGGTTCTTTTGTGAGCAGGGTAAAGTCCTACAGTGGTCCTAAATTTCTTCTCTTTGCCAATTTGTGCATTGAAGTCCCCCAGCAGAATTTTGACATGATGTTTTGGAACTTTGGCTGTAGTTTCTTCTAGTAATTCCCAGAAGTCATCTACCTTCTGTGGGTCTTTTTGATTGTAATTGTTTGTAGGTGCATGTGCATTGATTAGTGTATAAGCTTTGTTTCCTGATTTGATTGCCATTAGCGAAATTCTTTCAGAAGGAGATGTAAAGTATAATACCGAATTTGTGATATTTTTTCTCACTGCAAAACCAGTGCCAAATTGTAATATTTTGTTAGGGAGGAGGGTAGCTGGTTTACCTTTATAAATTCTATAGTTTCCTGATTCAAAATGATTTTCGTCACTGTACCTAGTTTCTTGGAGTGCCAGAATTTGGATGTTGAGTTGGTCTAATGTGTCTGTTAAGTGCTTCAACTTTCCAATTTTGCGAAGCGTGTTGATGTTTAAAGTGCCAATAAAATATTTTTCCTTTGGGCGAAGAGATTTGGGAAGCTCCGATACATTCCCGCATGATGTTCTCGGTCCCCCAGAATCCGATGACCGAGAAAACCTAGTATGAATACTAGGGCCTGGGGTAGTAGTATCATTAACTGACGTTGTCATCATGCTAGTAAGTTGAAGATAATGGGGAGATTGATCTTTGTCAATCTCATAGTTACAACTAAGGTATTGAGCCTCAGAGGTTGCCTCAAGATGTTTTCTGGCTATGCCTGTTTTTGGTCCGCGAGAGGTATTTTATTTCCCTCAAGCCCTCCGGACAAGTCCGGCGAGCCCCCCGATCCGCCACCTGGGACGCGCCCGATAGGGGAACAGGCAAAACCCCCACGGGATTATTATTATTATTATTATTATTATTATTATTATTATTATTATTATTATTATTATTATTATTATTATTATTATTATTATTATTATTAGTTCATAGTATGGGTTACAGTGGTCACGTCCTAGTTCGCGAACAATGGGCAACGGCTGAGTGGCCTAGTAAGTGGTCCTGAGAGTCCGGATACCAGTTGCTACGGAATGGGAGTGGGCATCTCGGACATTTCTCAGTCATGGCCCTCCTTGTGTTCAGACGGCTAGGACTATACAATCTTTCGATGGTCCCTAACCCGTTTGATGGGAGATCCTCACTTGGACTATGTGTAAGTAAGGGTAGCATCCTGCTTCACAGAATTTACCGAGCTCAGAACATTTTAAGCAAGCCTCGGACCTATGAGGATAAAGGAATCCCACTCCCATTTGACCGGTGAGGGACTCCTTGGAAATAACTTGGCGAACGAAATGGAATTCGAAGGGGAACTATCAATATTATTGGGGCTTAGAGAAGGAAGAATGCAGAACTGCCTGAGTCAACAAAGACGATACATCTTGATGTGCTAGGAGTAAATGATATTCGGGGAAGGGGAGATAACGAGGAAAAGATAGGAGATTATAAAGTGTACTTCACGGGTGTTAAAAAAGAAGGGCAGAGTGTAGGGTAGGGCTGTTCATCAGGAATACTATCGCACTGCAACATAGTTTCTGTTAGGCACGTAAATGAGCAAATGATGTGGGTAGATTTGGCAACTGGAGGAATTAGGACGAGAATTGTCTGAGTGTATTCACCATGTGAGGATGCATATGAGGACGAAGTTGAAAAGTTTCATGAATCTTTGAGTGACATCGTGGTCAGGGTGAACAGCAAGGATGGAACAGTGCTAATGGGCGATTTAAATACGAAAGTTGGAAATAGAATTGAAGGATACGAAAGTGTGATTGGTAAATGTGGGGAAGATTGGAACCTAACAGGAATGGGAAGCGTTTGCTGGACTTCTGTGCTAATATGGGTTTAGCAGTTACGAATACATTCTTCAAGCATAAGGCTATTCACCACTATATGTGGGAGGGTAGAGGTACCGGATCCATAATAGACTATATCTTAACCGACTTCGAATTCAGGAAATCTGTTAGTAATGTACGGGTTTTCCGTTTTTTTTCGATGAAACAGACCACTATCTGATATGTAGTGAATTAAGTATCTCTAAGCCTTGGATGGAGAAAGTGAAATCTGTCTGTAGACGGATAAGGGTGGAAAATCTCCAGGACGAGGAAATTAGACAGAAGTACATGGATATGATTAGTGAGAGGTTCCAAACAGTGGACAGTAAGCAGGTTCAGAATATAGAAAGAGAATGGACTGCATACAGGGATGCTGTAGTAGAAACAGGAAGGGAATGCCTAGGAACAATTGTGTGTAAAGATGGGAGAAGGCGAAAATCTTGGTTAAATGATGAAGTGAGAGCAGCTGGTAAACGTAAAAAGAAGGCTTATCAGAAATGACTCCAAATAAAGTCTAATGCAGACAGGGTATTGTAAGTACAGGGTAGATGAAAGAAACAGAGCGAAACAAATAGTTGTTGAATCCAAAAAGAAGTCGTGGGAAGGTTTTGGTAACAACCTGGAAAGACAAGGTCAAGCAGCAGAGAAACATTTCTGGACAGTAATAAAGAATCTTAGGAAGGTAGGGAAGAATGAAATGAACAGTGTTTTGGGTAATTCAGGTGAACTCATAATAGATCCCAAGGAATCACTGGACAGGTGGAAGGAATATTTTGAAAATCTTCTCCACGTAAAAGTCAATCTTCCTGGTGACGTTGCGAACAACCGAACTCATGAGGAGGAGGAAAACGATGTTGGTGAAATTACGCTTGAGGAAGTAGAAAGGATGGTAAATGAACTCCATTGTGTTAAAGCAGCAGTAATAGATCAAATTAGACATGAAATGGAGAAGTATAGTGGGAAGGCAGGGATGAAATGTCTTTATCGAGTGATAAAATTAGCATAGAGTGTTGATAAGGTACTTTTATATTTGACAAAAGCAGTAATTGTACCTATCTATAAGCAACGAACGGGAAGGATTGCAACAACTATCGAGGTATCTCATTGGTCAGTATACTAGGCAAAGTATTCACTGGTATCGTGGAAGAGAGGGTGCGATCAGTGGTTGAGAGGAATCTGGATGAAAACTAGCGTGGTTTCAGACCAGAGAGGGGCTGACAGGTTCATATTTTCAGTATGCGAAAGATAGGCTAATTGAAAAGTTCTACGAGATGAATAGACAGTTATGTTCATATTTCGTACATCTGGAAGAACCATATGGCAGTGTACCAAGGGAAAAGATGTTCACCATACTGGGGGACTATAGAATTAAGGGTAGATTATTGAAATCAATCAAAGGCATTTATGTTGACGGTTGGGATGCAATGAGAATTGATGGTAGAATGACTTCTTGGCTCAGGGTACTTACAGGGGTTAGAGAAGGCTGTAATCTTACACCTTTGTTGTTCGTAGTTTACAAGGATCATCTGCTGAAATGTATAAGTGGCAGGGAAGGATTCAGTTAGGTGTAAATATAGTAAGCAATGTCCGGCTCCATGGCTAAATGGTTAGCGTGCTGGCCTTTGGCCACAGGGGTCCCGGGTTCGATTCCCGGCAGGGTCGGGAATTTTAACCTTAATCGGTTAATTTCCCTGGCACGGGGACTGGGTGTATGTGTCGTCTTCATCATCATTTCATCCTCATCACGACGCGCAGGTCACCTACGGGTGTCAAATCTAAAGACCTGCATCCGGCGAGCCGAACTTGTCCTCGGACACTCCCGGCACTAAAAGCCATACGCCATTTCATTTCATAGTAAGCAATCTTGCCCTATGCTGACGACGTAGTCTTCATGGCAGAATGTGCCGAAAACCTGCAGTCTAATATCTTGGAACTGGAAAATAGATGCAATGAGTATGGTACGGAAATTAGCCTTTCCAAGACTAAATTGATGTCAGCAGGTAAGATATCCAAGAGAACTGAATGTCATATTGATGATACAAAGGTGAAGCAGGTGGATAATCTGAAGTATTTAGGATGTGTTCTCACCCAGGTTAGTAGTATAGTAAGTGAGATTGATTCAAGGCGCAGTAAAGCTAACGCAGTGAGCTCGCAGTTGCGATCAACAGTGTTCTGTAAGAAGAAAGTCAGCTCCCAGACGAAACTGTCTTTACACCGGTCTGTTTTCAGACCAACTTAGGTTTACGGGAGTGGAAGCTGGGTGAACTCGGGATATCTTATTCATAAGTTACAAGTACTAGACATGAAAGTAGCGAGAATGATTGCTTATACAAACAGGTGGAAACAATGGCGGGAGGGTACTCGAAATAAAGGGATAAAGGATAAGTTAGGAATGAACTCGATAGTTGAAGCTGTACGCATAAACCAGCTTCGGTGGTGGGGTCATGTAACGCGAATGGAGGAGGATAGTTTACTCGGGAGGTTAATGGACACTTTTACGGAGGGCAAGAGGAGTAGACCAAGACTACGGTGGTTAGAATCAGTTTAAAGATAAGAGATATAGAACTAAACGAGGCCACAGAACTGGTTACAAGTACAGGATTGTGGTGGCGTTTTATAAATTCACAGAGGCTTGTAGACTGAACGCTGAAAGGCATAACGGTCTATAATGAAGATGTATGTAGGTCTATGTATGTATGCATGTATGTATATATATTATTATTAGTATTGTAGACCATATCGGAGGGGGGGGGGTGGCAGTTCTTACTGACGGACAATAACTGTCACCTTGCTATTGGGCCTACCACTGAAAATCCAAGCCTGTTTCCAGTCATTCGACCGGGTCAGGAATGGAAGGAATGAGGCTCCATCTAGCGGCGAGGATAGGAATTGTGCCTACTGCCGAGGCTTGCCGTACTCCTCTGGAGCAATAGTTAATGAATGACACATAAAATGAAATGTTATTGGAGAGTGTTGCTGGAATGAAACATGACAGGGAAAACCGGAGTACCCGGATGAAAACCTGACCCGCCTCCTCTTTGTCCAGCACAAATCTCAGGTGGAGTGACCGGGGTTTGAACCACGGAACCCAGCGGTGAGAGGCCGGCGCGCTGCCTCCTGAGCCACGGAGGCTCGGGCCTGCCTATACTATTACTAAAGGTTTTATGTTAGGAAAGTAAGAGGTTTGTTGTTGTTGTTACAATTGGCTTTACGTCGCACCGACACAAATAGGTCTTATGGCGACGATCGGATAGGAAAGGCCTAGGAGAGGAAAGGGAGCGACCGTGGCCTTAATTAAGGCACAACCCCAACATTTGTTTGATGTGAAAATGAGAAACCACCGAGCTCGATAGCTGCAATCGCTTAAGTGCGGCCAGTATCCAGGGGCTGTATCTTAATTAAGGCCACGGCCACTTCCTTCCAATTCCTAGGCCTCTCTTATTCCATCGTCGCTGTAAGACATATCCATGTCGGTGCGACGTAAAGCAAATAGCAAATAGCAAAAAAAATGAGAAACCACAGAAAACCATCTTCAGGACTGCCGACAGTGGGGTTCGAACCCACTATCTCCCGGATGCAAGCAAAGTAAGAGGGAAATCATCCACCATTCAGTACAATACTGAAATGAAATTACTATAAATTACAACATTGTATTGAGTGGTGGACAGTCATTTCAATTTAGTATTGTATTCCCCTAAAACACCGTCAATACGGATCGAATATGAAGTTTCTTACATATGAGGCTTTGTGTCGCAGTAGGATAACGCAGACGATGGCATAGGTTATGAAAGGGATTGCCCCAGCCAGCATTTGCCTGGTGTGAAAATGAGGAAATCACTGAAAACCATCTTCAGGGCTGCTGACAGTGGGGTTCAAACCCACCATCTACCGAACGCAAGCTTACAGCTACACGACACCTACCGCGTAGACATCTCACTCACTCGATTTCATTTACTGCACTAAATTATTATTATTATTATTATTATTATTATTATTATTATTATTATTATTATTATTATTATTATTATTATTATTATTATTCATTCAGTCATTCAGTCATTCATTCATACATTAATCGTACGGCCATCTGTAGGCCACGTTTACACAGTCTACCTGCCCTTCTGTCACGCAGACTAATGCCCTTGTCTTTGCACTCCCACCAAAGATCCTTAAGTCTTTAGTTTCTCCTTTTTTTTTTCTTCCGCCGAGATGTTCCGTGGCTTGGCCAGTGGCTTTTCGGCTGCATCCCTCACTACCGCAACCTTTACCTAAATGTTGTTCTGTTCTGTATCTCTTCCTCCTCGACACCCGCTCATGCTAGGTCTTTGTGCTTTGTGTAAGTCACCGAGGCTCTATTTTCCACTTTTCTTGTAGGAGTATTTTGTAGGCCAGCCGCTTTTTCCCCATACTTGTGGGGTCGCGGTTGCGAATAGTTTCGCACATGTGGATTTAGCCCTGTTTTACGGCCGGATGTTCTTCGTGACACCAGCCCTATGTGGAGGGATGTAATCACTATTGCATGTTTGTCTGGTTGTTGGTAGTGTGGTGCGTTGTTTGAATATGAAGAGGAGAGTGTTGGGACAGACACAAACACCCAGTACCCTGCCAGAAGAATTAATTAGAAGCGATTATAATTCCCGACCCGGCTGGGATCGAACCGAGACCCTCTCAACCGAAGGGCAGTAAGCTGACCATTCAGCCAAGGAGTTGGACAATAATAATAATAATAATAATAATAATAATAATAATAATAATAATAATAATAATAGTCCGCCTCTGTGGTGTAGTGGTTAGTGTGATTAACTGCCATCCTCGGAGGCCCGCGTTCGATTCCCGGACTTGCCACAAAATTTGAAAAGTGGTACGTGCGTTGGACCGGTGTCCACTCAGCCTCGGGAGGTCAACTGAGTGGATGGGGGTTCAATTCTCACCTCAACCATCCTCGAAGTGGTTTTCTTTGGTTTCCCACTTCTCCAGGAAAATGCCGGGATGGTATTTAAGGTCACGGCCGCTTCCTTCCCTCTTCCTTGTCTATCCCTTCCAATCTTCCCATCTCTCCATAATGCCCCTGTTCTGCATAGCAGATGAGGCCACCTGGGAGAGGTACAGGTCCTCCTCCCCAGTTGTATACTCCGACCCAAATTCTCAACCCCCAGGACACTGCCCTTGAGGCGGTAGAGGTGGTATCCCTCGCTGAGTCCGAGGGAAAAACCGACCCTGATTAATAATAATAATAATAATAATAATAATAATAATAATAATAATAATAATAATAATCGTAAGGTACGGCTATCGTGTGCAGGCATTTTTATTTGAAGCCACTTAGGTTGCCTCCGTGTCAATTTCCACGTTCAGATTTACTGTACTAGATGGCAGAGAAACTGATATCTGTTGGTTGATAGGGGAGACTAGACTATGACTTAGTTTTCATTAATTTGTCGCATAAACACCAAATGTGTCACCAAAGATCTTTTACATACCGACCTCGTAGGACATGGAGATGCCGTGTGGACTTCTTTCATCCCTTCAGAAATCTGACTCCTTCTGTCTGGTTTTGAACCGAGGATTTTGGGATCCGGAGGCAGCCAATATACCACTGAACCACGGAAGGATGTAGTCAGGGAGGTATAGCAAGAATATTTAGAGAAAGTACCGAAAATTAAATATATTGTGTCCGGAGGACATGAAAATGTTCCATTTAAAGAAGGCTTCCAAAGAATCAGAATATAGGCCTACACAAAGGACAGTCCAGATGGAAGAAAAGCTATCGATTAACAAGGTTATTAAATTATACAGTGAAGACCATATGGCCTGTTGTTATTTTTTGATATAGGCAGAACTGTTGCATCTGTCTCTTGCCACGGGCCAAAGTAAAATGTCACTTAGTTTCCAGCGAAGTCTCAGCCTCATTATGGCTGTAACAGTAAGGAAGCTGGTGAGGAATGCTGAGAAATCATATTCAGAGCACGACTAATGCATTTGAGTGTCAACAAAACTCTTACTCACAGAGCCGAACGTGCTACAAGTGTAGCCTACTTACCCAGTGAGGAAAGCAATGGCCAATTACCTTCTCACACTCCCCACTAGATCACGTGCTAGATAAAATTCAAATTTCACTAACTGGGTATTTCGATATCAGGTTTTTAATGAATAGCATATTATATTCTCCTCCGTTTCAGGACATTTGCAGCTGGGAATGGCGCGATTACATTTATAATAGTATACAAGAGCAAATAATTAATAGTCTTCTCCCTGGACTTATTTCCAATTAATTGAAGTCAACATAAATGTGGATTAACTCAAATTTTACGACAGGATGCCCTCAGTGACTTCAACTTATGTAGAAGGATATAGGCTATTCACCATTAACTTATTTATGTATTTCTGTGATTCTTGGTAGTGTGATGTGTTGCGTGTATATGCAAAGGTATGCATCAAAACGAATACAAAGCCCCCATTTTCCGAACCGGAGGGCTTAATAAGATAAGACTAAAATCCAGGGTTTTGAACCCAGGGTTCTTTGAAACTAAGGTCGCTATGCTGACCGACATAGGAGCTGGTCAAGATGAACGATGAAGATAGACTATTGTAAAAATGGTTTCTTTTTCAAAATGCTGAAACACCTATCGAAATACTACAACCAAATTTTACACAATTTGTTACAAATTGGCCTATTAAACCCAGGGACTCACAACTGGAGAGAGACGGAGAGAGGGAATGGGTGTGTGATGAATGAGAGAACGAGTGATTGAATGAGTGAGTTAGTTCCGATCCAACCTTTCTTTGTCAACTGTTGTTATCTTCCGACCCCAAGTAGTTGATATTAACAATCACGACTTCCATGAGCCTTCCTTTTCTTTTACCCATAAATTTTTTCTTCGAAGGATAGAAAAATGTGCCTGCTTCCTTGGCTGAATGGTCAGCGTACTGGTCTACCGCTCAGAGGGCCCCGGATTCGATTCACAGCCGAGCTGAAAATTTTAATTCCTATGGTTCAAGGACTGGCTGTTGGCGATCGTCTTAATAGTGAATACCGTACATCCCTTTAAATAAGCTTGGCGTCAGGAAGGGCTTCCGGCCGTAAAACTGGGTTTAATCCACATTAGTGACGATCCCAGATCACTGCGGGAAGACCAGGAAAGAAATAAGGATAGAACCACTTCCTTTCCTCTATGATTTGTGTTATAAGGATATAATTAGGCCCTATCTATTTGTATTTGTCCGACTCATTGGCTGCATGGTCAACGTTGAGGCCTTCGGTTCAGAGGGTCCCGAGTTCGATGTGGATTAAGTGAAATTTTACGACCGGATGCCCTCAGTGACTTCAACTGTATGTAGAGGGATATAGGCTATTCACCATTCCAGCCAAAAACAGGGCCAAATCCACATGTGCGACACAGTTCGCACCCGCGACCCCACAGGTGTGGGAAAAGCCGTAGAAAAAGCAGAAGAAGAAATTATCTATTTGTATTTATGTGTTTCTGTGATTCTTGGTAGTGTGATGTGTTGCGTGTATATGCAAAGGTATGCATCAAAACGAATACAAAGCCCCCATTTTCCAAACCGGAGGGTTTAATAAGATAAGGCTAAAATCCAGGGATTTGAACCCAGGGTTCTTTGAAACTAAGGTCGCTATGCTGACCGACCTAGGAGCTGGTCCAGTGGAGTCGGGGATTTGAATCGCCTCTTCCCTTTCACACAACACACTACACTACCAACCACCACAGAAATACGCAATAGTGATTACATCCCTCTACATAGGAGTGGCGTCAAGAAGGGCATCCAGCCAAAAACAGGGCCAAATCCACATGTGCGACACAGTTCGCACCCGCGACCCCACAGGTGTGGGAAAAGCCGTAGAAAAAGCAGAAGAAGAAATTATCTATTTGTATTTCTCCCGAAGACAATAACCCCCTCCACTAAACATCAAAGAAAATAATCACTAGGTAGATGTCGCAATGCAAGTACGCATTAGTGGTAATAATAATTTCGTGTGGCTATTCCTAGCCGAGTGCAGCCCTTGTAAGGCAGACCCTCCGATGAGGGTGGGTGGCATCTGCCATGTGTAAGTAACTGCGTGTTGATGTGGTGGAGGATAGTGTTATGTGTGGTGTGTGAGTTGCAGGGATGTTGGGGACAGCACAAACATCCAGCCCCCGGGCCATTGGAATTAACCAATGAAGGTTAAAATCCCCGACCCAGCCGGGAATCGAACCCGGGACCCTCTGAACCGAAGGTCAGTACGCTGACCATTCGCCAACGAGTCGGACGCATTAGTGCTGATCAGTAGGTTCCTAGCCCCACACCATTGAAAGTAAGTTAACAATAAACGATCCAGATCCCTTGGCCTTTCTTCTAACTTCCCGCGAGCAACAAAGTTATCCATGCCTGGGTAAAAGTGTTAATGTATATCCCAGGTGATCTAAATCGTGAAGACTGCTGAAGAATGGAATAAAAGTACCAGTGTTTAATAAACGGTAGCTTTTCTAGTCGGCTGGAGAATAAGTTAATAAGATATTTCTTACGCTTTAAAGCAAATATCAGTCACTCTGTTTGGAGGCCAATTCAAGAACTAAAAGATCAATACAGGATCCTAGTGGCTGGTTACAGGTTGGGGGTTTCGTCAAGGCCAGATAGGCTTGGCCCTCAGAAAACCCTGTAATTACAGATGTCTGTGGCGAAGCCATTTATTATGAACAATGAGATGTTGATGCAACGTGTGAAAAGCCGTGGAGCAGTGCAGAAAAAGGCAGAAGAAACAAAAGGCAGAGAAGCAGGTTTGCAATGCAGCATGCAGGGATGATGCTCCATGCAGCAGACAAAGAACAGGCAGCCACCTGCCAGATGACTCCGCCCCGCGAGACCAATCAGGACTCGTGACGTCAGTCTCGGGGCCGAGCCGCGTGGTGGGGGCGGGCAGTGAGAGATTCAGGGAGGCAGCTCCACTGGACATTGACTCAGAAGGTAATGGTTTGGTGTGTGGAGTGCGACACGTGAGTGCGGGCGAGTGCACGCGAGTGATGTTGGACCATGAGGTGTACCACGCCGACCCTTTTGCGACTGCTGGGGGTGTTTGCGGCATTACGAGTGGTGGTGGGTTGTGGTCCAGGCAGGGGTATGGGAGGTAGACCCAGCCACCGCAAGCTTACCCCTCTCGTTTACAAACAGCACGTTCCAAACCTGTCCGAAAACACCCTAGGAGCTAGCGGCCAATCCGAGAAGAAAATCACAAGGGATGATCCCAGGTTCCGGGACTTGGTCCCTAACTACAACTCTGACATCATATTTAAGGACGAGGAGGGAACCGGTGCCGACCGCCTCATGACACAGGTGAGTCCAGTAGAAGGTCATCATCACATTATAGTGCGTCACCGTCAGGTGAAAGCAATATTTCAAAAACGATGTAATTTACAGGCAATTTCAGTCATCAACGGAAATGTTATCCTAAGAACAGACAAGTGATAAGCAGGTGTGGGCCGTGATTTCGACGAGAAGTCCGAGGGAATAAATCCTTATACGCCAATAACTTTTAATATCTCATTAGGATAGGGGTTCATAAAATGGTGAAACACTACGTATGAGCCACTTTTCTTCGCTAGCGATTGTCACACAGACAATGTAAAGCACCCTTCATCTTCGTTTTCGAGGCGTATTACCTTGCCCATCCGACGACAGAATGTCTAGATGAGGAAGTCTAGAAGAGTTTTTTACGAGCTCTCTTCATCGACTCTTCGTCATATCTTCGGAATTTCCTGGATAATATCTGTGTTATGTCCTCAAGTAGCCTTTTTCTGTACCATTCGCCTTTGAATATAATAAAATACGTGTAGAAATTGGAGAAGAATAGCTATTCGGGATTGTTTGTGTGAAATGTCATCGTATCTCTCAGGTCAGAAAAAATGTCTTGTGCGGAAGAGAACAAGAGAATTGTTATATCTTTGCCCTACGAATGCCGGCCCCGTGGTGTAGGGGTAGCGTGCCTGCCTCTCGCCCGGAGGACCCGGGTTCGATTCCCCGGCCAGGTCAGGGATTTTTCTCTCGACCTGAGGGCTGGTTCGAGGTCCACTCAGCCTACGTGATTAGAATTGAGGAGCTATCTGACGGTGAGGTGGCAGCCCTGGTCTCGAAAGCCCAGAATAACGGCCGATAGGATGCGTCATGCTGACCACACGGCCCCTCGTAATCTGCAGGCCTTCGGGCTGAGCAGCGGTCGCTGGGCAGGCCAGAGCCCTTTCAAGGGCGTTACGTGCCCGGGGGGGGGGGGTTCTCTACGAGCTAGTGGCTTGAGTTTCCTCTGGTCAGACAAAAATATTTCTACATAAACGTAACATCCAAAATCGTTTCTTTATTTTTCGCTAAATGTTAGGGAGAAACTTAGAATAAAATAAGAAATAGACTCACTAAATCTGAAAATTGGCCGATATATCATATTTGTTACCACGGATTACTTTCTGGCATTAAAAAATGAACAACACCATTTTCCATGACGATTCAACAGATCAAAGAAGTGGCCTATATTAAGCGTTCCCTTAGGAAGTAATTTAATTAGCTTCAGGATTCTTCTTCACATCTACAAGTAATAGCGTAGGTCTATTATCTTCCATACGGACAATGATAAAGTAGGCACTGAAGTTGATAGTAGTATTACTGAAAATATAAAATAACGAATAAAGATAAATCATGAGCAATCGCTTATTATTATTATTATTATTATTATTATTATTATTATTATTATTATTATTATTATTATTATTATTATTATTATTATTATTATGTTAATTACGAGAAACTGGCTTAATTTTGAGAATAAGTCAACATAGACAACGTAGTTCACCTTTATAGAAGGCATGTCCTTCAAATCGAGGTACTGTTTGCAAGCAAATCTGTGTTTGTTTTAGTAGCGGCAGATACAAGTGAGTCATGGGAGATAAAACCGTTTACATTTGTCACGGTCCTATTATGTGTAACTTCATTCACTTAGTTTAATGTATGGAAATATTTGCTCATTCTATTTATGTAAATCCTTAACGACAAGTTATCAGCCTTCAATTCGTCACCTCAATATTGGTTTTTTGTAGTTAACCAAGAAGCCGGCAAAGTGGCTGGCGTGGCCGTCATTCTTTGTTAGCGTCATTCCTTATCTCATGAGCTCAATTCGTCTGTTATAGGGAAAGACCGTGTGTTTACTTGTTTCATTGGAATATATAGAACAAAAATTATAAAGGCTAAGGTTTATGGGATAAATAGTCTAGTATTTACAGGATCAGTGTCAAACTCATTTGTTTTTATTTCTGTAGAAAGCTTACCCAGCTAGAGTTATAATTGTACAGTCCATTAAAGAAACAACTAAACCTATACATAGCCTACGTCTGTTGTGGGTATACACAGGGTTTATATCTACATGAGAAATGAATTTCGTTTTGATAAAATTGAAATTAAGTCTGATAATAGTCTATATGCAATGCGAGGATATACAAAATTATGCGGACACGTCTTGGCTTTAGCGACTACACGTACTGGAAACAACGGATTTGTTGGCATCATGGGCACGTCAAAAAAGGAATAGGCCTATCTTCCGTAAGTCGGAATAAAACTTAGGCATAGGCCTATAGCAAGTAAACTGCAAGGACTTGTCGACAAAGAAATGATCAATTTTAGGGGATATTGTTTGCTATAATGAGAGTTTGATCGACTCAAGTAACAGGAAATTTCTGGAAGAACAAAATAGTAGAATAACGTCGTATGAACTTGTATTTTGGGTGACAAATTGAAGGTAGTGCCGGGCTGAGCAGCTCAGACGGCAGAGCACTGGCCTTCAGACTCTAAGTTGACAGGTTCGATGCTGGCTCAGTCCAGTGGTATTTGAAGGTGCTCAAATACGCCAGCCTTTTGTCGGTAGATTTACCAGCTCGTTAAAGAACTCCTGCAGGACTAAATTCCGGTTCCCGGTGTCTCCGAAAACCGTGTAAGTAGTTAGAGGGACGTAAAACCAATAACATTTAATTATTATCATTGAAGGTAGTCCAAAAAAAAAAAGAGGAAGGAGTGACGTTGTAAATGTAGGAGATACGAACTAAGGGTATATAGTGTTCCATGCTTCCAAGAATAATACAGTCCTTTGAAATTTTAGGTCCTTACCGGTTTTAACTTACAGATTTCACTGATGAAGCGGTATTTTCTATATACTAACATATGGATAAACCTGAGTGTAAAACATGCCATTGAAATTGTTAAAATTTGAATGGCAATGGTAGTTCAGGACTGTAAGAATTAAATATACATTTATTTTCTATTTTATTTTTTCACACAGATAGTTGTCGAACGTAATGGGGTTTGGAAAGTAATGCGGCAACACGTAAGAAATTTATTGTGTTCCATCTGCCTCGAAAGTAAAGATATCTCTGACTGAACATTTATATTTAAAGATAAATCTCATAAAATACCAAACGACATTTTTACAACCTCTGTTACTTTGAAGAAAGGCGAAGTAATGTGTTCATGTACTACCTGGGGAACAATGCTCTAGTGGCAAGTAAAGTAATAGAATGTCTATTTTATTTGAGGAGTGTGGGAGTTGAACGTGCTCGCAGAGAAACAAGTACAGTACTTTGTGCTCGTAATACTTTGGAACTGTTCGATCCTTGAAGTCTAGTATGCAGACATTTCTAAAGGAAATTAGCCTACGTAAAATTTGCTCGAATAATGTGCAAGTTAAGAGCAACAGTTTGTAGCACATCTCGCAAGATGTATTCCCGTATCTGAAACTCATTCTGAATCGATTATATAAAAAATTTACGACAGCAGTTTTCAAATAAATAACTTATATCTGCATATTTCCAAGATAATATTCGGCTTTATCGCGTATGTAATTTTTGAATTAACCTTCATTCCGAATACCAACAACTGATAGCAAATTTGCAGAATGAAAGTAAGTACTCGCCTTTAAGATTAGCAGGGCCTACAGATATCATGTAAAGTACTTCGATAAAAAATAGGAAACATATTGTTATACTTAAGTTTCTGAAAAGCGAAACATTTCTGAATTAAAACTTGAAATCAATGAGCGATGAACAATTAAATCCTAACAATTTACAACGGCTCATATTTGATCCTCTGTAGTACGTTCGTTTCAAGTAAACCATGTAAAACTCTCGCATATCTCGTTTATATCGGACTTTAAAACTTATAAATTAGAGAACATTGGTATGTAACTATCGTTTCCTTGTTCTTCAGGTGTGATTCTAACAGGCCTACCTTTGATTTCGAGTGGCAATCGGAAGAAAACACCTACTTCCTGGTTAACAGGTTACGTAGTTTTCAGGATATCCGCTGAAGGTAGGTTTTTTTTTTGCTAGTTGCTTTACGTCGCACCGACACAGATAGGTTTTATGGCGACGATGGGACAGGAAAGGGCTAGGAGTGGGAAGGAAGCGGCCGTGGCCTGTTTTAAGGTACAGCCCCAGCATTTGCCTGGTGTTAAAATGGGAAACAACGGAAAACCATTTTCAGGGCTGCCGACAGTGGGGTTCGAACCTACTATCTCCCGAATACTGGATACTGGCCGCACTTAAGCGACTGCAGCCATCGATCTCGGTGAAGGTAGTTTTAATAGAGATTTGTTGTAATTTACCCTTTTGTGGATTATTCTGAAGGTTTATAATCTAATCGAGTTCCTTTCTATTTATAATGTATTCGAACTGCACCATTGTAAAGGCTGAGCATATTCGATAGTATCCCATTCTACAACCATTTCTATATAATATATCTATATGATGATGTGATTTGGTTACTTAGTGCTTAAGCCTCCGTTTCATTCTTCCTGAGAAAAAGACATCAAAGTTGAATACAACCTGCAGAATTAATTTATTTGCACGACATTGTGCTCATACGTAGTTTTCTCCTCCTCATCATCATCTTCATAATATAATATTACACAATGCTTGATCACTTTAATAGTCATTACTTTTATAAGATAAAAGGGGAAGTTAATACATCATAAATACATCTTCGTTATCGACTGTTATGCCTGCCATCCTTCAGCGAAATGTTTTAATTAATAAATAACAGATCATCACACTTCGGTATTTCTAAGAATTCGGTGACTATGAGATAAATTTGTAGGCTGTAAGTTAATAGTGAGATCCTTCCTTTATTGAGGGTGTGAACAGTGCAGCAGCTTACAGTAAGTGCCGGTTTTTAATCAAGATGACCAAGGTTCCTAAAAAATCACGCGATATCAAGAAAAAATCCCGCCAATATCTAAAATGGGCCAGGATGATCTCAGAAATATCTGGGATAAGATGAAGAAAGTTCTTCTTCGACTTATTATTATTCTTCTTCTTCTCCTTCTCCTTCCTCTTCTTCTTCCAACTGTTATCACTTTTGTGGGCGCATTGAGCTCGAATCCCTGCCACCTCGTGATGTTCCTATTGAGAATACCAACTCCTCGGGGCCTCTGTGACACCAAATATCATGAAGTAATATATATACAGGTCTATACTTCAGAATGAATTCTGTTAACTGGATAATATTTAATGGCGTGTGGCCTCTGAAGAGGCATGGTGCAGATCTTTCAATCTGACGCCATATAGGCGGCCTGTGCGTCTATGAGGATGGAGCCCTACCTATGATGAATTCTAATGCCCCGGAGCCATTGGAATTAACCAATCAAGGTTAAAATCCCCGACCCGGCGGGAATCGCACCCAGGACCTTCTGGACCAAAGGCCAATGCACGCTAACCATTTAGCCATGGAGCCGGACTATTAACTGGATGACTGAGATGTATTAAATCGCTGGTTCATTTCACATCTTCGGTACCTTACAGTCTACCATGTTGGCAGACGAAGTTCTTTGTTGACGTGATCACCATGTTCTAACTTGGATTTTGTTAAGGACTCTTTCATCTAGTGCTCAGTGCTTTTACTTTTCATGTTTGGAATTATTGGTCTGTGTGACGACAGATGTGATCAAGAGATTTCAGAAGCACAATGTACCATTTTAGAACATTGTGTTTGGCGAGCACGCAGATGTTGGCGTGTTAGTCTGCGGTCGGTTGCTTTGCACGGAAGGATGCTCATTTAAAATGTTATTGGAGAGAAGGATTATTTTACGTAATAAAATCCATCCCTCTATTAGCTTACTTCAAGCGGATGCGGCGTGATATGAACAGAGAATAGCAAAAGGCAGATGAAATTGTTGTTCTGGTAATCTGCGTTGTCAGTTCCTCCGAAATTTCGGAAGATCTTCTCATTATTAAAAATATTCTAGTGAGCCTGTAGGTCTATATAAAATTTGCTGGAAATATTCCTGATGTTCTCATCTTCACTTCGCAGATACGAACGAATACGCGTAAATATTATCCACAGCTGCAAATCAATGCAATGTTGTTTCAGTAAAAAAAAAAAAAAAAAAAAAAAAAACTGAACAGGCAATAGGGGATGCTCTACTGGATATTTTTACATAGTCAAGCAGGGGTCTGAGAAGCTAGTTTAAGTAGATACGGGTTTAAACATGTTTATCACTATTACTGTTTACCGGATGGCTTACCGTTAATGTTTACATTATTTACAGTTATTTAGTTTACAGTTAATTTGTACATGTCAGTTACCTTTGGCCTCTGTAACTTCTATGAATTGCAGACTGAACTCTGAAAGGCATAACAGTCTATAATGAAGATGTATGTATGCATTTGCATTTAATTCTTGTATTAATTATTAATGTTCAGTACCGTATCATTGAGGGGCTGCCTGGTCTAGAGCGTAAAGGCGTGCTCCGTTGCCCCGGAAGGACGTGGGTTCCATTCCCCGCCAGGAAGTCAAAAAATTAAGAAACGAGATTTCCACTTCTAGAGGTGCACTTGGCCCTGAGGTTCTTTCAGCCTACACAAAAAATTAGTACCAGGTTAATTTGTGGGGGCAGAGCTAACGAATCTATCTCACCATGTGCCGAGGTTACGGATATACCGGGCAAGTTGGCCGTGCGCGTAGAGGCGCGCGGCTGTGAGCTTGCATCCGGGAGATAGTAGGTTCGAATCCCACTATCGGCAGCCCTGAAGATGGTTTTCCGTGGTTTCCCATTTTCACACCAGGCAAATGCTGGGGCTGTACCTTAATTAAGACCACGGCCGCTTCCTTCCAGCTCCTAGGCCTTTCCTATCCCATCGTCGCCATAAGACCTATCTGTGTCGGTGCGACGTAAAGCCCCTAGCAAAAAAAAAAAAGGTTACGGATAGTGGAAGCCTTTACCTTCCACCTCTCCAAGGGTCTCCATGCATGGTCTATAGGGAGAAGACTTTGCTTTTGCTTTTGCCTTATCACTGATAAACCTGACTAAACATTAGCTGTAAATAAAATAACTGTAAATACTAAATAAAAATACATATAAACTTAGCTGTAAATAATTCGAAAGACCGTAACAGTGATATATAGATATTTAAGCTCATATTTCCTTTAAGCTCAGCAGACTGCGCTAGATTAATACAAGACCTATCCCATCATTCCTAGAAGCTCTCGAAGAGGAATATAAGATCCTTATCCTGCTAGGATGTCGCGGAGTTTCTACAACCCATGAAGATTGACACCCGTAAGGCCTAGGATGAAGAGAAAAAACATAAGTTAATTAATGAGTGAGAGTTATGCAATTAATTGTATTAACTTTCAGTAAAATCATCAACTTACGACGTTTCTGAAAATGTTTAGAATAGGCTTCCGAAATATTCGATTTGGATCTGGCGACACTGCTCATGATTCATTAAGAATTGTAATCTCCATAGCTATAAACAAATAAAAGTTAGGCCTACCCTGTATTGACGGACACATTTTCTGTTTGCCATTTGCTTTAGACCTATATCGCTCCGACCCAGACAGGTCTTATGGCGACGATGGGATAGAAAAAGGCAAGGACTAGGAAGAAAACGAACGTGGGCTTAATTAAGGTTCAACCGGGCGAGTTGGCCGTGCGCGTAGAGGCGCGCGGCTGTGAGCTTGCATCCGGGAGATAGTAGGTTCGAATCCCACTATCGGCAGCCCTGAAAATGGTTTTCCGTGGTTTCCCATTTTCACACCAGGCAAATGCTGGGGCTGTACCTTAATTAAGGCCACGGCCGCTTCCTTCCAACTCCTAGGCCTTTCTTATCCCATCGTCGCCATAAGACCTATCTGTGTCGGTGCGACGTTAAAGCACCTAGCAAAAAAAAAAAAAAAAAAAAAGGTTCAGCCCCAACATTTGGTTGATGCGAAAATCGTAAACAAAGGAAGATCATCTTCAGGACCGCCGATAGTGGGGTTCGAACAACGCATTCTTTTTAATTATGATGGTTACAGTAACTACTTTTCAAATAGGGTAGTTTCCTTCCATGATATGCTCGGTTCCTTTGCTAAATGGTCAGCGTATTGACCTTCAGTTCACAGGGCCCCGGATCGATTCCCGGCTGGAGCGGGGATCTCAGCAGCGTTTTGCAAATTCCTGTAGCTGGACGCCTGAATATTTGTGGTCGTCGTAATTCACATCTCCATTTAGAGAATGCACGCAACACATCACACTACCAACCGCCACACGAACACCTAATAAACCTAGTGAATACATTCCTCCACATAGGGTTGACATCAGGAAGAGCATGCGGTTGTAAGAGTGGGCTTAATTCACATAAATGCCGACCCCAGGTTATTGAGAAAAAGGTCAGGGAAGAAGTTTCCTTCCATGATGTGACCAAAGCAAAAACAGTTTTATTCTTTTCCAGAACATTCTATGATTCTATTCGAATCCAAAGGTGCTTGATTTTATTTAATGTCCTTCTATTGGTTAGTGCAGTGGGTTTCAAGATCACTAGTTATTTACGAGTATCTAAGTGCGAAAAGTTTAAGTAAATATATTTTCTCTCCCTCTTAAGAACCCGTTCTCAGGGCAACGTTTTGTGTTATGACATCTCTTAAGACTGCTTGTTGTTGAGAGGATGTTAAACTTGCCAGTCACTAGTTCATAATGGCAATGCTTTTTCCAACTGACCACTGACCTCTCCCCACAGCTTTGCATTTCATTTCTCGATAGAACGTTAAAAAGTTCCTATCTAGTACTGAAGGTACTACGCATTCTAGATTTTCTACATTCTCTCTTTGCCCTTCAACTAAGTTACTTAAAGAAGAATTTATGATTCAAGATGTGTCCATTGAATTTAGCGGTCCTTTTTCATATAGTTATGGCCAGTTCTCCCTTCCCTCGAATTTCCTTCAGAACACTTTCATTGGTTCACTTTTCAGCCCTTTTAATTGTCAACAGTCTTCTCCAGACTTACATTTAAAATGCCTCCAGTAGTGCACGATCTTGATTTGTAATCGTGCCAGTTTCTCATCCACACAAGAAAAAGCTCCAAATTCGTCTTCTTCTTATTCTTCTTCTTCCGCTTTTCTCGCACCGTGGTGGGGTCACTGTTGTGAGTTGTGTCGCACATTGTGGACTTGGTCCAAACTTGCGGCTAGATGTTCTACTTTATACATTTAAAGGAATGTATTCTACTAGGTCGATTACATGTTTCGTTGATAATTGGCAATATGGTGTGCTGTGTGTAACTGAATAAGTGCCCTAACTAGGTGCGGCTAAAATCCTCGATCCGGTTGGAAATTGAACCTGAGACTCTCTGAACCGAAAACCGCAACACCAACTAGTTGGATGAGTCAATCATGCATTATTATTATTATTATTATTATTATTATTATTATTATTATTATTATTATTATTATTATTATTATTATTATTATACAGTTGTAAATGAGTTAAAGAGAAAATCTCGAGTACGGTGTGAATCCCCTAGAGTTCTTTCTAAAATCGTTTGAACAGGGGATGGCTAACTGTCTGGGTCATAGAAGGGCTAGTTATATTAGAAACTGGATTGGATGTATTGACAGAGGTTGAGAGAGCTTTGGCGCTGAGGACACACAGACAACGTACGGAAGGATACTATTACGTTACGGAGACTCGTAGGAGCGAACCCACGCAGTCTAGTCGTCATTTCCACTTGTCTCATTTCTCGCGACCATTATCTTGACACCACATCTTCAGAGTATCGTTCGTTACAAGCTGACAAATTCATTAATGTAGAGATTTTTCACAGCGCTCACTCTCTCCAGTCCAAACAAATGATTACTCCCTGTTTATTTGGCCTCTGGTCGGAACCTTGTCGCAGCTGACCACTTAGAAGTCATTTACGAATTTAGCACCAGAATGCACTTTTATTTATTAGGTGTTAGGAGTCCGTCTTAATTGAATGGATGAAAACCATAATGGTATAAGCAGCATTTTGTTCATTCAGAGAAAAAGGCATTTAAACATCTTAACACTCATATAAAGCATGCTATTTTAGTTATACCACCTATCACTAGAGCGCAGAATATTACCGTTATCACTTGTATCTCTTTGCTGGTGAAAGGATACATCCTCCCGGAGTTACTTCCTGCACTTAACTCTTTTTTTTTTAATGTCACTTATACCGTTATGGTTTTCATCCATTCAATTGTAGATATCAGTGAGTTACCGTCCAGCTCAATGGCTATGTGGTTAGCATTATGACTTTTGGTCCAAAGGGTCCCGGGTTTGATTCGCGGCCGGGTCTGGGATTTTAACTTTCATTAGTTAATTCTGCTAGCTCGGGGGGCTGGGTGTTGGTTTCGTCTTCAGAGTTAGAATTCATCTTATGTAGCGACCCATCTTCACAGACGCGCAAGTCGCCTTTACGGCGTCAACTCGAAGGAGCTGCACCAGGCCTCTCTGGAGGTCACGTGGTATTAGGCCTAGTGGGGTTTCCCCTGATCTGAACCTTTCCAGTATTTATAAATTTAAAGAAGGAGGAATTCTTTTACTTTCTCGTGACGTATGCTACTGTATGTGTTAGCTTTTCAGTGGAAAGTGGAGGTGGGGATTATTTTTTTTAGCAATATAATTATGGAAGAGGTTGTCCGGCCCCAAGGTGTAGGAGGGAACGCGTCCACCTGGCACCAGGCGGCCCTGGGTTCGATTCCTGCCCGGTCAGGGGGTTTTAATTGTAAATGATTAATATCCCTGGCCTGGGGACTGGGTGATTGTGTCGTCCTTAACGTGCCTTTCCTCACATTCAACACTTTACACTTCCGCCATTTACATAATAAACGCAGGTTCGTCACATATGGTGCAAGTAGGGGAAAAGATCTTCATAGATCGACGCCCCAAACAAGTAGCATTAAGAGAAATGGAAGAGGTTCTGCCCTTCGAAGAATGAGGGTAGTGACAACAGAAAGGGTCACCAAGTTCATGAAAATGAAAGACAACCTATCCTCCGCAAACCTAATACCGTCGGGGTCGGAAGAGAGCAAGACTTGTACAAAGGAGGTTGGATAGAAAGGATGTACATGAGGAGCCAGCACAAATAAGTGGAAGCAATGAGAAACTCAGTTAGGGGCCCCGTGGTCGCCAGTCCACGCACTCAGTTTGAGAGCCCTTGGAGGATGCCACTTTTCAGTCCCCTCTTACAACAGAAAAGAGCCTCAGTGGTTTGGGTACACGGATGTAGAACAAGATGAGCCTATCTTTAGGTCTTGATCAATATGCCAAAATTTTTCAGGTTGAGATCTTTGCCTTGTTGACAAATATGTAGGAGAACATAATGAAGGACCATCATAAGACGAATTATTCTGACAGTGGCTGTTAAAAGCTTTGGGGTCCTCGAAAATTCAATCGAAACTGGCACTTGCATGTACTTATGCAAGTGCCCTATCACACTTTAGTAATGTTGATGTAGGTGCGGGGACATGAGGGGAGTCAGCGCAACGAAAGGGCTGATGGTCTACTAAAAGAGGGCTCTCAGTGCTTATGCATACTACTCGAGCCAATATCTGGTCATTCCTGCGTAATAATTAAGGTGAAGGTTGATGAGGAATTATAAAAACAAGACGCTCAGTCTGTGTTGGAGGCACGGCCACCACCTTTATAGCGTATAATACGTTTTTCTGACAAAAATAATACTGAATAGATTTTAAATTACAATGCCTAGGCTATATATTATTCTGTCTATTATTTAGCTGATGGTAATGTGGCGACCGATGAAGAGGGTACGTTAGAAGTGATCCACTTTCTTGCGCAGCTTGTATCCCGTGAATTTTCTACTGGAGAGTTCTTGGACTCGATTCTCGAGATTTCCTTCTATCCTCCTGAACGTTTTTACGACACTTTCTGATTCATTTAGACTGATTGACAACTGACCTGCTCGCTGAGCATTCTGGACTAAAGGGACATATACTATAGGCATAAGAATGGCATTGCTGTGAACTGTTTTATAACATTTAATATCTCATTAACTCAGCTATAGACAGGTTTAGGACTGGAGAGGAAGCGGCCGTGGGCTAAATTAGAATCCAGCTCCAGCATTTTCTTGGTATGGAAATGGAAATTTCAGGGCTGCTGATAATGGGGTTTGCGGTACGTACCACGCAGCCAGCTCGCTCGGTGTGTGAACCCCTCTTGTGTACGATGACTTAAAGCACTTCGTAAAGTGTTATGCCCAAGAACGTAGCATTCGTTCAGCACCCTTGAGTTCGTTACCTCTACCTATTTCGGATATACCGCAGCGGTTCACAGCTGTGTTTTGAACAACAGGCACCACATGAGTCTGGCACTGCTTAGGCCTACATTTGCTTAAATTGGGATTTACGCTATTATCATTTCTCCTCCAGTCCCAGTTCATTTCAGGGAGTCCAAGGTCTAGAGAGTCCTTGATTTTCGTATTTAGGCTACCCTTGATGGATCTCAGTCTTGCCTAACCCAGACATCCCCATTTCCCAAGTGGTCAAGATCTTTTAAGGACTCGCGTGAATGATCATGCTCGTTTCAGTGACTCATCATTATTAACCTCGTCATCCTCACCACTTTAAAATAAACCGCGTGTTTTCCATTTTTTGAAAAAATCCGCTTGTTTTGCACTTTTTCCTCGCATTTTCGTTATAACCTCTTACATAAAAAAATAGTGGGTCAAAAATAATTGAAGTGAGTTCAAAATTATTCTTCCGCCCTGATAAAGTCGCGGGTGCGACCTGTGCTGACACCAACTCTATATGGAGGGATGTATTCATTAATTCGTGTTTCTGTGGTGGTTGCTAGTGTGACGAGTCGTACGTAAATGAAGATATTGGAGTTATTGGAATGAACCAGATGTGGCTAAAATCCCCAGCCCGGCCGGAAATCGAACTCAGAGCTTTCTGAACTGAAGGCCGCTAGATTGACCATACAGCCAAGGAGCCGAAATCTTTTGTTCACACACCTAGTCTAACGTAGCCCTTCTTATCTAAATAATCTTCCCAGTTGGGAAGTAGCCTACGGACAGCGTATTGCACAGGTTATCAGATTAAGACTCACGCACACACTCTAAACATACGATCCTGTTGGCTATGGTGTCCTAAGACCCTTAATACGAAGAAACAACAGAAAAAAGAAATGCATGTTTATCTTTTTCTTTACAAGTGCCTTTACATCGCGCCGACACAGGAAGGCCTACAGCAGGTCTTATGGCGAAGATGGGATAGGAAAGCGCTAAGAGTGTGAGGGAAGCGACCGTCGCCTTGATTAAGGTACAGCCCCAGCATTTGCCTGGTATGAAAATGGGAAACCACGGGAACCATCTTCAGGGCTGCCGACAGTGGGGTTCGAACCCTCTATCTCCCGAATGCAAGCTCACATGTTTATGTCTAGCGCCTACAAAATGAGACTAGTTTCTTAGCCTACTACAAAGTATA
Organism: Anabrus simplex; assembly: GCF_040414725.1. Taxonomy (NCBI): domain Eukaryota; kingdom Metazoa; phylum Arthropoda; class Insecta; order Orthoptera; family Tettigoniidae; genus Anabrus; species Anabrus simplex. Next base: position 215,648,833 of record NC_090265.1, on the reverse strand, counting down.
GATAACTTTAATCGATAAATCTATATAGGTCAATAAATTAATTTCTAAATTAGCTTTTGAAGGAACTTTGTCGTCGACTGGAACATATTTTATACTGAAAACGTACAGAAGTAGAGGATTTTTATTGCACAACATCATCGCGTTAAAGGTACGACTTGGCCAGCTCACAGCCCCTGTCTAGCACGTGTGTGCTGGATCTCAGTGACGAGCAGGTGCATTGTGGGACATGAAGCTGCGCATCTTTCACGGTCTCTGGCTGAAGGCGAGTTTGTGTCTGCGCAATACAGCTTCAAAACTTTCCTTTTAAGTGCAGCAATGGGACTCCTTTATCCAGCACATATTAATCAAAATACGAATTTTATTCTGGAATGCAGTTCGTGAATAATAACTTCTTTCAAAATTATCATTTAATTTTAAATAATTCTAGCCAGTCAGTAGTTCAGCACTTACTTAGTTTTGTAGAAAGTAATGATTTCCTGAAATTGGAACTGATATCAGTGGTACAGCGTGGACATTTTTCTGTTAACCTGTAGCTCACAAGATCAGCAGTTTTCTCTGTAATTTTATGAATCTAGGAAATGGGATGTTTGATAATATCGGTGTACATTTATATGAACAGAACTCTTCGCAAACAACGTTTAGTCTTCTAGATCAAGATCTAGTCAAGTCTTCTAGATCGGAGATGAGCTAATTCATAAAATCATTATATTTTTCATTCCTAACCTTTTCTCTACCATTCGGGTCCGTTATTACATGCGGATTAAGCCAAGTTTGACGTCCGGATGTTCATCCTGACGCCAGCCCCATGTGGAAGGATATAATGATGTATGTAATTACAGTAGCCAATGTTTGTAGTTTGTAGTTTTTATTTGTGTGGTGTGTTGTGTGAAAATGAAGTGGTGTGTGTTCGGACGATCTCAACACCCAGTCCCAGAGTCAGAGGAATTAAGAAGACGCAGGTAAAATCCCCGGCCCAGCCCTCTGAACGGAAATTGTTATAACATATCCATAGCTTCCTCAAGAAATAATAATAATAATAATAATAATAATAATAATAATAATAATAATAATAATAATAATAATAATAATAATAATAATAATAATAATAAGACCGAATCAAAACCGAACCCCATGGCGCAACAGTCCGAAGGGCCACATGGCCTACCAAACGACTGCTGCTCAGCCTGAAGGCCTACAGATTACGAGGCGTCGCGGGATCGGCACGACGAACCCTCTCGGCCGTTATTCTTGGCTTTCTAGACCGGGGCTGCTATCTCACTTGTAATCATGTAGGCTGAGTGGACCTCGAACCAGCCCTCAGAATAAATAAAAATCCCTGACCTGGCCAGGGATCGAAATCGAACCCGGGGCTTCCGGGCAAGAGGAAGGGATGCTATCCCTACACCTCTGGGCCGGCAATAATAATAATAATAATAATAATAATAATAATAATAATAATAATAATAATAATAATAATAATAATAATAATAATAATAATAATAATGAAAGCTTCCTCAGCTTATTCCAGCTATTTCTAGAGTCGCTGGAACAACCCAGGCACATTTCGGTTACGGCGGGGGTTTAAGGCCGGATAACTTTCTTGACGCCTCGCGTATTTTGAGATAAGAGTCTCAATCCATAATCGAGCAAGACTCGAACCTCAGCCTTCCGGGTGGGAAATTTGCAGCTCAGCCACCGAGCTAATCACGCTGGATGAAATAAAGACAGGTTGGCTTGCTGAATGTAACACTTTAACCTTGCAGAAGGGGTGTGGAGTGTTCTTGTTTTGCGGAGAGGTAACTTAATCTATCATGTTGTTAGAAGCATGCGACAGGGAGGAGGTTGACACTGTAGAAGGCAGAGCTGTTAGACACATCATTACCAACCCACTCATCGTTTCCGTATGGGTCACAATTTTTGCAGAGACTTTCAAAGTTTTAGCGCAAGAATTTCATAGATACAGGAACAAAAACTTTACAATTTTAACATCGGTAAGCTCCTCTTAATGGATATCTTCAATATCGTCAAAACAAACAGTGAGCAGCTATCGGAATCGTAAAAGGAGCATCCCAGATCTCGTAAAATGATAACAGCGATAGTGGAATCAGCTGGGTTAGCCACCTGACACCCTGCAGGTCACTGCAGAAGGGGAAGAATGCAGGTGATTAGTAAAAGGCATTAGTAATGATTGAAGGAGACATTTGTAGGAGTGCTGTGCGATTTGCTCGTTCAGAGTAGGAGGAAGAAACTCTTCAGACAACTGGCGACCTGAAGGAACTTAAATTCGTGACTCTTCTCTCCATTAGGACCTCCAATTCGTGCCGTAATAAGCACCTTTGACTTTCATCTCTCCGAAATAACGGATTCAGAAGTATATATACATTCTCAACTCATTCGGTAAGGACATTTTCTTGTGATACTACAGGGTTATTTTTGATCAAATATTCCATAAAGGCCTACTATCCAGTACTCGTACAACCTCCAGTACATCCTATTTTGAATCTAGGCAAATCTAATTTCCTGTCAATCTACTTACCTCTCAATGAGATCAAGACCTTGTTGAAGCTTTCACGGTCTATGTAAATATTTCGTCAACGAATTCAACTTGTGTCAGATAAAGCTGCTAGATGTTTAACATGTCCACCTCCGCAACGTAACGGTTAGTGCTATTTGGTGCCGTCCTCGGAGGCCCGGGTTCGATTTTTCGGCACTGCCAGAGATTTAAGAATGGCAGGAAGGCTGGTATGTGGTTAAAATGGTACATCACATCTACCGGGGGTGTGCCTGAAATGAGTTACACCACCTCGGGGTGAAGACACGAATTTATTATTATTATTATTATTATTATTATTATTATTATTATTATTATTATTGTTGTTGTTATTGTTATTATTATTCTCCGGCCTTTTGCCAGTAATGTGGGGTCGGCTCGCATGTGGATTAAGGTTTTTATGGCTGGATGTATTTTTGAAGCTAACCCTACATGAAGGGATGCATTCAGTAGGCCTTATGTGTGTTTCTCTGGTGGTTTTTAGTGTGATATGTTGTGTGCAAATGAATATGTGCGTTAAGACGATCGTAAACAAATAGTCCCCGAGTTAGACAAATTAACCGAACGCGGTTAAAATTCCGACCTGTCCGGGAATTAAACTCGGGGCCCTTTGAAACGAATACCATTACGCTGATCATTCAGCCAAGGGGCGTACTTTGTGATTATTATTATTATTATTATTATTATTATTATTATTATTATTATTATTATTATTATTATTATTATTATTATGAACATAAAAGAGAAGGTGGGTAATGACCCTTTTAGAAATGGTTGCTGTAGGGCAGTAATTCTCCTCTTGAATTAATAGTTGTTATGCTAGTCTTGGGTTCGAGTCAACTAAGCTTATTAACTACTGTGCCTCAGAAACAATGGCCTGCTCATTGGGTGTGTAAATGAACCGCTGTTGTGGGAGCGCTCCCCACTTAACAAATGTTCGTTTGTAAGCAGATAGCTACGAACATTAGTTAATACAGTAATCTAAGCATCACCTCGTGGCTTCTATGGTAATTGAACATAATTTTTCCTCAACGATACCATTTACTTTTTTGAAGTTTAAGCGTAGTGGAAGAACAATTCATTTTCCTCTAAAATTTCAAGTTCCTTTTTCACAATTGAACCTTTGCAGTAAGATTTATTGTGGCCGATGGCAAATTAAATTTATGATGGTAGATATTGCCCACAGACTTAGGCTCTGTTTTCGTTTCTTTACAATACATGTGGGATTTTTTAAATGGAAAGTCGCTTTCCAATATGTTCGTACGAGTATTTCTCATTAAAGTGGAGGTCCTGTGGCTATCAACACTATATGAACAATCTATAAAGCTACACACCTGCTTTTATACTTCCTTCCTTGCATGCTCGTCAGTATTTCTCGGAGCCATGCCCTAAGTGTTACTACTCGTGAATTCATTAACCTTTAATACTTCATGTGAATTACTAGAGGACGGGAAGAAGGAGGAGGAAGAAGAAGTAGGATCTTTAAAACATCAACCATCATCATTATCATCACCTCGTATGGTAGAGGCAATTTAAAATGTAGAATTTTGTATTTCCCATGTCTGCAGACGTGCTCTTTTATGATCCAATAATAATTGTCTTTCTTCCTGGCAATTTCCTAATTTTCTGGGTCGGCAGTACATGTAAATTTTACCCAATTTCACGTCCGAATGCCAACCCTCCGTGGAGAGATGTATTCACCGCTCACTATGCCGTGTTTCTGTAGTGGTTGGTGTGGTGTGCTATGCTGTATGTTTTTTATTAACTACAGATCTTAGGTTGTATCATACATCACGTGAGACCATGCACTTCTGGACAGGTGTATCACCAATAACAAGTTTCAAATGTTTGTGCTGAATATTGTATTATAGTACATTTTCTGTTCATCGGAATATTAATGGTATTATTTGTAAAAGAACAATATAACTGCTTAGCCTGTTACTGAATTAATCTTAATCGATGCGTGTAAGATCTCTGCGTCGAAACTCAATGGTCCATAAGTTTTATGCAAACTCAAGCTAATGGCACATCATTTCTCCTCTTGTTGCTCCGTAAAGACCTAATTTTAGAATGAAAGTAAAGTAATAATCTCTCAGACGATGAAAATGAGAGCAAGCAAAATCAAGATTTTTTTCCCTGTTTTGAAAGCAAGATTTCGTATCTTCACACTCAGCCCATATTTTTTAAATTTTTTTTGCTAGTGGTTCAACGTCGCACGAACACATTGAAGGTTTTCCGCGGCACAAGCATTTGCCTGGCGTGAAAATGTGAAACCACTGAAAACAATCTTCAGGGCTGCCGGAAGTGGGCTTCAAACTCACTATCTTCCGAATGCAAGCTCACAGCAGTGCGACTCTAACCGCGCGGCCAACTCGCTGTGCTAGTGATTTAATGTCGCACTTACTCAGATAGGTTTTCACTGACGAAGGAGGAAAGGATTAGGACTGGGAAGGAAGCGGCCGTGATCTCGACTAAGGTAAAGCCCCAACATTTCCCTGCTATGAAAATGGGAAACCACGGAAAACCATTTTCAGAGCTGCCTTGGTGGGATTTGAACCCACGATCTCCCGAATGAAACTTCAGAGTTACGCGGTCAGTACCACTCAGCCAGCCCGCTCGGTAAAAAAATCATTTAATCATACGTAGGTCTAATCACTGTCTGACTTATGCGTAACTAACTTATACATACGTAATTCTTCTTTATAGTTAGCTAATTTTCAATGTTGTTTATGGGTTGAGTGCGTACAATTGGCTTGAAAAGGAAGGGGGAGACATATTCCTACCTTGAGTGTATTGTTAAGTAGATAAATACGTTTGGATTCCATTTCCTGTTCAACAATATAACTCCCGGTGTGATCAGCAATTAAATACATCACAGAACGTACTAAATGTTGGTTTTGAATTTCTTTACGTTTGTCTAATAGTTTCAGTGTCCAAAGTGCTAGTTTGAAATTATAGAAAAAATTAGTTGAATTTGAAAATCAGTGAGATCATCATCCCCTGCTTCTTTGCTATTCTTATTAGATCCACTTAATCAGGATACTGTTGACCAAATTTTTTTAAAAAAATGCAGGTTCATTTAAAGGTAGGATCTTGTTCAAAAAATCAGAAATTTAAAGTATATCAATCAAAGTATTATATTTCAGTTTGTAAAGAAGTTCCAGTGAAACTTGTGGCTAAAACAAATTGTCTGGTTTGTACGTTATTTTTAGAGATAGGCTATTTAAAAGCGTTCCCTCGAACTACTGTACATATAAAGCAGTTTCTTCTCTTTTTAAAATTTAGGAACGTTGTACTTCGACGTACCTTGTGACAGACTGGAAAATGTTCGATTCGTTAAAAATCCCATTTATCTATAAATCCCTTTTATTCTTTGCCCCACATTCATTGCACATCTTACTTAACTAGGTTAAGAAAATATTCATTGTACATTGTTGAAATGTGAGCTCAAGATCGTAAACGTAAGATAATAAGAACGGAAGAGCAATTGGAGAACTCCTTGGACACTGCTACATCTTCCGCTTTTTGTACTTGTAAAGCTTCCTTGCTGGTCGATAGGCCACAATGGCAAAGCCCAGCTTGGAGCTCACCTGTTGCCGGACGAGCGATCCACGATTCCCAGGAGACCATGGCACAACGGCCCGTAGAATCTGGGAGGGTTTGGCCGACCTGTGGACCGCGCGTTATCTCTCCCAGAGGACGTAAACATGAGAATAGCAGCGAGAAGTATTATCATTCATATAGCTTTGGAAAACATGATAAATAAGAGTCTACGGGAGAGGGAGAGGTTTTGAGAGAACCAAAGAAACTGTATGCTCAAGAAGCTGAGAACACATGTCTGCTATACACGCAATTCGTAAACTGTTGACAGGAAGACACAATTTCTAAGCAAATGATGAATAATACTGAAACCGTATTATTTGAAATAGGCCTATTATAAATTGCGTGTTCGTCTCTTATCAGTACCTATACTTGATTAAACAACGCATACTTCTGTAGAGCCCTTGAAGAAGAAAAATATATGTGCACTTGACGTAATAAATTGAATAGAATGGGTCATTGCTTGCTTACATCCTTGGGCCAATAATTTGTAGGATTATTCTTCAAGGTCATTTGCTTGGTAAATTCATTGAGTCCATTCAGATCTTACAAATGCGCTGTAGTTTTGTAGGGCATTTATATCAGATAAGGGGGAAGTGGTTCTTCAATATCACCCGTTATTATTGTTGTTCCTGTGACATTTATTTATTTATTTATTTATTTATTTATTTATTTATTTATTTATTACATATATACATTATCACTACAGACTGTTATGCCTTTCAGCGTTCAGTCTGCAAGCCTCTGTGTTATTTATTTATTTATTTATTTATTTATTTATTTATTTATTTATTTATTTATTTATTTATTTATTTATTTATTTAGTTTCGAGGAAAGGAATTACAAAGTGATCACACATTGGTCTGGTAGAGTAAATGTCTTTTTGTTTCATTTTTGAGGCTAGTGGCATATCGGTTATTTATAACAAGCACTGTCCAGATCCATAGTGTAACGGTTAGCACTATTATTTGCCATCCTTGATGGCCCAAACTATATTCCCGGTACTGCCAGGGATTTAAGACTGGCAGTAGGGCTGATATGTAGTTAACATGGTACATGCAGCTCACCTCCAATGAGGGTGTGCCTAAAAATAGCTCTTCCACGCCGAGGAGTATGAGGGCATAAATTTACTTTTGCCCCGTGTACTTTGTGAGTGCATGCAAAAATTCCATCCTAGACATTGCTATGTAATTATAAGGAGCAAAAATTTGAGGAACATTCTGAGACTTATATTAAGCAGCAAACTGGTTTTATGGTGGATAAACATACAAAATGTTATGGTCCACATGCTAAAAGACATTGTCTCTTTCTATTACAATCACTGAATAATTTTTAAGACTCTTAAATGGAATGTTTAAACTATACCCACAGTATAATCATCGTAGGACGGTACCTTCATCTTTGGTGACTTCTTCCAGGCAAATTGTTCCAAGACAGGCACATGAATGATATGTGCGTGCTGTATGTACAAATATACTTGATAATCAAGCTTCTAAAGCAATATATTCATCACTAACAGATGAGGAATGATTTATTCGTTATTAATTGATATTCATATAAAATAATGAAATCAAGTTTAGAAAGAAAATTTCCATCAACTTCTACTTCTTGAAAACGGCCTTCAGCTTCAAGCAATTGTTCGAGAATGACAGTTAATTCGAAAAATATCTCTCTGCACAAAATAGAACAGAGAAGTTTCCAGACGTTAAAAGGACAGCTATATTTTCAGGTTTTCATTTTCTTTTTTGGGAAAATGAACGATTGTTATAGAATATTAAACAAGGATATTGCAACACAAAATAAATAGTTAGCTAAAATAACGTAGAAATGTAACCAGTCTTAGGTAAAGAAAGTCAGATCAGTAAATTACGTAGTTTTACAACTACCTTTCTGAGCTTAAGTTTGCAGGCTCGGTCCTAGCGCAGTCCGGATGTATTTAAAGGTGCTGAAATACGTCAGCCCCGTGTCGGTAGATTTACTGGCACGTAAAACAACATCCGTGTCTCCGAAAACCGAAAAAAAGTAATTAGAGTGACTTTATACACATTATTAAATATACTTTTAAAAATCCTGCATTAAATTATTCCAGAAAACAAAATATTTTATTGCATTTCCTCGCCAACGAAACATTTATCACTCACTCCCCAGATCCACACGGTCATGGGTGTTAGTTTAAAAAAATCTGGTGTGCCACCGAGTTTCTTTTGCCCCGTCAACCCGTACTGCAATGATTACGCGGGTCTCGCAAAGTGTGCGACTGTTGTTTCTGTTCCTGATGACAGGACTCTTTATGCGAAAGTAGAAACAAAATTCTCTGTGTATTGTGTGGTGTCTATCTGTGTCTCTTGAAGGAAAATAAGTTTATAAATGGTCTACAAGTGTGTAATGTTGATAGAGGATGAAGGCCTTCTAGAAACAGATAGAACATCCTGAATCCTTCTCAAATAAATTGTTCTAATGATGTTAGAAATTGTGAGCAATAGGTTACCTATAACTTTTTGTAATAATTTGGTATTTTCTCCCTAACGGATCATATTATCTTGGTTGTGTCATTCTTTTGCGTCCTATAAGGGAAACATTCACTCACTATAGGCTACACCTAAACAGCAAGATTGTGCTTGTGCCTTTCCACGTACAAACATTCATTTTAACGTATTTTTCTCCTTTTCAGACCTTGCACTCATTCCAATAACATATTTTAAAAGAAAAATCAACAAAATATTTTCAGGTGGGAAAGGGGTCGATCACTTAATAAATTAAAAAAATGAAGCGGAAGGAAGGAAGGAAGGAAGGAAGGAAGGAAGGAAGGAAGGGATATTCACTATTTTAAATAAGTAGAGAGACGCTTCAGGCGCTGGTCTTCTGAACCCAACTTGGCAGGTTCGCTTATGGCTCAGTTCGGTGGTATTTAAAGGTGTTCAAATATGTCAGCCAGATATCAGTAGATTTACTGGCACGTAAAAGAACTCCTGCGGGACAATTTCATCCACCTCGGCATCTCTGAAAACTGTCAAAAGTAGTGAGACGTAAAAACAACAACATTATTTATAATTAAAGGCGTATTGCAAACAATGCTTAGTCAGACGTAACTTTTTTAGGTAATTTTTATTCATTTTGCATTACTGGAGTAAGTAGAAACATGCACCTATACCGGAATTACTTTCACTGCTCAAATAGGAAATCGAGCCGTATCTCTGGTTCTGTATTGCAGAGATCACTTTACAAAGTAAGGAAATGATATGGCTGTGGTGACCGATAGCATGGTAATATGCCAGTATGTTATGTCCTTGTGCGTCATGCAAGATATGAGTCAGACAGGTATTGATTTTTCATATTCCAGCTCCTTGGCTGAATGGTCAGCGTTCTGGCCCTCCGTTCAGAGGGTCCTGGGTTCGAGATTTTACTTTCTACGATTAATTCTTCTGACTCGGGACTGGGTGCTTGTATTAGTCTAAATATACATCTCTTCAACTTGCTCGATCTTTTCTATGAAGGCTCTATGAAAGCAGCCAGACTACATTTCATCCCACCTGTGTTGGTCGATCCTCACCCCTACTTCCCGATACACCTGCAGATGTGTGGTGGATGGGCGTATAAGTGTTTTGGCTGTTTCTTGTTGTGATCTCCCGTCGATCCGCCCCGCTAGTTTCTTATGAATTAATTTCAGCGTGGGATGAAAGTGGAGACCTGTGTCTGAGCCCGTCGTTTTGTTCTTGGTAAAACTTTTTCTCGTCCGAAGTTGCTTGGGGCTGACTGTTCAGCCAAATTAATGTACAGACGAGAAGTTTTCAGACGTTTTTAAGGATGTAACCCTCACTCGTGGCTAAAAGTTTAGTGTATATCCCACGATAACATTTCTCTAAAGGGCGCATTTTAGCCCATTCAGCAAATTGTAATCTTGATGTCGCGGAAAATCGTTCGATCTCTGTAACTAAGCTCAGAATGTAGCCAATATATAGTCTACACAGATTTTCTAATTTCGAAATTTTCACGGCCATCACTTGCTACATCGATGAATGCTGTCCAGTATTACGAAAGTTAAAAAGTTGTTGGCTGTGACAGAATCGAGAAGGCCAAGTTAAAATTTCGGCAACAACATGGTGGCGTATTGAGTTAAAAAAGTAAATATTTTCATTTTCATTGCATTTTCTTCCATTTTCATATTTTCCCTTCAGAGCAGTTCGCACACCCGCCAAAAAGTTTCACTCTTCTCACTAGCGGCACGCCTACCACAGTTTAAAAACTACTGGTGTAGGCCATCGTCTCCACGTTGACCCTGGGTAAACCAACTGGGAGTACATCCTTGTGTCTTAATTGTTGTGTTGTGACCTTGGAATGACCCTCTCCAGTTCAACGTAGCTTTTTTCGTTTGATTTTGAACAAGTCTGTAATATTTTTTCCTCTGACTAGTCTTCAGTGCTTCTTAACCCGTTCCTTGTAATGACTGGTTTACCCGTTATCAGTGACACGTTCATTCCCCTGTGATAACGAGTACAGCAGTTCTTGTGTGTTCAAATTGTGGGTGTCTCCAAAAATCATAAATGTTTTTAACATTATTACAAATTGGGAAAGTTTTTGTATTTTCTATAGTGATTTTGTAGATTACTATTACGTTGGCGGGTACCACTGATTTGTTTACGGGCCATGTTACTGTATTATACGAAGTCAACTTCTCCAATGTATACGTTGCATCTGAATGTGATCATCTTGTCGACAGAGTAAGTGCTATTAGCCAGAAGTCTTATCATCGCAAGGGAGAGAAAAGAAGTTAATTTCTTCTTGGCAGGGGGAGATGATGACACGTAATAACTCGTTGCACAACCAGGCGATTCTAATCCTATTTAACGCAAGAGGTTGAAAATGAGACAACTCTAGGAATTCACAACAAATCTATCACCTGAGTAGAAATAGAAATCTAAAATTTTTCAGGATTAAGTCAACGTATTTCTGGTTCAGGGTTGATAACTGAAGAGTTTTCCTATTTTATTCCAGTATTGAAGCTTGATATAGGAGGGGTATAAATAAAGTACTGGCAATGTCGATAAAACCCAATATTTAATGAACTCACAAGTACAATTGCATTATATTAGTTCATTGTAGTCACTCGTAAAGTCTTTTGCTAAATTTCGGGAAGCCGTTGGAGACCGTTGGCAAGGCGTTCTCTGTTGATAAGAGCGACGGAGCGTCCTACTGCGCGGGGTACAGATGTCAGGAAATCGGCGGCCTCGGAGGGGTTCCTTCAACTTCAGAAGCAGGTCGAAGTTACAAGGACTTATGTCTGGTGAGTACGGAGGATGTTCCAAGACCTCTCAATGCCACCGTTGTACTAAGAGCATGACATTGTTTGGACAAACGTGCGTTGTCATGCAACATGATAGGACGATCGTCTCGCAATAAACGTGGTTGTTTGCACCGCGTGGATGGATGCAAATTTCGCTCCAGAAATCGCCAATAGCAGTCACTGTTGGTGGTTTGTCCCTCAGGCACAGAATGCATAAGAATAATACCCCCGTAGTCGTACGCCAAATCAGCATAAGCCTCACCCAATTGGGTTCCTGTCGAAATTTCTCTGGACGTGGCCATTCATTCGATTGACGCTTTAATTCATGCTCGTAGGCTCGTGCCCCAGTCTCATCTATGGCCACAATACGATGCAGAAATGCGTCTCCTTCGTTGCGGTATCTGTCCTGGTGAATGCCAGCCAGTGCATACCGGTGCTATTTCAGCTGATGTGGAACCCAACGGGGCGCAATTTTCCTCATGTTAAGAGATTTCGTTAGTATGTGACACACCGTTTGATGACTGAGACGAACCTCTACTGATAATTCCCGGATTATCCACCTATGGTCGACAGAAACGAGACCACTCACGATGTCAATCTGATCTTGAGGAATGACGGCCGACCTGTGCGGTACAAATCCGCAGTCTCACTCCGACCCACACGAAACGCCTTGATCCATCCTGCAAGCGTCCTATACGGTAATGCATCCTCGCAACAGGCTTCACGTAATCCTCTGTTACATTCTGATGCATTTTGTTTTCACGGGTAACCACGAATACTGATCAACTTTGAAAATATGGTTCAGAGCGGTGAAATCGACACTCTTCACTTCAACGCCACATCGCAACAACACTCCCAACTGGATGCCCGTCAGATGCACACTACACATCGACAACAGCGCCACATGACCGCTCCCATGACGTATTTGCGGATGCCGGATCTCGTGCGACTGTCTGAACTATGTTGCCGCTACTTTAATTACAGCCCTCGTAGGCTACCAACTGCCGTAGCCGTGTTGAAACACCGGATCCCGTGAGACCTCCGAAGTTAAGCAACATTGGGCGTGGTCAAGATTTGGATGGGTTGCCACGCGTTGTTGGTGGGGAGTAAGGGAATGGAGGAGCGGAAAGGAACTGGCCACCCTACCGTATGTAAACTCCGGCTCAGGCATACCTCTGCGGAGGTTCGGACCTGCCTTCGGGCAGAATACACCCTTACCTTACCGTAGGCTACCGTTACAGAATAGGTCTATAGCCTACATTATATGAAAATTCAATACTCAAACTCGTTGGAATTAAATAACTTTAGGTTGGAAATCAATAGTTGAAGTATATTTTGAAGTGGTTGACAATAAACTATTACGTATCAATTTAAATATCATATCTTACAAAACCTTTTCAAAAGTGCGTCCTGGTTCAATACACGCTCTGTAACTAGACACCATTGACTGTTGTAAGCGTTCAAAGACTTCAGGATGTGCTGTAGAAAGCACGCAACTTCAAGCACTCAAACAACGAGTCAATTGGAGTCTCATACACCCTCTCGATCTGCTCTAAATGAACGAAAACGTACTGCTTGTTGTCACAGCCAGGCACGTTTAACAGAATATCGTCGTAGCGCCTCATGCGCGCCATGTGACAATGCTAGGGGAGAAATACAAACCCGCGGCACGTGTACTACTTAAAACGAAAAATTCGTTGATATCGTTCATGCAATCCTGAACCTTTCTGGTCAGAGTTCTAAGTTGAAATATTATCGCATAGTGGCTTTTCTAGGTGTAACGACGATACGTAATATTGATGCTTTTGAAGAATGACATTCATAATTAATTTATACTCTTACCGGAAACTTTCTGATTTTGTTAGTCAATATTTCGTCCCCGATCCATGGTTATTTACCAAAAACATTTGTTTCGGTCTCTTCTATCACCCCTGGATGTTGGATACGTTCTGAAGAAGTCCGTGAAGGATTAGCACTGAGAGATAGAATTTGGCCGTATACCCGGCTGCCTTTGTCCCCAGGAATTAACATGATAATCCTTCCTGTTGTAGACTGTGTAAATCCTAGAGTCATGGGCCTCTCCATAAGGCGAAGTCGAGTTCCTAACTGCATCAGCTTCCTGAAGAAGTACCTTTAATGGCTCCGCTGAGGAGCCCTCTGTTCAATCCCTATAACCAACTAATGTCCGGCTCCATGGCTAAATGGTTAGCGTTCTGGCCTTTGGTCACAGGGGTCCCGGGTTCGATTCCAGGCAGGGTCGGGAATTTTAACCATCATTGGTTAATTTCGCTGACATGGGGACTGGGTGTATGTGTCGTCTTCATCATCATTTCATCCTCATCACGGCACGCAGGTCGCCTACGGGAGTCAAATCAGAAGACCTGCATCTGGCGAGAGGAACTTGTCCTCGGACACTCCCGGCACTAAAAGCCATACGCCATTTAATTTCACCATTACCGAGCTCGATAGCTGCAGTCGCTTAAGTGCGGCCAGTATCCAGTATTCGGGAGATAGTAGGTTCGAACCCCACTGTCGGCAGCCCTGGAAATAGTTTTCCGTGGTTTCCCATTTTCACACCAGGCAAATGCTTGGGCTGTACCTTAATTAAGGCCACGGCCGCTTCCTTCCCACTCCTAGCCCTTCCCTGTCCTATCTTCGCCATAAGACCTATCTGTGTCGGTGCGACGTAAAGCAACTAGCAAAAAAAAAAATCACCAACATAATTTCGGTGTGACTCTTCTTATACACTTCTATAGCTCAGGAGGAACCCATCCCAATTGGAGGAAGACAAAGTACAGTCTTCTTGGTATTGCTGAAAGCACCACTTTATATCTAGTTTCCATCCGCAATATTAACCGCTAATAGCAAACTTTGTCCAAGGGAGAAGGGTGGAATGCGTGGTGTAAAAAACATCCAGGAAGAAGAATTAGGAGTTAGGTCTATATGTCATAGGGTGCTCACCGTCAGATATCATAGAATGATCAAAGAAGGCTCTTAACCTGCACCGCGAGCAGCGAATGAAGAACGAGTCACAGGACTTATTTAATGTCACTCCATCTAAATTATAAGTGAACTCCTTCAGTGTTGTAAGCATTCCGGATGATCACATTGTCTATAGCGTGATAATTCAACGTGTGTTCTTCAAGAGTGATTGCAGACCAAGCGTTTGTAGCCAAGGCAATGTCTCGTTTTTCATTCATTGCTCATCTTCCAAAGATAATAAATGTCTACCTGGATCATTTTGTGATCTCTGACGAAGGTCACTTCGTGAAACGTGACACGTATTTCCTTTAGATCATTTTCCTATTGAGAAGCAAATCGTCGTTGAGCCTAGAAAACCACTATCTTACAACTCTGAGCAGAAAGGTTCTGTCATTAAGGTTCAGCATTGCATGAACTGTATCAACGCATTTTCGATCTGTGATACATGTGCTGCGGGTCAGTATTGCCCCTCCTCAACATTGTCACATAACGGTATTTTGAGGCGCAACGACGAAATGCCATTCGTGCCATCAAAGCTTCTCCTGCCGATAGGGCTTTCCTGATTGTGTGAATGCGAACTAGACGTTGTGTGGCGCTTTGATTTATTTTAACAACGTTGTACTCTCTCGAACTCGGGGTAGGAAGGCTTCCTCATCAGATAATATAGGCTATTACAGGGCGACACCCGCAAGGGACTGCATGCTGCGGGTCGCAAAACGAGAGTGTGGTCGTCG
Organism: Anabrus simplex; assembly: GCF_040414725.1. Classification (NCBI taxonomy): domain Eukaryota; kingdom Metazoa; phylum Arthropoda; class Insecta; order Orthoptera; family Tettigoniidae; genus Anabrus; species Anabrus simplex. Next base: position 215,633,685 of record NC_090265.1, on the reverse strand, counting down.
TCACACCGTTCCCTTACACCCCTAGAAAACCTGCAAATTTCGATGAACAGATAATCAGATTGAAAAACAGATATAAAAACTGTAAAACTTACTCGATTACTGTAGGCCTGTGGTTTCCCTTTCCTCTCTCATCTTCGCCATAAGACATATCTGCGTCGGTACGACGTAAACAAAAATCAGTAGGCCTAAGTGTTGAAAATGTTCTCCCTCAGCCTGTAGACAGGCGTTGTAGCGTGTGATGATATTTCGGTTCGCTCTCTGCACTCCAGTCTCATGAATTTTTCAAATTTTCGGTGTGAATTGCCTTTTCCATTTCTTCTATGGTGCAGGGGTTACTTCTATACAATTTCTTTTAAACTACCCCACAAATAGAATTCGCGAGGCGTTAAATCGGAAGAGCGAGCTGCCCATAAACCTGCACTAATTATTCTGCCCCGAAAACATAACGCACTGCATTAATTGAATTGCTGGCGGTATGCGCCGTATCCCCGTCTTGCTGGAAATATACCTTTCCTGTTCTGTCAGTTCAGAAAAAACTCGTTCATTTTAAATTCTATGTACCGGTCATAATTAATGGTGTCATTAAAGAAATTGGCCCTACAACTCTTTTAGCACTTATAGCGCACCAAATTTCTATTTTAAAGTCATGAAGTGAATTTGATAAACTTAACCATAATAGGTTAATATGGTTGTTTGATCCGTATTGACTAGTCTGAATGTATTACAGAACTATTTAAAAAAGTTTTATTTGAATCCGCCTTGTCAATACACTTATTAATGAAAGAAAACCATTTATTTAACCATACGTGTTTCGGGAAGTCAACCATTCCCTTCATCAGTGGTTAGTTCAAAGAATAAAACAATACGCCGTATAACACAATCTTCTTTCTCCAATTCAGAGCAGTATTGTGTCCTAATACACCATATCAAAGAATAAAGAAAACTTATGTAATATTATAATAATGATCAATACATAAAATTTTGTTGAACTGAATGAGAATACTTCTATAAATTTAAGATCCTCAAGTTTTTCTTCTCTTTTTTCTTTTGTTCCTTAAATGATCATATTACCGGGCGAGTTGGCCGTGCGCGTAGAGGCGCGCGGCTGTGAGCTTGCATCCGGGAGATAGTAGGTTCGAATCCCACTATCGGCAGCCCTGAAGATGGTTTTCCGTGGTTTCCCATTTTCACACCAGGCAAATGTTGGGGCTGTACCTTAATTAAGGCCACGGCCGCTTCCTTCCAACTCCTAGACCTTTCCTATCCCATCGTCGCCATAAGACCTACCTGTGTCGGTGCGACGTAAAGCCCCTAGCAAAAAAAAAAAAAAGATCATATTATGCTAGTCAATACAGTGGGTTATCTTCCCTTCTGCACTTCTGTCATTTAAACTTGATTCAAAATTATTTTTTTGTGTAAGATAAATTTCTAAACTTTCCAAAACAGTCATTAATTTTTCCCTTTTTGGCCGAATGTAATAATTTTATGCCATTAGAAATGTCTGTAAATTTATGATGGTTTTCTTTCATTATAATAAGTGTACTGACAAGGCGGATTCAAATAAAACTATTTTAAATAGTTCTGTAATACATGAAGTGAAGTGTCATGAATCACTGGGCGAGCTGTACAAGTCAGACGGTTTCTGCTTCATCCACTCGCCCGAACACGGCACGGGGAAAAACCAACAACTCGACTGTGGCTCACAGTGTAATTATGGACCCAGGAATGGCATTGCTGAAAGTTGGAAGCTTTGAATCTCGATGCTGATATCTGTTATTCTGATTACCTCCCGAAGTTTTTCCACAACCCCCATATCTATGTGATGTGTTGACCGAGGAATGTCGTTGCTAGACAGTTAGGTGTTATCTAGCGAACATAATAAATCTCATTACAATGTGAGCTTTTGGGACTGCATAGTTATCTCTTGTATCAAGTGTCTTTTTAGCTGTCAAAACTCTAGAGAATCATAACCTGTTTGTCCATGATGCATCAGCTGACAACTGGCTACGGCGTTGGTCACTAATATGCTCGTTGACTGCTGCGATTCGCTTCAAAGTGAGTTATTAACGTCAACAATAGGGAACATGCATGATCCGGGGTTTTAATTAAAAATATGCTAATCTGATTCAAAATTTCATGCAGAATTCAAAAATGTGATCAGAATGTACAAATAATAACTCCAAACGTGATAAAAATCTACGAAAATGTCACGTCACGCAAGCACGCGATCTCATTGGTCTGACGTCATCGTACAGGTTGACTGAATTAGCAGACGAAGTACAGTAACACATAGTGTGCTGTGAGAAGCAGGATACACTTCGCGTATTTCTACTTTATGTTAGTGTCTAGTATGGTTAAATTCGAGGTCTATACATTGGATAATAATCTGAGTCGTATATTTTAGACTTAAAATGAATCCTGCGCAGACAGTGAGGCAGAAAACTTATAAATGGTGTAGAGTTCCGATGTGCAATAGCACATCGCATACCATACCAAACAAATTGTTTATAAATGTTCCAAAGACGCTAAAACTAGGGAGAAATGGATTTTGGCGAGCCGGAGAAATGCTGGTGATATATCGGAAAAGTCTACAGTTTATTATTATTTTTTTTTTTTGAAGATTTTAACGCAAGATGAATTTGTTTGAATTTTCAAATCACTTTTCCATGTCAGCTGTTCTAGTGGTAAAACTTTAAATTTTAATGTATGATGCTTTATTTAAATGCTTCAATTACATCTTGGAATATGAAAGTAAAAACAGTGCATTAAATAATGCTGATTATTAAAGTATTCTACAAACCTAACCTATGTTTTGGGTGATCCATGTCAAGATAATAAATCAAAGGGGTTATGAACCATTTTGACAGCTCTAATTCTACCAATATACCTTGGCATGGGACAGTTATGTATGCCTTTATTGAAGAGCTTAATTGGTAAAGAAATTTAGGCTATATCTAAATACTCTATAATGTAACAAAAAATAGGCGTGTACATCATGTAAGGAAACAACGTGAATTTAACAAATGTATAACTCTAAACAAAACCAATGCTTGTCTGTTGGGGTCTTATAAGTTAACAATGCTCAATTATAATAATTATCATAATATTAATGAAATAAATAACATAATTGCACACAGGTGAAAATAGTGATGTAGGTGTTAAAAATATTATCCAACTTAGCCTAAGTTTTAGGTTATACAAGCCAAGTCAATAAACCGAAGGGTAAAAATACCGCGCGAGTTGGCCGTGCGGTTAGGAGCGCGCAGCTGTGAGCTCGCATCCGGGAGATAGTGGGTTTTGAACCCCACTGCCGGCAGCCGCGAAGATGGTTTTCCGTGGTTTCCCATTTTCACACCAGGCAAGTGCTGTGGCTGTACCTAAGGCCACGGCCGCTTTGTTCCCATTCCTAGGCCTTTCCTGTCCCATCGTCGCCATAAGACCTATATGTGACGGTGTGACGTAAATCAAACAGAAAAAAAAAAAGTAAAAGTCACAGCACCCAAAGACATTCCTGTATTGAGCGACTAAAATGTCACCGGGACACTTTTCTTTCCTGATATGTTCAGCTTGTTAAAAGCCAAATGTAATTAATGTTATTGGCTTCACGCCCCGCTAATTACTTCTACGATTTTCGGACACGCCGATGTGCAGGAATTTAGTCCTGCAGGAGTTCTTTTACGTGCCAGTAAATCTACCGACACGAGGCTGACGTATTTGAGCACCTTCAACTACCACCGGACTGAACCAGGATCGAACCTGCCAAGTTGGGGTCAGAAGGCCAGCACCTCAACAGTCTGAACCACTCAGCCCGACTTGTGAAAACTAGATGAAGTCATATTTATCTTTATCATGTTTAACTTTTTCCCTCCACAAAGATATTTAATTCTCTTTCATGGGCCCTGGAAGTGGGTAGGCCAGTTGTCCCAACCATAAATATATATTTTTTGGGGAATGATAGATTATAGCCCTATAGTACTATGATCTTTCTTTCCTTCTTTCTTTCTTAATCAGTTTATCCTTCAGGGTTGGTTTTCTCTCGGACTCAGCGAGGGATTTCACCTCTACCACTTCAAGGGCAGTGTCCTGGAACGTGAGACTTTGAGTATGGGATGAAACTGGTGAGGAGGGCCATTACCTCGCCCAGGCGGCCTCACCTGTTATGCTCAACAGGGGCCTTGTTGGAGGATGGGAGGATCGGAAGGGATAGACAAGGAAGAGGGAAGGAAACGGCCGTGGCCTTAGGTGCCTGGAGGAGAAGTAGGAAAATACGAAAAACCACTTCGAGGATGGCTGAGGTGGGATTCGAAACCCTTCTACTCAGTTGACCTCCCGAGGCTGAGTAGACCCCGTTCCAGTCCTCGTACTATTTGTTTTCAACTTTCATGGCAGAGCCGGGAATCGAAACCGGGCCTCCGGGAGTGGCACATATTAACCACTACACCACAGAAGCGGACTAGTACTATAATGCTACCTATATGTTTATGTTAGTGCTGAAATCCGATTTCTTACTTTACTAATGCTGAAAGCCCGAAAATGTAATGTTCTTCTTTAATAGGGGAATCAGTCTAGAAGGAAATGTTGAAAGTGATGTGATATCTATCCAGGTTCGTTGTTATCCTAATACTATGGGTTACAGTACATTGCACGTATATAAAAGACGCCACTTACGAACTTGCTTGTTATTCGCGAATTTCTGCGGCCACAAAAGTCACATTTTTCAAGAATGATGACATCTACACATGGTAGATTGTCTGACTGTGCTGTTTCGAACCTTTCTTCCGTCATTTCGAAGTTATTCGCGATCGTGAATAATAAACAATCGGCTTTTAGCAACGGCTGATGCACAACGGCTGATAGAGCTCCATGCGGTACTGGATCGTGACGTCACAGCGCGCCGCTTACGTCAGAGGCCGTTTCACTCGCCTTGCGGAAAGGCACTATTAAATATTTTTTTAATGGTAGAAAACAAGGCAACATACCACAATGTAATACGTTTACGTACTATTTCATTGGTGTACTTTTCAAAAAAAATATTTTTGAAAATGATGCATGTTCCCAATTATCGTACTACATGGTTACTAACAAAGCTTTTATGAGCAAGATAACTAACTGGTAATAATAATAATAATAATAATAATAATAATAATAATAATAATAATAATAATAATAATAATAATAATAATAATAATAATAATAATGAAATGAAATGACGTATGGCTTTTAGTGTCGGGAGTGTCCGAGGACAAGTTCGGCTCGCCAGGTGCAGGTCTTTTGATTTTACTCCCGTAGGCGACCTGCGCGTCATGATGAGGATGAAATGATGATGAAGACAACAGACACACCCAGCCCCAGTGCCAGCGAAATTAACCGATGAAGGTTAAAATTCCCGACCCTGCCGAGAATCGAACCCGGGACCCCTGTGACCAAAGGCCAGCACGCTAACCATTTAGCTATGGAGTCGGACATAATAATAATAATAATAATAATAATAATAATAATAATAATAATAATAATAATAATAATAATAATAATAATAATAACAACTTCGTGTGGAGCTACTTCTAGCCTGTGGAGCCCATGTGAGGCAGACCCTCCGACGAGGATGGGCGGCAAACAGCCGTGTGTAGGAAACTGCGTGTTATTGTGATGGAGGGTAGTGTTCTGTGTGGTGTGTGATTTACAGGGATGATGGGGACAGCACAAATACCCAGTCCCCGAGCAAAGGGAATGAACCATTTAAGTTTAAAATCTCCGACCCTGTCGGGAATCGAACCCGGAGTCCTCTGAGCCGAAGAGCACTACCCTGACCATTCAGCCAAGGTAATTTGTAATTTGAAAGATTTCAAGGCTGAGTATTTGATACCTTGTTACCCTTACAGCTGTCCAATCGCCTGTCACACTTCACTGTATTGCAAAGACCAAAATATGTTGAGATGTCCGCAATGGCATTTCTCAGCCTGCTTGATCTGGATTACAGGCCCTATAACTTTGTACTTAGAAATTAATCCTACTCGCCTTGTATGTTATCACAATAAATATCGAGGCACTTCTTTGATCAGAATACCAGGCAGGGTGCTCACAGACATCATAGAAAGGAAATGCGATTACCGAGCGAGTTGGCCGAGCGGTTAGGGTGCGCTGTTAGCTTGCATTCAGGAAATGGTGGGTTCGAATGCAACTGCCCCTGGGGAGGTAACTCTCTTAGTCGTCTCTTATAACAACGGGAGAATACCATGGGCGTCTTCCATACCTCCAATAGTGCAAGGTTGGAATTAGGCTCCAATATATTTTGCGGAGATGATGCGTGTTCAATAGTTGGGTGAGTTGACCGCGGCTGTTAGCTGGAGGAAGAACAAACAAGTAAACCCCTTCGGAGAATACCTCACCAGTGGTTTGCTGACTTAGTTTAGGAAAATCATGTATTTATGTCCCCTTAAAAATGCAGTCATTAGGCGGGGAGGGGGTGGGTGGAGAGGGCGAGGGAAACTAGGTTCCAAACGTCTGGTTCCAACAGAAGTTATAAGCTCCTCGTCTTTTAAAATATATCTATATATGTATGTATGTATGTAGGGTATAGCCAATGCGATTGTACACATTAAAAAGAAGGGGAGCGAACTCTGCTGCACTCCATCCTGGATCACTGCTAAAACCTATACCAGGGCTATTAGCAGTCGAGGAATGCGTATCGTTTGCAATTCGTGCGTGGGAGCGATGTAATACCAAACGCTGCATGCTCGCTCTATGAATCATGCTGAGTACTTCGCTGATAAGAAACCAATTGAGAGCCTGATTTGTTGACTAATAAAATTGTTAGCCGCGCCATTAATATTCCTAGCTGAGTTGTGTGTTGTATAACATTGCATTCCATACATTGCAGTGTTCAATCAAGTAAGAACACTATTCCCACGAGTAGAACAAATTGAAACACCTGAGTCAGTCACTGAATCTTAGAATATACTGTACAAAATGACTTCAGATGTACAAAACAGTGTATTATGCAACGAACCTATAATGACATTTATTAAGAAGCGAGTAAGTTTCAACATTTCCATACAGCCGTCCTAATTACCATTGTAGGCAAGATGTATATGACTGACTTATTTCTATATTGAATTCTATCTGCATAATATGTGTACTTTAATATCTACACAAGTTTTCATTCCTTCCCTGAAGGGGGAGGCGGGCCTCGTAGAAGGCAACGCCGTCTCTCAGGCCAGGCAGATATGATACGGTGAAGGAGATGTTCTGAAAAGGTGAGGAGGTTGATGGCCTTGGCCTACACTAGGAATTGTTCCGCATTCGCATTAGTGCAGGGGAATGAAAAACCACGGAAAACCATTCTCAGAACAGCTATTTGCTTTACGCCACACCGACAAAGGTAGGTCTTAGGGCGACGATTTGACAGGAAAGGCCTAGGAATGGGAAGGAAGCTGCCGTGGCCTTAATTAAAGTCATGTATGTGCCACTTTTTATTGACTGAAAATGTTAAAAACTGTCAGATTACTTGTCTATACAGACAATCAGAACTTTTAGATTTTTTGAAGGTCATTCATAATTCATAGGTCAAATTCCAAGAACCTTCAATGATAGCACATGTGGGTGTTTTTCTTAATCTAAATCAACAGAGACTAGGCTATACCAAAGATGACATTGTAAAAAATGTTCACAAAAATAGATTTTGTTTATGTGTGTTAATTATTTAATATTTAAGTCACTTTTTATATATGTATCCGAAGATGGTCACACAGTGACTGGAACTGGTACTAGGCCTACTTCTCATGAGATAGGATAAGACGCTGCGGGTAGCGTTATGTAGTGTTAATTAGGTGGATTTCGAATAAATAGTCCTTTTCTACTGGAAATCCTGCGGGGCAAACTTCCGGCTCCTCGGCGTCTCCATATACAGTTAAGTGGTGGGACGTAAGATAGTTATTTTATTATTATTATTATTATTATTATTATTATTATTATTATTATAATTATGAATATGTTATCAGTAAGAAAAGAGAAGTTCTCTTGTTCAAGGTACAAAGTGGTTATACCTTCAACACTCCACCCCCCACTTCCCCTACCTTGCGAATGTCACTGCATCTGTGTACCAGTTTTGCACCAATACATGGTTGTTTATTTACTGCCTCTAATGTTTCCTCAAATGCTTTACGCAGCCTCTGTAACGTGTTACACCGTGTACTCTTATAAGCCATATCTTTAATTGACAAGTGGAAGATGCATCAATGGGCTTTATTTCGGCGCGTCGATTCATTATATAAACCGTACGCACACCTTCATAAGTCATAACGGGTACCTAATGGCCATATTATACGCTACATTTGAAGGTAACGCCATTTCTTACGTGTAGAGCTTACAAATAAAGTAGACTGGCACACTGGTCAACCCTGGCTGTAATCTGAGTTATGTTCATTGTTGATAGACTGAGAAGCAGAGTGCGAGAGAGAGAGAAGTCGCGTGATTCACTTCTCGCAATGCAATCGGATACAGAGACGGCGTAACATGAGCCATCCATTATAAATATAACATGCATGGTTTAGAGGAAAAATATTGAAAAGCGAAGCCATTTCACGAAGAACCCTGCAGCAGTGAAATTTGAATTAGGATAGAGTAGCTACTAGAGCCAAAGCCCAACTGATTTGCGTTTAGAAATGATCCTGTAACTCATTTCTTCAGTACGCTGAGTGAACCTTAGGGTTACTGCGGAAGTTTTAGGTAGTCTCGTTTCGTATTTCGTCGTCTTCTCATTGACTAGCCACTGGTACCTACTCTCTAATAATAATAATAATAATAATAATAATAATAATAATAATAATAATAATAATAATAATTTATAATGGCGTCCATCCACCGGAGAGGCCTTGGTGCATATCTTGCTAGTTGACTCCTATGGGCGACCTGCACCTCTGTTGGAATAGGGCTTTCCTAGAAGGTAGTATAATGTTAAACATGTCACGAACACCCAGTTTCTGAGCTAGAGGAAATAACCAATGAATGTTAAAATTCCCTGGGAATCAAACCTGAGTCTTCTTGGACCAGAGACCAGCATGTTAAGCAGTTAGACAATCTGCAAACTTTCAGTGACGTAGACTTACACATGCACCGATATTAGCCATTTGTGACATTATTCGGAAGTTTTTGAAGACGAAATATCCATCTCGGCCACCAAACAGTGTAAGTGCTTTCGTGAACATTTGTTACTTATACAACTTTAGGAAAAGACGCAGCCTACACATTTGGCCATCCATTCACTAAGTACAATTTTCCAGTTATTTCTAATGAATACTTTTTATATTTTGATCTTTTTTCAATCCGTGTGAGAAAAGCGAACGATGACTGAATATTAAAACGCGATATTGATGATAATAATCACTTGTGAGGTTATTTAGAAACCGAACCTGTTATTTGAAGATTCCTTCACATCTCAGCCACCAATTGCCAAGGCCAGTACACTCTATAGATTATTGATAACTCAACACACTCGGCCTCCAGGTGTCAGCGAGCATACAACTGCATGGCAATTATTTTTAATATCGATATTTACCATCAATGGAAAGAGAAGATACCAATGCCGATAATTTTTATTAAGTGATACCGGTTCTTTTTATTAATTTTAGACTCTTTCCATTATCATAGGCACTGATATCGACATTTCGTAGGTATCGATTTTGATATTGAGAGCTAGTAGACTTCGATATTGCAGATACTAACATCGATACACAGGATCGATTAAAGGTGTCGGTACCTCGACATTCAACATCAATTGGTAGACTAATATAGATAATAAATTCGATATTTATCATCAGTGAACAGAATGGGTATTAATATCGATCGCCCTACTTAACATCAGTTCGTAGAGCAGATAGGCCAACCACTATCGATAGGCCTATTTGTCATCAATGAATAGTGTAGATAAAAAAATGAAAACCTACAACCTGTTTTCCAGTCAGTGACCGGATCAAGGATGGAATGAATGAAGCCCAATCTTGCGGCGAGGATAGGAATTGTGCCGGCTGCCGAAGCCTGTCGCACTCCTCCGGGGCAATGATTAATTGCTGAGAGATGAAATGAAATGATATTGGAGAGTGTTACTAGAATGAAAGATGACAGGGACAACCGCAGTACCCGGAGAAAAACCTGTCCCGCCTCCGCTTTGTCCAACATAAATCTCACATGGAGTGACCGGGATTTGAACCAGGGGACCCAGCGGTGAGAGGTCGACGCGGTGCCACCTGAGCCACGAAGGGTAGAGTGTAGATAAAAATATGGATATTAAATATAGGATAACGTGATAACTTATATCGCAGTATCAATAGTAACATAAGTATTTAACGTCAATTTGTAGTGTAAATACAGTATTCTAATTATTATTGCCGGATCCATGGCTAAACGGTTAGCGTGCTGGTCTTTAGTCCAAGGGGTTCTATGTTCGATTCCCAGTCTGGTCGGAGATTTTAACCTTCATTGGTTAATTCTGATGACTCGGGGGTATCAGTTAAAAAGGCCTGCGCCACACCTCTTCGGAGGCCCAAGGCCGTATTATTATTATTTACCAGTGACCATGATGATTAAGGCATGAAGTCTATATGATCTGACACCGTGGTTATCCGGTTCGAATCCCGTTGGATGAAAAATCCACCATCAGAACGTTGGCCGGCAGCGTTGGAGAGGTGGTAGTATTCAATTTCTAATCAATAGATTACGTGCCAAAGCCTATATTAAATTCCGATCATCTTCGCAGTGCTCATATGGAGTGAGAGAAAACGATGATAATTCGTCCGTCAGATGGAGATGTAAAGCCTTGAGAAGACCCCTTGGTGCTATTCACAGGAGTAGGCTATGTGCCGGCACCGGGTTTCGCCCTCTCTCGTTCTACTGTCATATATTCATTTCACCTAATTAACTCCTCTGATGAGGTTGAGGTTAGGAAGGGCATCCTGTCGTAAAAACTTGCTACGAAGTTTCATCTCATTTCTTACCCGACCCCGTAGAGAAACGGGACAAGGGTTGGACAAACATACCAGGAATTAATACTGTGGATATCAATACCATTGCGTGGTAATGCGACTGTCAGCTGCCTGGAAGCCCTTAATAATAATAATAATAATAATAATAATAATAATAATAATAATAATAATAATAATAATAATAATAATAATAATAATAATAATAATAATGTTATTTGCTTTACGTCCCACTAACTACTTTTATGGTTTTTCGGGGACGCCGAGGTGCCGGAATTTAGTCCCGCGGGAGTACTCTTACGTGCCAATAAATCTACTGACACGAGACTGACGTACTTGAGCACCTTCAAGTACCACCGGACTGAGCCAGGATCGAACCTGCCAAGTTGGGGTCAGAAGACCAGCGTCTCAACCGTCTGAGCCACTCAGCCCGGTCTGGAAGCCCCTTTCGGTAGTTGCTGGAAGGGATGAGTGAGTCAGACTGTGGAGTTACTGGCCGGCCTGAGGGCACGTGACAACTTTGTACCTTTCGTCTGGTGTTTCTGTGAATTTCCTGGAAGGCGAAACTAGAACACACGTATTTATGGCCATACCCTCAACATACTAGAACTACATCACCAGGTGAATAAAAGCAGGCTCGCCTTGAAGAGAGTTTTGTGTTGTTGTTGGGTTTAGAGTTTTCTTTACGTCGCACCGACACAGTTATATGATGATGCTGATTGTTGTTTAAAGGGGCCTAACATCTAGGTCATCGGCCCCTAACAGCTATATGGTGACATTGGGATAGGAAAGGTCTAGGAGTGGGAAGGAACCAAACATGCCCTTAATTAAGATACAACCCCAACATTTGCCTGGTGTGAAAATGGGAAACCACGCATAACCAGCATCAGGGCTGCCAACAGTATGGTTCAAACCCACTATCTTCCGAATTCAAACTGACAGCTGCGTGATACAAACCGCGTAGCCACTTGCTCGGCTTGTTGTGGAATGCGGAGTAGTCAGTTACGAGTCGTGAGCTGAGAGCTCAGTGTGTGGAGCAGTCACATAAGTTGATTGTGGAAATTCGGTCTTGTCTGGAGTCGAGCCAGGTGTAGTCATTCGTCGCCATAAGACCTATCTGTGTCGGTACGACGTAAAGCCCGTAGCAAAAAAAAAAAAAGGTGTAGTCATGCGTTGTGATATCCGACGACCGTGCATTCGAACCTGACTACATGGAACCGTTGTATGGATCTATTGTGGTGCGTGTGCAGCGAAGTAAAAGTGAAAGGTGAAACCTGACGCTCAAGAATACAGAAGATAGCCCGTTCCAAATTAGGACTGTCAGTCGAAGACTCGCTGTGAGGACAGGAAAATTTTGTAAATAGCCAGTAATTAGTGAAGTGTTGTCATGCATTGTCGAGTCTAATTGTGTGCGTGTGTCTGTGTGTGTCCTGACTGGGCCAACCTCGATTATATAGGCTTACAGATATTTAACTTCCATTGGTATAAGTTATAGGCCTATTTCTCAGCAAGAGATGTCAGACCGCGTTTACGGGTGATCACGTGGATTCGGAAGACAAAACAACTACTTATTTCCATCGAAAGAAAAAAATTCAATAATAATTACAAACTACAAAGAAAAGGAAAATAAAAAATCTGAAAGTTGACTAACAAAATTATAAATGAGTAAATAAATTGGATAAAGAATCCTCCAGAAACAATGCTGAAAATCTTTGAGTATGAATTACAGCTCCTTGAGAAAGGAGATTGTGCCCTTAAAGGATATTCTGCTTCACTACACACGCACCACAGTCGCTTCATACAACATTGCAGTATAATTTAGCTGAAAGAATTAATATGTAAATCTAATAAAACTAATAAAGCTCGGAATTACTGTGTGTTTTACAAAATCTGAACATTTCATTACTGATTATGAATATATGTTAAGTAAGCAAAATTCCGTTTAAAAATCATTTGTAGCTGCTGAGCTATAAAATTGGAAATTTACTCAAACAAATTTACTCAAATGTTGAAACAAGTTTGGGAAAGTCAATTGTTCCAAGAAATCTTTGTAAGGGTCGTATAACTTCACTAATTTTGCTTGTAAACTTCGTAAACAATGTGTCCACTCATCTCGTGACACCATCGTGATCTACTATGGAGTGCAAGTCACCGCAAAATCCGAAGTGTCATTGCTTAGGCCCTCAAACATCACTATTCGTCAGAAGGTACATGGTCTATTAGGTAATGGGAGCACCTGAAGGGTCGATGTGATAGCATTCAAGAATACAAATTTTCCATTATTGATCCTACCGTTCGGTTTGAGTCCAGCATCAATCAGCCAAATTATGTCAATGAAGAGAAGATGATATACAAGCTTATCATGCACTTCTATTGCCAGATATATGGTATTGCAAACATTGAAGTTAACGACTTGTTAATCAGAGAAAAGGGAATCATATCGAAGAACATCGTCAACTTCTGCCTACGTCTTAATATAGTCTAGTTCTATCTCTGATCCAGGCTGTAGTCCTGGCAGCTTTGAAAGGATCACTCTCCATACTTCGTAATCCTATGTATTAAATGCAAGGTCCACTAGGATCTATACCCAAATATATAGTTTGTTGATGTTAATCTATAACAATTTGAAGCTCTACTGTGTAAGCTCTTGTGAAAATTATTTCATTTGACTCAGTAGGCCCATACTTTGTCATTCCTGGCAGCCCCCTTGGGGGGGGGGGGGGAGGATGTGTTTATTTGACTTAAGAAAAAATGTTTTATATAAAATGATGAATACTGTATATTGTGTGAGGGGTATGTGATTAATAAGGTGGCTTGGCCAGCCGCCTGCCTGAAAGTCCGAGATTCGATACCTGATCGGAAATTTCATCTGAAAATCACGTGATGTCGGGGGGGGGGGGGCCAATCTTAAATTGCCTGTCAAAACGCAAAATGACCTAGGTGGCTCCAGCAAAACCCACTACCCCACCAGGGTATGGGAAAAGTGGTAGGGGTAAAACAAAAATAAAAAGTACATTCTAAGCAGTTTTTGGACTACACTTAATTTATTTTGCGTCAAATTTCCAAGTATTTAAATAATATTTTGGTATTATTTTTGGCATAAGTGCATGCATATTTTCAGAGGTTTTATGTCACAGAAATCTGAGCCCTACTGCATGACCAGTGCAATACCTACTTTCCATGCAAGTGACTGGCCGCCTGCAGGTGTGGGCTTGACTCTGAACTTTTCTGGCGATGGCCTCATCTCAGACTGTAAGGAAAGCGTGTCAAGTGTTCTTTCATAATGAAGGTCAAATGGTAATCAATATTTTAATACATAAGCACAATTCAGTAGGCCTACGTACTTGTATGCAACCGTGATCTCTGATTCTAAACTGGTTAGCGTGTCGTGAATTTTTCTGTGTCACCGATGCTAATTTACGCTGTCGAAGAATGGGCACTAATAGTTTCGTCAACGAACCGCCTGCATGCCTTTGAAATGTGGATGTTTCGCAGAATGTTCAAGATTCCATGTCAGGAAAGAGGAGATAGTCGTTGCGCCTGCGAAAACTGCTATGTGATGACGTCAGAGAAATACTGACCCGCAGCACATATATCATCTACCTGCACAGTATCGAAGCTTCTGCCGGTCCCGTGGTGTAGGGGTAGCGTGCTTGCCTCTTACCCGGAGGCCCCGGGTTCGATTCCCGGCCAGCTTAGGGATTTTTACCTGGACCTGAGGGCTGGTTCGAGGTCCACTCAGCCTACGTGATTAGAATTGAGGAGCTATCTGACCGTGAGACAGCGGCCCGGGTCTAGAAAGCCAAGAATAACTGCCAAGAGGATTCCTCGTGCTGACCACACGACACCTAGTAATCTGCAGGCCTTCGGACTGAGCAGCGGTCGCTTGGTAGGCCAAGGCCCTTCAAAGGCTGTAGTGCTATGGGGTTTGGTTTGGTACTGAAGCTTACATTACAGAATCTCTCTTTAACTACTGCTCTAACGAAGCTCGGTAGCTGCCAGTATCGAGTATTCGGGAGAGAGTGGGTTCGAACCCCACTATCGGCAGCTCTGAAGATGGTTTTCTGTGCTTTTCCATTTTCACACCAGGCAAATGCTGGGGCTGTACCTTAATTAAGACCACGGCCATTTCCTTCCCACTCCTAGCCATTTCATGTCGCATCGTCGCCATAAGACCTATCTGTGTCGGTGCGACGTAAAACAACTTGTAAAAAAAGAGAAATAGAGATAACTACTGGTCTCCGATTTGTACAACAGCCTCCCCCTCCAGTATTAACCAGTTAGAGCAGTGTCCTTTGAAATGAACAGAAACTCCAAGCACAGAAATCTGTCTACTCAGTAGGTATTAAGGGCAATAATTGTGTCCCTGCTGCGCATCAGGCGACAGGCAGCTGACTTGAGTTTCCTCCACGGAATCTTTAATGGGAATTACCGCTCGGAACATCTTGGCTCACTCTTTTCTCTCCGCGTTCCTGTCCGCTCCACCAGTCAAAGATCTTCTCCACATTCCCCGCACTCAGCACTCAATACTTCAACGATCTTTTCTAATCCGCCTCCCAACTCTCTTTAACACTATTAATTGGAGACAAAAGCTCGATATACAGTAGCATCAATTAAAAATATGTTTCGAAGAGGTTTAAATAATAATTTCTTGAGGATAAG
Organism: Anabrus simplex; assembly: GCF_040414725.1. Lineage (NCBI taxonomy): Eukaryota > Metazoa > Arthropoda > Insecta > Orthoptera > Tettigoniidae > Anabrus > Anabrus simplex. Next base: position 215,618,050 of record NC_090265.1, on the reverse strand, counting down.
TCTGTTGATATGAAGTGGTTATACCACCATCTTGGCTCACGACGACTGGGCTATGAACATAGACATTCTCATAGTTTCCGATTTGGACAATCGTTATTAGTAGGCTGTGTACCTGATCTTGTTATCTTTTGTTATGTTTGTTACATTTTATGATGAAAGTTTACATTTGTTAATTAGTCTGTTGACAGTCTTTCTTTCTTTCTTTCTTTCTTTCTTTCTTTCTTTCTTTCTTTCTTTCTTTCTTTCTTTCTTTCTTTCTTCCTTTCTTAATCTGTTTACCCTCCAGGGTCGATTTTTCCCTCGGACTCAGCGAGGAATCATACCTCTACCACCTCAAGGGCAGTGTCCTGGAACGTGAGACTTTGGATCGGGGAAGAGGACCAGTACCTCACCCAGGCGGCCTCACCTGCTATGCTGAACTGGGGCCTTGTGGAGGGACAGGAAGATTGGAAGGGAAAAGCAAGGAAGAGGGAAGGAAGTGGCCGTGGCCTTAGGTTAGGTACCATCCCCGCATTTGCCTGGAGGAGAAGTAGGAAACCAAGGAAAACCACTTCGAGGAGGTGGGAATTGAGCCCTCTTCTAGTCGGTTGACCTCCCGGGGCTGTGTGAACCAAGTTCCAGCTCTCGTACCACTTTTCAAATTTCGTGGCAGAGCCGGGAATCGAACCCGGGCCTCTAGCGGGGGGCAGCTGATCACGCTAACCCCTACAGCACAGAGGCGGACAGTCTGTTGACAGTACAGTGTAGTTGTATCTTGTGCTTCGTGAATACATAAATATACCTTATCAGCCAAAGTGTCCGACTCGTTGGCTGAATGGTCAGCGTACTGGTCTTCGGTTCAGAGGGTCCCGGGTTCGATTCCCGGCCGGGTCGGGGATTTTAACCTTCATTGGTTAACTTCAATGGCTCGGGGGCTGGGTGTTTGTGCTATCCCCAACATCCACGCAACTCACACACCACACATAACACTATCCTCCACCACAATAATAACACGCAGCTACCTACACATGGCAGATGCCGCCCACCCTCATCGGAGGGTCTGCCTTCCAAGGGCTGCACTCGGCTACAAATAGCCACACGAAATTATTGTACCAGCCAAAGTAGTAAACTAAAATAATTCACATTGTGGGTTTCGCAGACGTAACGACGAGATACGCTTACGTGCAGTGTTAATCCTTGCAAAACACATGAAAGCAACCTATTTCGCATCTTCCGAAATGAAATATACAGCCTGATACAGCTGATTATAGAAGGGGAACGTGGACGTGGGCGCAGAGTATTACCCTGGACACTGAATCACCGAGAGTGGTTCGTCATCCACGAAACTGTAACTGCCGATGACCTAAATGTTAGGATCCTTTAAACAACAAGCATCATCATACTGCAACTCAGGGAACATAAAATAGCAAAAAATACTCGGTGATACTCAGTATTTCTATCGTATAAGGAGACAGAACAAGAAGAGGTAGTAGTAGTAGAAGAAGAAGAAGAAGAAGAAGAATAAGAAGTAAATGAAGATGATGATACTATAACTTCATCAGTAGAAAGTTATTTCATTGCGCCAAATAAAAGTATTTTACAAAATACCTTATTTACTCAAGATTTATGAACGTGTAAATGTGTGCGTTTATTTGCTACGGGTACAATATGTAACACGCATTGGTTTACGGTGACGCTCGGGATGTGAAATCCTGCCTCACTTTAGTTCATATACTCTGTATTGACGAATTAATTTATCAGTGCTTTTCTGGAACTCGTAAAAGTTTTGAAAGGTGTTTTGCAGCGAGGGTAAACGTATATTTGGTTCATCCGCTCATGCCTTAGGTTCATCATCAGGAAGATGACAAATTTACGAACGAACATTCTAACCTTCGGACAGATAAATATTGGTGGGCATTATTATTTTTAGGTACCTCATGAAATAATGGTCGCTGGGCACGGAGTTGAACTTTCGATATTTGGACTATAGTGGATCACCTTCTGCCACTACTCATCCTTGCCTTGCCGGGCTGAGTGGTTTAAGAGTCGCCGGACTTCTGAGTCCAAGTTGGCGAGTTCGACCCTGGCTTAGTCCGATGGTATTTAAAGGTGCTCAAATACGCTAGCCTTAAGTCGATATATTCACTAGCACGTAAAAGAAGACTCATACAAGACAAAATTCTGGTAACCCGGCGTCTCTGGAAAACTTAAAAGTATTTAAGAGGACATAAAATTATTATTATTATTATTATTATTATTATTATTATTATTATTAGCCTATTATTATTACTATTATTATTATTAGCTCATGGATTTCTCTTCACACTAGCATGCTTTAATAAATAAACAGGCTATTTTCAGTATTCTCTTTGAACGAACTTGTTTGCAGGTGCTGAGAACTACAGATTTTTTTTTTTTGCTAGGGGCTTTACGTCGCACCGACACAGATAGGTCTTATGGCGACGATGGGATAGGAAAGGCCTAGGAGTTGGAAGGAAGCGGCCGTGGCCTTAATTAAGGTACAGCCCCAGCATTTGCCTGGTGTGAAAATGGGAAACCACGGAAAACCATTTTCAGAGCTGCCGATAGTGGGATTCGAACCTACTATCTCCCGGATGCAAGCTCACAGCCCCGCGCCTCTACACGCACGGCCAACTCGCCCGGTGACTACAGATTTCTGGATGTCTTCAATCAGATATCTGGGCAGCTAAAGTTTCTTCAAGAACTGTCCCTGGTTGTTTTCCTCCAGTACCGTTCTGTTGCTCCAATTGAGACTTGAGGATGGACATTCAAAATATAACTTACAGATGTCAGAGCATTGTGCAATATGCTTGGCGCATTGTTCAAAAGAGATTATATGTCCACGGCTGTTTGCAGTGATCCTTATGCTGCAGTACTGGTAAGATGTGTCTCGTACCACGGAAGTGAAATGGCGCGTCACTTAGAAGCGTATCCTGAAGTTGAAGTATATGGAGCGCAGGGGTGTAACCGGGGGGGGGGGGGTGTAGGGAGGGGTTACAGGGGTTATGACCCCTCCCCCCATTGACTGATCCTGGCTATGCCACTGATCTTAGCGTTACTTTTTTTTTGTGGGAAAAACATCGCAGTTGCACTGAGATTCGCCGTGAATTTGTGGCGGTATACTGTATGGGCCAAATGCAATTTCATGTCTAGACATTCTGAAATTGTGCCGACAATTTGAACAAGGCCACGTAGCCGTGGTTGGTTCTGATCGGACATGAAGGACATCAACGTCGAACACAGAAGACAATGTCCTGCAAATAGACGCAACTGTTCGCAGCGGCAGAATAGGGCGTCTATGGATTGGGGATCCAGCCTCGCCTTTGAAGAAGAAATTCGATGTTGCACTTTCAGCCACTGCATTCTTCGACTGTGAAGGAGTTGTTTATACAGAATTCGCGTAACGGGGCGCAACCATTAATGCCGACTCCTACTGCCAAACATCAAAATCGTTGCGCAAGGCCGTAAAGAGCAAGAGACGGTGAAAATTAATCAAAGACATTGTTCTCATTCAGGACAACGCAGCGCCACACAAGGCGTGCACATCCCAAGCATTTCTTTAGCAGTTTCAATGGGAGATATAACAGCATCGGACATACCGTCCGGGCGATTTCCATGGGTTCGGCAAGCTGAAAGAACATCTTGGTGGAATGAGATTTGCCAACGATGAGCAAGTTCAAACAGTGGCTCTCCGGTGGTTCCAGGACCAAAGAGCAGATTTTTTCACCATCAGGCCAACAATTCATAGAACGTTCCGACAAGTTTTACAGAGACGGGGTGACTTATGTCGAAAAATAGTGTGGTGTATCTGTGTCTATTTGCCTCATACTGCGTAACTTAATAAACCTCCAAAATCATGTGTAACTACTGTACTTTTTGAAGGCGCCTCGTTACTATGGTTACTTGGTCCATTCACCACTGACCTTTAACAGATGATCTAGTACCTTCATATTCTGTATCTTCGTTTGATACGTTGACTGAATATTTGATCTTCAAGGCACTGCAAATTTAACACGTTTGGCAGTGCGGTCCTAGTCTGTCAATGTGACACATTTTTGTCAGTCGAGGTATTCCTGTCCCAATATATTCTGTACCTCTTGTTTTCTAACATGTTAGCCAGCTTGAACGAGCAAAGCGGTTCCACATATTTTGCGACCAAACCATATTTGAATACGAATAAGATCGTATTCGGGAGACAGTGGGTTCGAACTCCACTGTCGGCAGCCCTGAAGCCCCCTGTGGGTGGGGGCGGTAGAATAACACCCACGGTATCCCCTGCCTGTCGTAAGAGGCGACTAAAAGGGGCCCCAGGGGGTCTGAACTTTGGAGCGTGGGTTGGCGACCACGGGGCCCTCAGCTGAGTCCTGGCATCGCTTCCACTTACTTGTGTCAGGCTCCTCACTTTCATCTATCCTATCCGACCTCCCTTGGTCAACTCTTGTTCTTTTCCGACCCCGACGCTATTAGGTTTGCGAGGGCTAGGGAGTCTTTCATTTTCACGCCCTTCGTGGCCCTTGTCTTCCTTTGGCCGATATCTTCATTTTTCGAAGTATCGGATCCCTTCCATTTTTCCCTCTGATTAGTGTTATATATAGGATGGTTGCCTAGTTGTACTTCCTCTTAAAACAATAATCACCACCACCACCACCAGCCCTGAAGATGGTTTATAATTGTTTTCCATTTTCACACCAGGCAAGCGATAAGACCGTGTCTCTCCTCATAGTCCTTGATATTAGTAGCCTACTGAACATTCAGATGTTACATGTCTAACTAGCCTACTTATTGTTCCACACTACACGCACGGCAACGATCCATGGTTAAGTTTGCATTATTGTTATTATTATTATTAATAGTAGTAGTAGTAGTAATAGTAGTATATTATCGCTTATCAGTTATTACGGGATTCAAACTACTCACTACATAATGCTATGAGCTTTGCACTTTATGCCCACACAAAGTAAGTTGGGCGCTACTCGTGTTACTCTAATTGCAGCCCTACGTGAATGTTTTCAGGTAGTTACGCGTGCCATCCTTCAAGCCATCCGCCACGCTACTTTTTCTCCCACTCTCGTTGTGACAATGTTAAATTGCACTTTAATTCCCGGATTATGTGACTCGACACATTGACTCGAAAGTTAAATTGCCCAGGTGACAGGACTCTTGACTGAAACAGATAGCTCCGGAATTATAGCTGAGAAGCTTTGTGAAGGATATCTTCGTAATGTACTATGAAAGGGTCGGGAAGAATTCGAGTAATCGCTATCCTTATTGCTGTTGTCATAACACTGTGAATATAACGTCTCTTCTACTGCGATCTTTCTTAAGTGGCTCTGGAGTGGTGGAATATTACTTGGAAATGAGTAGTTTAATACCGAGGGAGTTGGGCAGCTAAAAACTTGCATTCGGGAGGGAGAGGCTTGGAGGTCCACCATTGTCAGCCATGTAGACAGGTGTCTTGGTTTCTCACTTGCACATCAGGTGAATGCTGTGTTTGTACTTCAATGCAATGATTTGTTTCAGAAAAATTATTTCTCCATTCATAATATTTTTGGAAAATTGAAGCAAATAGTAAAGATCAGAAAAATAAGCAGAAAATATTGATAATCTTATTGTAAAAATGCTAATTTTTGTTTCAGAAAACATTTTGAACGTATTATTTTATAGGGTCTATAATAACAGATGTTGCTTATTGTCCGGCTCTATAGCTAAATGGTTAGCGTGCTGGCCTTTGGTTGAAAGGGTCCTGGTTCGATTCCCAGCCGGGGTGGGATTTTAACCTTAATTGGTTATTTCCACTGGCTCGGGGTCTGGCTGTGTGTGTCGTTCTTAAAGAGAAATAAATAAAAAGGAAAACGAAGGAAGAAAACATCAGTAATTAAAAATATGTTTTTAAATTTAATCACAACA